>NC_136625.1:21743762-21830372 GCF_933228915.1 Telmatherina bonti | reverse complement strand
GTTCTAATTAAATGCATTTTTTGTTCTCTGTAGTCACAGCTGGAAGTCAGTCTTCGTGTACCTCATCCAGGCCCATATGTTCTCATCTTGGAGTATGGCAGCGAGGTTGATACTGTTCAGAACGTTAACATACTCATCAATGGTCGGTCAGATGGTCAGATTTTGGCTCGGGCCAACATTTATGGTTGTGCCTTCAGGTGAGTTTTGTATTAGTTATTTTCACAACACATGTTAGACTAGCATTTCCCCTATCTACTGCTTGTCTAAAGATTGTAATGTCATACACTCTTTTCATCTTTTCAGCTGCTTTAATTTGTTTTCTCATCCATTCAGCACTTTGTGCCGGAGTGTGGCAGTGGACAGCACGAACCAAGTAGGAAAGCTGCAGCTTTCTCACAAGACAGAGATTCTTCTGCAAACTTCCACCACTTCATTCCTTCTGGTGAGGGGGACATGTCCACAGATGTTGGTTTCTGCTGTGTGCAGCATGATGTTTGACATAAAATACTTTATCTGTGTAGTATAAAGTCTATGCGGTCCCTGCTGAAGAGTTTTCCATTGAGTATGTGGAGCCAAAGGTGCTGTGTGTATCAACTCACGGTCGCTTCACAGAAGACAGGTAAGTGCTTTAGCCCACTTTGCATGCTTCTTAAACCACAAATATAATCATTCCAGAAAGCTTGACTCCCTTGGGATACAGTTTCTTTAATAACATCTTTAATATATTGCTTAGTCAACATGATGGAAAAACATTCTGCAACACTAATTGTTTATAAATAACGGGGTAGAAAACCTATGTGACATGTAAAACTTAACTCGAGCATTTCAGCCTAACTTCCACGAATTTAAGTTACAATTTAAAATATGTTTAGATCAGACAACAAAAAACTCCCATTTCTCCTTACACATGTTCCTACAGCTGGACACAGCAGGTCACTTTCCTGGGGCTGAACTGAGGGTCAGACAGCTTCTGTCTTACTAAATTCATTCTCACCGAGAACCTAATAAGCAGTCTGGATGTTGCAGTTTTAACAGCTGTTAGTGTGCTGATCTGTCATCTTCTGTGTTACTGAACATGTACACTGTAGAGAACCAAAAATACATATAAAAATTAATTGTGCAAATCCAATTCAAAGCAAACATTTTTTTTACACATTTCAGGATAAAAAGGATAAAAATGAACGCTGTTGATGCTGTAAATGTTAACAGTTAGAGCTGATTCTAACATATTATTATCCTTTTTTTTAGTCATGATTCGTTAGGATCTGATTTGCAACGAAGAATCTCAGGGTCTTAGATAGCATAATGGTCACAAGGAGCAGCAGAGACATCCTCAGGGATTTTTACATTTCTGAGGCTAAAACTTGACCTTCCATTTATGCTATAAGCTGATGAGTGTACAAATATCTATCAGAGTGAGAAGCATGTAATCTCCATCAGAGTCACAATGTCTGATTGGCTGTTTATCTTCCTTCCTCCTCATCGGACTGTGACTTGGCAAACAAGGCCCAAAGTAACACCGACTCGTTTGTCATTTGTAGTCGAGACTGTATTCTGCTGCAGTTTAACAAGCCTGCATCAGCCTGGGTTCTGTCCGCGGCCCGAGATGGGCGGCTATCGTCCACTCTTCAGTCCGCTCTCCGACGTGGAGAGGATGAAGAGTTGAGGCGGAGACGGCAGTCAGGGTTGTTCTCTGTCCATGCCCCTCAGAGTGATGGCACGCTGCTTAAATTCCCTCAGGTATGAGTATAAAAACTACACTCTGCCCTTCCTCACCTTGTTGAATTATTTATTTGATTAGATCTGTATCAATATTAGTTTTAAATTACTCTAATTTTTTTGAGGTTTTATTCATTTTTATTGTTTTTCTAGACGGAAATCAGTTTTACTCCTACGGTTCCCCTTCCAGACCGGTATATGGTTGTGATCCACTACCACCAGCCTGAACATATCTCCTTCCCTGTGGAAGTGAAAGTGGAAGCACGGCACATGTGGAAGGGTGAGTTTGCTGAAAAAGTCATTTGTTGAAACTAAAGTAAAAAGTTTATTGGCTACCACTGAATGTTGTAGTTTACTCTGGCGCTGAGGTGCTGATTTCCTCTGGTGATCAGATAAAGTCCCTGGCATCATGACAGGATGGTGATGAATGATTTGGACACATTTCCCTACATAGATTTATGAGAGAGATGGATTATGAAGCAGTGTTATCTTTTTCATTTTGATAAATCTAAAACGGTTTTCTCTGGCAGGTTTGATAAATGCAACCTTCTGCCCTGAAGTCTCAGGCTGCAGGGAGGTTGTCGTCGCTGATGACCGCATTGCTCTCGACTTTGACAGGAATTCGTGGCAGCTACCCACCATCTCTGTGGTTATACCACCAAGGAAGACCCTTATTTTGGTTTGTAGTTCATGCAATGTCTATAACTGTAACTAAAAAATAAATAAAAAAGGAAAAATATGAGAAAAGTGTAGACATTTCTATAAAATCTGCAGGTTTTGAAACCTGTGTTTTGCAACCTGTGATCAGGTTGAGAACTTGGCATGCTGTGGTCATTTTTCCTCAGTGTTATGCCATATACCCAACAGTAACAATGAGGCGACTGTATTCTACCTGGCAACCATGCACAGCTTTACAAAAGCTTCCAGGTTTGGAAGAACTAAAGGGCTGAACTGATGGATGCAATCAATTTAAAAATATGTCCAAAGCACAAATACTTTTTTCCACACTTTTTTTTAGCATCATAAAAAAAAAGAGTGTATTTTATGTTAAAAATAGAGTGTTTATAAACTTTAACATGGTTTGTATTTTGTTTAGGATTACATCTTGTTGGTTCCTGATAGCAGTTATAGTCCAGAGCTCCTGAAAGCGAAGCCTCTGGACAAATCTGCGGATTTCATTCAGCAGTGCAGAGGAGAAGGGTTCCATATTGAGTAGGTATTCACCACATAACACAAACTGGACTCAATCCCAGTTGAAATGATAACTTCACTTGTAAGTCTGACATTCTGTGATAAACTGTATTGGTTGTTCTTTTGCTGAGTTGTACCAATTTAGTACATGTATAGACGTTTCCTTCAGCACGTGAGATGATTTTGGAAATGGTGCCCTCTAGCTGTAATGATCGTGTGTTAAACCTCATCTGGATGTAAAAGAGGTGTCTTGTTTATGTCTTATTTTGTCTTGACAGACCCAGAACAACTTCTCAGTTCTGCAGAGACTCTGCTCGCTCTCTTGTAGCAGCTTATAATGATGGAGCCCTGCCTTGTGACTGTGACAAGTCCGGCTCTACAGGGACTGTTTGTGATCCAGTTGGAGGACAGTGTCCCTGCAGGCAGCATGTCATCGGGCGTCAGTGCACAAAATGTGCCACGGGATACTATGGATTTCCCTACTGCAGACGTAAGTGAACGTTAACTTTTGGATACAAAGGGCTTCTGGGAAAATCCAGATGTCTCCTATAAAAACACACAGAAACTCTGTCATTCATTACGCTCTGAGAGTAAATTCAAAACCTCTTTACAAGCTGGTGAATTCCTTTTGTCTGCAGCTTGTGAATGTGGCCGCCAGCTGTGTGATGAAGTGACAGGAAGCTGCATCTGCCCTCCACAGACAGTCAAACCAGCCTGTGATGTGTGTCAGAATCGAACTTTCAGCTACCATCCCTTACTGGGCTGTGAGAACTGTTTATGCTCTCCAAATGGCATAAATGCAAATGCAGGACCTCAGTGTGATGTCATAACCGGACAGTGCAGGTGAGATGAAACTTCCACCGAGCACGAAACACATCATAGTATCCGGAAATGATTCCTTTACCTGGATCAGTCTTTGATATATTTTATCTGTTGGTAGCTTTTCCAGTATTTATATCCTTAGTGCACCGACCATTTTCGTTGGAGTTACGTGCACAAATGTTGAAAATGGCTCTATCTCACAATGTTAAAGAATCCTTTTAAAAATTTCCTGGATCCAAACAGTGATCCAGATCACCATCAAAATGAACTCAGTTCTTCCTTTTCACATTTTCAACAACTCTTGAAAGTTTCATGAAAATCCATCCATAACTTTTTAAGTTATCTTGAACACAAACAAACAAACAAACAGATAAACACCGGGTAAAATATAACCTCCTTGGTGGAGGTTAAAATAATAATTTAGCTCCTAACAACAAAGAGCTTTTTTTCTTTTTTAAAAGACAGCTACGTGTTTCGTAAATAATATAATTTCTCAGAGTCAGGCCTGTATTTTCAAACTAAAATCAAACATTTACAGAGTCGAGCATTAGACTACAGAATAAGTACTGGCTTGTGGTCCGTTCACACTGGTGCACTGATGTCCATTCACATCCTCAGTGACAATGTCGATTATAATCAATGAGATTATAAGAATTTCTGATGCTTGGACTCTTATTCATGTTGATACACCATGTGGTTGAATCCAGATTTAGCACGACAAGTCCAGCCAGAGTTCCTAAAATCCCCCCACCTTCCTGGCTAAGAAAAAAAAGGGTCTGACAGATGAAACGGCCCACAAGTAGTAGTGCTACGGCAGCACCAAAGGTGCAGCTTTAGTTAAAACATGTTGTGAATTAAACATTTATTACTTATTTGTTTATTTAGAATGATTTAAATTAGTATATTTCAAAATATTCAGTTTTGATACCAAACATAACTTAATTTTTTCACTTTCACAGTTAAACAGACATGTAGCCAAAGATGTAAAGCAACATATAGTAATGCAAACAGGATGATTACACAGTGGATGTTGTTGGGAGGATGTTTTCATAATGTCAGTTTACACTTATAACTTTGCTAAAAACAGCATGTTTTTGTACCTTTTATGCAGTTGCAAGCCTCGTATTGGTGGTCGGCAGTGTGATCGATGTGCTGCAGGTTTTTATCGCTTCCCTGACTGTGTTCCTTGTGACTGTAATCAAGGTGGAGTCACATCCAGTGTGTGCCACCCAGACACAGGCAGGTGTCTTTGCAAGGTGAGTTCAGCTTATTAAACTGCTATTTAAAAACAACCTCCTTCTCATTTTTTTTAATTGTGTCTCCCTGCTCTAACTGTCTTGCTGCCATTTTTGCAGAAAAATGTTGCTGGCGTCAGGTGTAATACTTGTAGGGAAGGTTCTTTCTATTTTGACCCCTCCAACCCACTTGGGTGCACCAGCTGCTTCTGTTTTGGAGCCACTGACCAGTGTCAGAGCTCCAGCAAACGCCGGGGGAAGGTGTGTTCGCTTTTCATGTCGATGCATGTCATTGAATAGCTTTGGAAATGGTATGCTTTGCAGAGCCCTTTGGTTCGCAGAAGTTGTGAGGAAAACAGCGCTTTTTTTTTTTTTTAATGAGAGCTACAGGGGAAACAGATCTACATTGTTAAAACAGATCATGTCATATCGTGCCATGGTTATTTTGCAATGACTGTTTTTGCAATAAAATTGTTGCATAAACAAATCCTTCATCTTTGTATTGTGAATAGTTGTGATTCCAGCTTGTCTTGTGATATTATCAAGTCATGGTGTTCTGATCTGCAACTATAGAGGCATTTGTTTCGTGACATCAATGTAGTATATTACTGAAATACCACGGCATAACTAGTATGCTCCCACATATGCCCTGTTATCAGTTTGTTGACATGCGTAGCTGGCGGTTGGAAAGCCCCGGAAAGGAAGAGGTTCCTTCTGTGCTGAATGTAGTCAGTAACACAGCAGTGGCAGACATCCAGGAGCTCCCCACCACAGTTCAAACTCTACACTGGGTGGCACCACCGTCCTACCTAGGAGACAGGGTAAGTCAGTCTGAAACATCATAACTATGAGATCTCTGTTGTCAGCAGATATATACTGCTGCTTGAATTCCAACACAAATATCAGATTTATTTGAATATTTCTATTTTTATTTAGTTGGACACACATATCTCTCTCTCTCTCTCTCTCTCTCTCTCTCTCTCTCCATATACATATATACATATATATATATATATATATATATATATATATATATATATATATATATATATATATATATATATATATATATATATATATATATATATGTATATATATATATATATATATATATATATATATATATATGTATATATATATATATAATTATATATATATATATATATATATATATATATATATATATATATATATATATATATATATATATATATATATATATATAATTTATATATATCTGATCTTCAGTTCAATATGAGGAATGTTAATGTTATCTTTATATAGTGTGTATATATATATTAACATGTGTATATATATATATTAACGTGTATATATATATATATATATATATATATATATATATATATATATTATATATATAAATAATATATATATATATATATATATATATATATATATATATATATATATATATATATATATATATATATATATATATATATATACACACTATATAAAGATAACATTAACATTCCTCATATTGAACTGAAGATCAATATTACTATTAAAAGTTCTAATAAATGTTGTCATGCATTAATGTTATTTCCAGATAATGCAGATGAACTATAGATTTTCTGCATATTGTTTATCAAGACATTTATCTCATCAAGGCTTGATAAATGCAATGCAATTTCAACAAAAACTTACTCCAGATTCAGAACTCTGTTGCCAGAATGCTTCCTGCAAAAGCCAAGTTTAATAATATTCTTCCAGTTTAAGCCACTCTTCTCTGGCTCCCTGTAAAATTTAGAATAGAATATAAAATCCCATCTATTACCTACAAAGCCTTTAACAGTATAGCCCTTATCTTATACCAGTAAACAATAAGCCACAAAAAATGTTCTCAGATTGCAGGCCGCCTTGTGATTGCTACAACTTTTGGGAGTAGAATGGGAGGCAAAGCCTTTCGTGTTCAGGTCCATCTTTTACAGAACCAGCTGCTGGTTTGTGTGCGGGACACAGAAACTCTTAAGAAAAAAAACATGTACATAATATATCTACAGTCCATTTAAATAAATTTACTGAGGTTTTAGTGGTCTCCTTTTCTTAGGTTTCATCTTATGGTGGCTTCCTCACCTATCAGTCTAAATCTTTCGGGATCCCCAGTGAGGGAATGAATCTGATCGACAGACGACCTGATGTTGTGCTGACTGTGTGTATTACCACTATTCTTTCACTCTTCCTGCTGATCCATCTTTTTTGTACTGGCAACAATGTGTATTTTTACATCTCATTGCATCTTATTACACCCCCCCTCCCTTTCCCAGGGTCAGGATATGAACCTGATTCACATGGCTCCAGTCGTTCCACTTCCTGACAGAATGTATCAGGGTCGAGTTCAGCTCATAGAGGTAAAACAATCATTTCCTCTCTTTCATCACTGGTGATTTATGATGCTGGCCAGCTGTAATCCCAAAGCAATCACACAATGTAAGCATTTTGGACAGGGATCCAATGCTCGTCTTAAACGATAAATTATGTTTGTTTGAAGTTTAGATTTTGACCTGGCAGGTAGAATGGTGGGAAACTTGCAAATGAATAACTAGACATGCCTGGAGAAGCAGGCTCATATTTTGTCTTCCCTTTGACATGCCTACTATGCAAGAATTTATTTTCTCAGAAGTGTGAAACTTGTCAGCAATCTGCTATTAGTTTTGTGTTAGTTCGGCACATTAGTGTTGCTCTTTGCTCTGTGTTTAACAAACAGATATAGTTTACAATATAGTATTAATATGTACATTCACTGTTTTTTTTGTTTTATTATAGACTCCTTTATATCTATTGAAATATCCCTCTTGGATGAAGTCCACCCCCTGATGGTTTCTTAAGATAAGTTCTCAGAATTTCTCTTGTTTGCAGGGAAATTGGCGCCATGCCGGCAGCAACAGGCCCGTGTCAAGGCAAGAACTCATGATGGTCTTGGCAGGTCTGGTGGGCTTGAGGATCCGAGCAATGTATTTTACCCAAAGTCAGCGACTCAGCTTGGGGGAGGTGGGCTTGGAAGAGGCCACTAACTCGGGGACTGGAGGTCCTGGGAATACTGTGGAGCACTGCTCTTGCCCCTCTCCGTACACCGGAGACTCTTGTGAGGTTAGTAGTTAGAATCATCTCAGGAGAATTGGGCTTAAAAACATTTATTCAGATCTTTTTTTTTTTTTTTTTTAGCATGAATTGACATTTTGATCATTTTTAACATTAAAAAACATAAGTGAAGTGCATATTCACAGATCAAGGCTGTAAATTAGCTGAGAGTGTAAAATTACATGGGCATGAGCAAACTTTTACTTTTTAGAAGTAAAAAATTTTAAGGCTTCTGTTCCAATTTTTTCATCCATTTTCCATTTTAAAAAACTGCATACCTGTAAAGAAATTAATATATCTCTACAACCACAATTTACCTATTTGAATACTTTTAGAGAACATGTGAGATTAGCAAAGATGTCAAAATATCAATTTATGTATTACCAGTTAAGAGTAAGTAACAAATGTTTATAGAAAAAATGAAAAAATACTTCAGGCTTACCTGAAAAATGAATAAACTCTTCAGGGTGAATATTATTATCCCTTCAGTATAATGCTGCTGTCGCTCTAGACCTCTGTCAAATCATTGTACAAAATGTAAACATTATGTCTGCAATGGCCAACTCATTGCAGTGCAAAACCTTTTAAAGAAAACCTCATTTAGACTCTCCGGTGCAAAAATTATAGAAACTTTGCACTCGAGAATTCAGGCGATGTCTCAATATGGCCATTTTGGCCCAGATTGGAGCTATCTGCCTTTTATTTAGGTATAAATAATTGAAACGCACCCTGTGCCACATGGTAGAAAGGATAGGCTCGCTAACAGTGAGCACACTAATTCAATAGTCACTAATATAGACAGTAACGTTCACTGATATTGATCAGTACTTGTGTAATACCATAAAAACTCTCCTCTACACAGTACATTCTGCTGCATCAATCAAGTATGTCACCTGGCTTTCTTAAAGTTCCTCTCTTTCACAGAAGGATGCAGTCACACATTGCTCCTCTCCCCTCTTGTGTTATGATGTTGTATTTTCATGTGACTTAGCTGCACAAGCAAACAGCACCAGCCTGCAGCACACACACCACCAGCCAGTAATAAGCATGGACCAGAATGTCAGGTGCAGCTACTGAGGGGTTAATTGTATGATATCCCACATGGGTCCTTTTGCCATCCTCTAAATGTAAGGACTGTTAGAATCATCATATTTAAGGTGGTTTCTGGTGCATTCGGTTCACTGCTGTGAAAAGGCCCCTACATGCCCCTAATCAGCCTTTAGTGCCAAATTCAGTATTTTAATATGAAATAAGTAATAACTTTGTTGTTTATGCTTTAATAAGAAAATTTTTCATTCCACAGATGAATCTCTTTTGCATAAGTATTAGTGTTTGTCATGTCAGTACTACACCTTTATTTACTTGTCGCACCAATACTCACCAGCCTGCAGCCCTGAGTAGCATACAACTGTTGTAGAAAAAAGAATGGCTGACTAAAATACAAAAAATATCATTATAGCATTTTTATTTACAGAGAATGATATGACAACAACATCTAATTGTTATTAAAATGTGTATGTCTAGCGGTATTATATAAATGATCCGTGCCGAGGTTCTTCTGATGAGAAGGTCTTGTGTTGGAATTACACTTAATAAACAGTGAAATAGAGACAGATGATGAAAGAGCGGGAATACTGGAACATTGTGTCAAGTCTGAAAAGCAAAGAATGATCGCAAGCAGGGTGAGGCAAGGTGTTGATTGTTGTGACGGCTTGTCTTCTTTAAGGGGCTGCGCCTCCTCCTCATAGGTTTTAGGGTGTTCTGACATGCCCAAAACCAAGTACCACACCTTTTTGCTGCAAGAAAAATTCATCGGCTGAGGCACAGTGGTGGACGTGACTGGAAATACCCAGTCTGGAGAGCTGTGTTTCCAAATGGTGTAGCCCCAGGGTAGAATATGTGGCACAATCATGCAGACATAATATTAGTGATTTTAAGGCTGTAATCACTGGCATGGTTACAGCTCCGGGAAATGCAGAGCGAACAAGCCTGATGTGGTTGCTTAGGAAAATCTTTATTCTTTTCATGCTTGGAATGTGCTCGACTTGATCTCGTGTTTAAAGAGTGTTTTTACTTGTCAAATGTGGTTTAAATGTGTTGGATTTTTGCTGTTTTGTCCACATAACCAAATATAAAAGATAACCAAGCAACTCGTAATTAAAGAGGAATTATTTTTTATAACAGAGATCACATTTAGTTGGAGAGACTTCAATTTACAAAAAAAAAAAATGTTTGATTTAGTTTTTCGTACAAGTGCTGTTGCCATAGATCTTGTTTCTATGTGTGCGGGTGAACCACTGTGTTGGGGTGTGTCTAAAGGAAGTTGATTATATGTGCCCAGAGGTGATATGACAAGGCACCGCACCTTGAAATGCAGGGTGGGGCACTTGACAGCATACCGTTACTCATAAACCTGAGTGTTTTACTAGTTTATGCATCGAAATGTGCAGCTGACTCACACAGTTTGTCTGTTTGAAGACTTGTGATTCAGGTATGAGTATTTTTACTGTGCCGTCTGAGGAGGTCTGACTTTCCTCTCAGTCACATAGGCACAAAACAAGAAAAACCCTGAACTAAAATGTGCAGAACAACAGATGCCTTTTTCAAATAGTAGCTTTGCAGCCTCTTCAGCTTTAAGTGAGCCAAATAGCATTCATAATACTGGGATTTTTCTTCTATTTTTTGTATTGGGACAGTTGATTTCCTGTATGTGCACGCTCATGCCCTCACCCCTTTGTGACTATTTGAATGTGTCTCAAACCATTCTGCGTTATTGTGTATGTCAGTGTATGTATGAGAGTAAAAAAAGGCAAGCGAGCATGTAAACACTTGCATGTGAATGCTTGTGTGCCTGCATATACTCATACTGACCTGCAGAACTGACTCAGGTAAATGGGGTGTGTCCTCATTGTGTCTGTGTGTGTGAGAGGCTGTGCGTGTGTGTTTAAGAGGCCGAGACAAGAGAGAACAGAGCGTTATTTTACACAGACTTAACTTTGGGAATGTCAGATACGGATATGGATAGGCACCGGCATAGAGGGGTTCTGTTACAGACCCTGATTTATTGGACTTTGGTTGGACTTTGCTGCGCTGGGCACAGGCCTCTTGGCAGGGAAGAGCGACTGCGCTACACCAGACATCATGACAGATGGGCTCAGAGGCTACAGTATCCATCGTTTCATGACCAGGGAGCTCAGAGGATAGAATATCCACTTGTAAATGATCAAGACACGCAAGGGGTCCGCCATCCTTCATTGCATGACAGAGGACAGACCGTTCAGTATCCTTTGCTTCATGACAGTAGTGCCAGTTCTCAAATTCAGGTAAAAGTATGTGAGGATGAGATGGATCTTGTTGTTGGAAGGGTGTTATTTTACTTGAGCTGCTCTAGATATCGTGGACTGTAACCAACAGGCAGACTGTTATCTATGAAAGCAAAGAGCATGCTTCAGAGTTCAACTTCATAGCCGTGTGCTGTCCACACTGTTCGCATTATATAAAAAACAAAGACATTTTAACAATATTGCATTGTCTTAAAATAAAAAAAGATAAATCGTTTACGGTATAATTACTTGCAGAGCTCATCGGTAGTGAAACACATGTTAGTGAATATTAGTTACACAGTTAGAAAATATGAAAATAAACAAGCTGTGAGAGAAAGTTAGAGATTAACAAGATATTTATCCAAACATTTTTGTAATCCAGTATAACTTAGCTGAATGCTCAGGTATGCTCACGGGGGATTTGTAAGTAAGCTTTGTTTTAATGTTTGGCAATCACATAATCTTTATGTGTTTTTCTTTCTCAGAAATGTGCTCCTGGTTACTATAGAGATGGAAGTGGGCCTTACCTGGGCCGCTGTGTGCCCTGTGACTGCAATGGCCTTGCTGATGAGTGTGAGGACTGGACAGGGAGGTGTCTAGTAAGTGATCAACTCTGCTCTTAATCTTTTGTAATAGCTTTGTGACCACAGGCGCACAGACACTTGCTCCAACTTAAAATCAACTGTGATTAATTCGACCGAGGATTAGTCATAGTCTAGACTTCTCACCCTCAGCACACATCTGTTAGCACACTTTCAGCACGCAGCCTTACCACTATTCCTGCGGTGCTGTTTTGCGTTAATCACCACCAAATTCTTCATGTGGTTTGTCAGCTTGATTTCCTATAATGGGGCCCTCTAGCTCATTATTGTCTTGATTAGAGCATGAGCCCTTTATGCATTTCAAAATGTTTGTTTTGTAATTGTTATGCAAGACTTTCAAGACTGTGCATGCGGTGTGCGCAGGGAGCTGCATATTTACAGCTCGAAGCCAAACAGACACAAGCAGCTGAACTCTCATCAGGGTTCATCCAAAATATTATTTAATGGATTTGAAAAAAAAGGGTCTTTTCTCTTTTCTCCCTTAGATGTTTGTTTTTCTACTTTAGAGAAAGGACAAAGATCTGTTTGATGGTTGATGTCAAGCTGCACTGTACACAGATTTATTTATTTTTTTTATTGTGCATTCTTTCAGCCGTAACTTTGTCTGTTTTCTTTGGAAGTGGTGTATAATGAAATGGTCATTTTCAGAACTGTCAGTTCAACACGGCTGGAGACCGATGTGAAAGCTGCAAAGAAGGTTACTATGGCAATGCAGCTCAGAGGACATGCAGAGTGTGCCCGTGCCCTTTTTCTGTAGCCTCAAACAGGTGGGCCATAAAAACTCAAACAAAACATCACGCACACACACACAAAAGAACAACTTCATTGCAGCTCTATGATTAAATGAATTGTGTATTTGTGGGTTAAATCGTATCCCCTGTTGATGCACAGTTTTGCAGTAGGCTGCAGGGAAGCGTATGGAGAGATCCAGTGTGTTTGCAGAGCCGGTTACTCTGGAGACAGGTGTGAGAGGTGAGAGACTCAGGAGATGAGAATTTTGCTGGCTTATTTCTAAATTGCTTTTCATTTTTATACCTTTTATTCGCCTTTTCCTGCAGTTGTTCCCCTGGTTACTATGGTGACCCACAGCAACCAGGAGGAAGTTGTAAGCCGTGTAATTGCAATGGCAACGGTAACAACTGTGACCCACGGACTGGAGGTTAGATTGTGAACTTCCTTTGTGAAAGAAATCTGTATAATTTTTTTATTGCATTAAATTTTTATTCATTTTCATTTAGATGTTTAAGTTTGTTTTTTACTCCTTCGTAGTCTGCAAGAACACCCTAGAGCCTGGAGACATTAACACGGATGAGCACTGCCAAGGTGAATAAACAAATATGATGGATTTCTGATGACATGCCACAGACTGGGTACGATCTGTTGCTCACAGTCTCGCTCCTTTTTTTTATTTTTTTATTCCAGAGTGTGATAATTGTGCCCAGACGTTACTGCATGACTTGGAGAAGCTTGATAATGAGCTGACGAACATCAAAGCCCAGCTAGACAATGCCTCTGCCAGTGTTACCTCTCAGGAGAGAATGAGGGAGCTTGAGAAAGCTGTGGCTGACACCAAGGTATGGCTGCACTATAACGCCAATGGATTCAGATAAGAGTGAAACGAGTATAGTGCTCAAACATATGTAACCTAAAGCAGCAAGGGGTATTTACAAGAACAGATTCATTTGTCTCGTCCAATCAGGACATACTCTTAAGTACATGGAGAGAACCTTTATTTATGGGAAACAGCTTTTTTTTCCACAGCCATTACACACGATGCACACACATAAAGGCTGTGCGTCACAAGATGTTTGTTTTCATTATTCCCACTGATAAGCTCACCAGGTTGTTTTCCTTCTCCACCATGGTTTCTGCGCAACGTCTTCATTTGATCCTGCACCCTTTTTTGCATTTTTCATACCTGAATAAGAAATTCCTACAACCACATTTGAAAACAACCCTTTATCACCCTCAAGCTTCACCATCTATGACATTTATGTTTTCTTTGACTTCAGCAATCTTACTTTACATTTCTGCTGACTTTCACAGGTTCTTGTCAACAAATTCAGCTCAGCCATAAACAATGAAAGATCCAGAGTAGAACAGCTGGAAGAGGACACGGCCAGCCTGGCAGACGACATCAATTCCCTAAAGGACAAAGTACAGTTTTAACTCATGACTAAAATTTTTTATTAATGTCTCAGTATTTATTATAAGTAATAAGGCATGTTAATGAATGCCTTCTGAATGTGTTTTTTTAGGCAGAGAATAGGGCTGCTGAGGCTGACAAAGCAGTGGCAAATGTTGAAAAAACCCACAAGAGGGCAAAAGATCTGGACTCAGAGATAGAAAAAATGCTGAAAAAAATCCAGGGTAAATGGGAACATAAATTCAGAGACGGATCAATTCATTTTAGTAATAAATGGCATACTAACTCTGCATGTCAGAGCTTGGGTACTTGCTGAGCTGAAAATGTTTTTGTCTGCTTTTAGACCTACTGGATAAGCTGAAAAACAACGAGGGGAGAGGTGATTCATTGCCCAATGAAAGCTTTGTTAAAATGCTGGAGGATGCTCAGCGCATGGTCAATGAGATGGAGAACAGGAACTTTACCCCTCAGAAGACAGCAGCCGAGAAAGAAAAAGACGAGGCAAAGAAACGTAAGGTTTCTCATGCTAGAACTGCAGATAAAATATTTGCCGAGAGATGCGTTATCAGAGTACTGACCTAGATGTCCAACAACAAAAAACTAATCTGTTAAACCTTTGGTTCTACCTTCCAGTGTTAGACTACATCAAGGCTAATGTGAGTAAGCAGTGTGATGAAAACGAGGCAGCTGCAGAGAAGATTCGGAGCCTTTTGAAGGATTACAACACTAAGCTGAATGACCTTGACAAGGCTTTGAAGGAGTCAGTGGATTTGGTGAAAAAAGCAAATGCCCAGAATGACCTCAATGCTCAGAAACTAAGAGACCTGCAGGTAAAAATCAGTAGTGGCTCAGTTATAAAGAGCGTGCATACTGGTTGATCCCTAATTTCCAGCTCTTACTCATTATAGCAACAAGCATGTGCATTTTTTAAAGAATACCATGTAAAATCCCTTGTCAGTAATTGTTTGATGTACAGTTGGTAATATCCAGAAATGCTAAAATTCAGCTGATTCATAAACACCCTGCAGAAACGTATTAAGGATCTGGAAAAGGAGCGCAAAACTGTTGAGGACAAGATGGCTGTGGCTAAAGAAGAACTGCAGAAAACTGGGGATCTGCTGAAAAGCCTCTCTGACAGTAAAATGGTATAGTTGACAAAATCCCTCGAAATATTGCTCATACACATAATTCCCCTTTAAAATGTCTTGTTATTTACTGATTTCTGTAAATGAGTCAAATGACTGTGACATACTGCAGCTACCTTCTTTTCATCCACAGCAGTGAGCTTTCAAGTTGCGACATGTATCCACTCAGATGATGATCTGTGTTTAGCCTCTTTGTTGCGCTGAAGTCACTGGCATTTCCCAGTGCTATGAATTACTTCCACCCAGTCACCTGTCTTTCTCCTCTGCAGGAGTATGAACAGCTGGCCGCACAGCTGGATGGTGCAAAGACAGATGTGACGAAGAAAGTGAATGAAATTACAAAGGCAGCAGCTAAGAAGGACATTGTGGAGGCCGCAGAAGAACATGCAAAGCTCCTAAATAAGCTAGCACAAGAACTTGAGGAGTATGTTTATTGTGCAAACAACAAGGACATATCTAACGTAGTCCGTTTGTTGGGACTTTTTTTTTTTTGTTTGTTAATCCATTCTTCATGTTTCTTACTCTCTGTGCTGTCAAATGATGTGTAATAGTGCTGTGAAAAATGCAAGTGGACTTTCCGAGGTGCGTGATGCTAGGGATGCTATCGAGACCTACAGAAACATTACTGATGCCGTCAACGCCGCAGAAGCGGCTGCTAAGGAGGCTAAAGATGCTGCAGACAATGCCCTGGATGTGAGTCACAAACTTGTATCTTTAACATCAACTAAGCACACTGTTATGTGGAATGATGTGTCGTTAGTTACATAAAATATAGACTATTTAACTAACATGTGTGTTTATGATTCTTTTAGAATGTAACGAAACAGAAACTCCCACAAAGAGCAAAAGACCTGAAAGAGACTGGCGATGACCTCCTGAATGATGCAAAGCAAGCAGACAAAGACCTCAGTGGTATTAATCGCTCTCTCTCACTTTCTCATTTTAAAAAATTACAGAAAAAATCATTCTTTATTATTATGTTAAATGATTTTTTTTTAACAGATGCAGCTAGAAACCTCACTGACTTGACAAAGCGCCTGACCAAAGCCGATAAGAAGAAGGAAGCCCTCGAGAAAGACCTGCTTGATACACAGAGCCAACTGAATGACACTAAGAGAGGTAGGAGTAAAGCAAGCAGCTAAAGGATCAGTGTAACGTTTCAGACTGAAGTTTGTGTTTGTGTGTGTGTGTTTTTTCCTGCCCACACCAGATGACATTAGGGATATGATTCAAGAGGCCAAGAGAAAGGCGGCTTCAGCCAATGACACAGCCACCAACACGATGGACAAACTCAATGCCATCAGGGCGGAAATTGAGAAGATCAACGTCCCTTCAGGGCAATCTAACCTAAGCAATGTCCTAGATGATGTGGACCAATCTGGTGAGATGACTAATCTTCTTCTTCTTCTTCTTCTTCTTCTTCTTCTTCACTGTCTTCTTCTAACTCACCTATTTTTGTAATAATTAGTAATAAAAATACAACATTTTCCCTCATTAACATGCTTTCTCGCTCACTTATTTTCTATTTCAGTTAAGAATTTGTTGAAAACAATCCCATCTCTGAACGATAAGATCTCAGAGGTGGAGAATCTGACCTCGCAGTTTTCACCTATTAATAACATATCTGATAACATAAAGAAGATCAAAGAGCTCATTGAAAAAGCCAGGGATGCAGCCAACCAGGTGAGGCCCTGCTGGGAAGATACAGCAATGCCTGCATTGAATATTTACTTTATGATCACAAGTCTTCCAGTTTTCTGTGATGGCTTTTCTTACTGTTGGTGTTTTTTTTTTGTTTTTTTTAAATTTATTTCTTTATTATATCTTCTCTCCAGATTGTGATCCCCATGAGTTTTAGAGGTGATGGTCACGTGGAGATGCGTCCTCCGAAGAATCTGGATGATCTGAAAGCCTACACAACCCTGTCGCTGTCACTGCAGAGACCTCCAGACAGGGGAGATGGAAGACGCAGACGCAGACAAACCTTAGAAAAGGAGGATATGTTTGTGTTGTATCTTGGCAGCAGAAATGTAAGTAAAAATGATTATGTTCTTATAGAGATATTTGCTTATCATTTTTCACCAGGCATTAACAAATTGCATATTGCAGTCGTCCAAGAACTACATCGGTATGTGTTTGAGGAGCAACGTTTTGTACGGTGTGTACAAGCTCAATGGAAAGGAGTATGAGATGAAAACAGGATACATTACTAAATCCCAGGCCAACCCAGCCAAGTTTGACAAAGTGGACCTTTTCAGGTAAACTCATCATCACATTGAGAGAATTCATTGTTTCAAGAATAATTGAAGGGATTATTTCCTTGGTTGTATTTTAAATAAGAAAAAGAAATGTGTAAGGAATGAAACAGTTGTTACTATGATGCATATGAGGCTATTTTTTTTTTCCCTATCATTATTTAGAATTTACCAAGATGCAGAAATGATCCTTACCAAAGATATAGCCTCATCCAGACCTAGTGAGCCGATTATAAGCAATCAGAAAGGAGTGGAAATCAAAAATCTTCTGGATGTCAGCCCCAGTGACATTGTTTTCTATGTCGGAGGTCACCCTGACAACTTCACTGTGAGAAGCAAAGAATTATTACCAGAGCTGCACGTTGCTGTTTGTCATCAAGAGATATATGCTTCATGAATACTTTCCTATTTTTGCTTCTCCACAGCCTCCAGCTTCTCTTAAATATTCCAAATACAAGGGCTGCATTGAGTTTGCCTCCTTTAATGACAAAGTTGTGAGTCTCTATAACTTCCAAAGAGCAGAGAATATAAATCAGGAGACTCCATGCAAGAGGTACGATCAATATGGAGACTAACTAACTTAAAGAATTGTTTGAAGCTGTCAAAAGTTTTCTTTGCTTTATTTTTTCTGGATTTTTGCCATTAGTTTTTGGCATTCCTCTGACATCACATTTATTGCCTAAAAATGTCTCTCACCTCTGCTTAGATTCTACACATCTGCTAAAACAGAGTTTTAACCTGACTTGTAGATTTTTGTTATAGTTAAAATTCTTGTAAGCCTCAAATGAAAATATTTGTATGAAAGTAATAAAGCTAAAGTAAGCTTTGACTTAAATCATGCGACTGATATTATACTCTCCCCAGATATGTACATCCAGTGGATTCAAACTTCTATGAAGGCACAGGATATGGCAGAGTGCCGCTAAACAAAGTAACAACCTTTCTCCAAATTAGTATGAATATGATGTCCCGTTCAGAAAACAGTCTGCTTGTGTTTATGGAAGCGGAGGTAAGTGATGGTGCATATAATTATACATATTACTATGTTAATGCATTTCAGAAAGAATTTCTAAATAGGATTTTATATACAAATTTAAATTTCATGCTGTGATTTTGACATGTCTGGAATGTATCAATAAATAAATAATAATTTAAAAAAAAATTGACATGTTATTTCCTCAATTTCATAGGAAAATTACCTCCTTTTGACAACAGAAAAGGGTGTCATATTTGTGCACAGTAATCTCATTGAAACACCAGCTACACTAAACACAAAATCATTCCCGGTAAGTTGTTTTTATGTTTTTCTTTGTCTACATGTTGTGCTTTTTTTCTTTTATTTCTCTGTATCTTATTTCTCTTTGTTTTATTTTTAGGCGAATGACTGGACAGCAATGAACATTATCATCAGAAATGCAGATAAAGTAATACTCCTTTTTGGCTCTGGTCGGAGCACATTCAACATTAAGTTTGACATGAAAAAACTTACTGAATTTTATATCGGTGGTGCACCAGAACAGCTGAGAGAAAGGTACATGCTTATTATGTTCCTTGTCTTCTGCATTTTATTGTGAAAGAGTGTCATCCATCCTTCTGGGCAATAACTTAATTCTTGTTTCCATTAAAGATATAACGTTACCATACAACCATTCAAAGGCTGCATAGAGAAACTTAGAGTGAATAATGTCTTTGAAAATATCATTGACAAAGTGGGAGTGAGCAAGGGCTGTCCCAGAGATCCACTGGTATGACATTAGCTTCAATATCTCAAACAAACTGAAAACTTGCAAAATATTACTCTGATATGGTTTATGTAACCTAATGTGCATATGTCCTTGCTTTATCCTAGATTTCACGTAAAGCACAGTTCAGCTCAGGGAGCTCCCTCTCAGCTAACCTTACAGAATTCAGTCTGGACCAAGATATTGTTGTCTCCCTTGGATTCAAGAGCACAGAGAATCAGGGAGTTATTTTGGAGGACAAACAGCTGGTCAGTCTTCGAATACATTTTATACTTGATGCTGCACCAATGACACTTGATGTCAGATTTTTTGCAGTAACAGAGATGATTTAATTCTATTCCAAAACCTTTGTATGTTTACTTTTCTTTTTCTAGGCTAACGAGATGAAGCTCGCTTTGGAAAATGGTCATGTGATTCTACGCTTCAATGACAAGTTGTGGAAATCTAACAAACAGTACCATGATGGGCAGTGGCATTACTTGACTGTCACCAAAAGTGCTGGAAGGTTTGTAATAAGGGGGCTATTTCTCATTTTTAATAAATAAATTTATGTCACATCCATGTAGGTTGAGTAAGATTAGCACAGCTGGGCAGATTATCCTGATTTTGACTTTATGGTTCTCCGCTTAACCTTCAGGCCAAGCAAAGTTACATTCCTCCAACACAATCATTGGCAGTCACTATTATTACAAGGAGCAAAAAATAATAATATGATTTTCATTGCCTTTACTTTTTCAGGACTGAGCTACGCGTTGATGATGAGGATTACGGTCAAGAACAGAGTACCAGCAGATCTGCAACTGAGACTGGTGGCTCTGTGTTCCTTGGGAATGAGAAGTTTCAAGGCTGCATTTCTAACTTCTATACAAGACGGTAGTGTTTCTTCATTTTGCATTTGCAGATTAATGACAATCGCAGCCTTTTTTCATAGTAGTCGCGCTGTAATTGCTTTGACCTTTAAAGAAGATCTGATCTTTGTTATCTTGTGTGTTTTTGGATTGCAGGCCAGACAATCTGTACAAGCCAGAGGACTTCAGCTACTTCAGGACTTCTGGGGATGTTCTCCTGGATGTGTGTTCAGTCGACAGTCCTGTTCAGCTGATGTTGGACCGCAACTCTGAAAAGGTGAGGTTTTGTTCTACATGTATACACAAACTGTAGTCCTAATCAGAAAGTTGGTAATAATATTATTTGTAAACCTGTTGCTCAAAGTTGTGAAACTCTGGATTAAATGATTTAGCTTTTTCTCAACAGGTAAGCCTTATTTTTCTTTCTTAAATTAATGCTAGATTAAAAGAAGCTGCTAAAACTAACATGTACATCATTAACATGTGTCTTGAAGATTGATTGAATTCTCTCTCCAGAAGTAGGTCACATCCAACTTAATCTTCCTCTTAACCTTGTTTACATTCAATTCTGCTGCCTCATTTCCAGAGATGAAGAAGAAGGAGTCCTAAGACCTGCTGATGTGGACAAGATATTGACTTGAAACACTTATTATGCACCATGATGGTCAAGCTCATTCATTTGCAGTGTATAATAAAAATACTTGCATGAGTGCTTCAATAATTATACCGTATTGGAGAATGTATTGTATTTACTCCGTTTTTTTCTCATTTTATTTAAATTCTTCTGCTTCAAATAACAACTTTGAAATGATTTTATGTCTCTTCTCTTTCTTTCATGTAACTTTCTTAACAGAG
Source organism: Telmatherina bonti (assembly GCF_933228915.1). NCBI lineage: Eukaryota > Metazoa > Chordata > Actinopteri > Atheriniformes > Telmatherinidae > Telmatherina > Telmatherina bonti. The sequence continues at coordinate 21,809,387 of NC_136625.1, read as the reverse complement.
GTTCACAAGCACATTCCCTCTAACACACTGCTGTCAAACCTATTAGAATTAAACCCATTCACACCTGACTGAAATGATAGAAACCTCACTTTAACACATTGTACTAATCATAGTATTTGAGCAGCCGCAGTCATGTTTAAATCAGGGAATATAAACTGATTTAAACTGATTTAGATTTGAGTCAAATGTTTAAACTCCCTCATGAACATGTCATTTAGCTCTGCAGAGGCCTGGTAACAAGCCATTTGTTAGTTTTAGATGTGTTGAGAAGGGCTGCATCAAAAAGTGACAGGATAGTAAAGATCTTGAGAACTGGACTTGGGATCCCTGATACATATCACATAACAAATGGACACTAGTGCTGTTGTAGACCAATTAAACCTCATAATCATATGTGTATATAAATTTTGGCTTTAAACGTGTTAACAGAGCTAATAAATTATGTAAATGCAAGGAATTATAAAGCACACTTTGTGATGAAGTCAGAGGATTTTCCACCAAAGTTCAGCCTCAAGGTGAAATATGTATGGTTTGATGTTTGGACATCAAAACATCAAACATCAAAACTTCCTTTCTTTTTAAATCATAAATTCAATGCTGCTCCTTTTCATCACACTGGCCTTTGCATACTCATCAGCACTAAACATATGTCACCTAGATTGTGGCAATTTGTTCCCCAGCAACCTTTGATTCACAATGGATTGTGTAAAAAAAATAGTCACAGCTGCTGCATGGGTTCACTGAAGAACAATAACCACCTGACACTACATGCTAGACATGACGGAAAAGTGTAAAGAGGCAACAAAAAGACAAAATATTGAGAACATGTATGAGCGTTATATCAAGACTCACAGGGTTTCTTTTTTTTTTTTTTATTTGGAAAAAACTAAATATTACATTGAAAAGATGCTCTACTGTCATCAGCTGTCCCTCCTCAGTTCACTTGTTTATGAGGACTTCATGAGACAATTCAGAAATATCTACTTAAAACTATCTCTAAAGGGCTTTTCTAAATAAATTTGTTCTGGAGTGCATGCCAAACCAAAATAACTTATCACGGGAAGAAGCACACATATGATACGATGAAATCAAATGCAAGACAATGAGAACCCCAAAGTGGAAATATTAAGCTGCTATTATAATTCAGCCATCCTATGTGAAATACACAATTAAAGATAATATTAAATTATTTCTGAATGATTAATCAGTGTTGCCTTTATAATTTCCATCACATTAGATCAAATGTACAAAAATAGCAAAATAAACTGAACAAATTTAACTCAGCGTTTATTGGGCAAACAAAGTCTATGACAGGTTTTTAGCTCCAGGAGTCATGATCTGATAAGAAATATATATATTTACAGCTTGTAGTTTTAGTTTCTCTCACCTTGTAAACCAGCTATGGTTTAGTTATGGACCATTTAAATGGATCAACTATCCAGGTGAAACAAATTTCTTAAAGTTATCTGTCATTTTCTGAGCAATAAATTAATTTGGCTATTTAACACACAGTCATCAGAGTATAAAATCAATGAAATGAACATGTGAAGCTGTGTGTGTGAATTAATTTCATAAAGAGCACATTCCAGTGGTGCGATGCATGGTGGTCCAGTAGTTAGCTCTGTTGCCTAGTATAAACCCCAACTGGAATTTTTTCATGTGGCACTTGTATGTTTTCTCTGAACCATGCAGCTTCCTACACTCCAATAACACACGTTCACATATTTATTTAGACGGTTAAATTCACCCTCGGTGTGAGTGCGAGTGGTTGGTAACCTCATGTTTTACTTTAATGACTGAGAGGCCCTGATGTGACAAGTGATGTAATATATTTTATAAATGTTAAATGATTTTATAATGTTAGAAACTATTAAAGATATAACTTCATTTACTGACAGAGTGGAGCCCATTCAGAGACTTCGAAAAGCTGTGAGCTGGTACGCATCCAAGCATCAGCTTGTAATAATGATTTATCTTGTTTGTCTTCATGCTCTTTAGGATGCTGTGAGACAGGTGATAAATGAAAGTGTATCAGCATGTGCATTACCAGCCCTTGTTCAACATGCCTATCGGATGGGGGGGCCAGTTAGCAGCCTTAGCTACAGTCTTCCACTTCAGGTCCTGCAGCCCAGGTGAGGAATGACATTTTTTACACCTAGATATCCAAAGTGTGTTTGTATGAGATCACTATGTGAAGAACAGAGTAATTTGACTTCTTTGTTTGTCCATGAAAGCATTTTATGACTGTTTTGAATAATTTTATGGTTTTGGATGTTGTTGCTGTATTTATTTATTGCTGTTTTTTTATTTTATTCTTTTTGTATTCATTGCTGTTTTTAACGCTGCCCATTGTAGCACTTTGAGATTTGGATTCGAATGTAAAGTTATAAATTAAAATTTCTTCTTCTTCTTCTTCTTATTTATTATTATTATTATTCATCCTATCTAGACCTCACTTTTCCCTGGATGTCAGGACTCGGTCCCCTGAAGGTCTGCTGTTCTATGCTGCAACCAGAGGAGGGCGATCTCATCTTGCCTTATACATGTCTAAAGGCAGGATCAGACTGTCTGTGGGCAAAGACAGAGAAATCTTGAACAGAGAAAAATACAACGATGGAAAGTGGCACTCGGTGAGTAATGTATAGATCCCAGTTATGTACATTTAAAAAGAAAAAGAAAAAACTATCCAAAATGACTTCAACTGCAGAGTCACTAACATTACAATCTATATATGTGGTGAATCTTGCCTGCAGATTATATTTAGTTTGGAGAAGAAGAAGTTCCGATTGGTTGTGGATGGGATCAGAGCCCAGGATGGTCATATGACAAATGCTGAGCTGAGATCTATGCAGCATTTTATGTCACCTGTGTACCTGGGCAGTGCTCCAGAATTGCTTCACAAAGAGTTAAAGGTGAAAAAAAAGAAAAAGAAAAAAGGGGATAAACACTTTACTTCAAAAAAAAAAAAAAAAAAGTTATTGTGTATATGATATGTAAATTACATGTAAATATGTTTACATGTTAAAGTGTGTTTTTTCTCTCTCAGTCAAAGGCCCTTCCAAAGCAAAGTGTGTCCGGTTGTATGCGCAATTTTAAAATGAATGGAGAACTGATGTCTAATTCAATTACAAATCGTGGTGCGGGGCCCTGCTTCGAGGGACAAACACAAAGAGGGGTGTATTTTTCAGGGAATGGAGCACATGTCATTTTCAGTGAGTAATTTACTACGTTATAATATATTAATAGGTTAAAAAAAAAGAAGAAGCAGAAAACCATTTTAAAATATGCAATTTTTAAAATACATTTGATCAAGTACTCTTTTTGGAAGTTAATGGACCGGTCCCTTATTGTGTCGTGCCTCAGATCATACAAACTGTTAATGTACACAAATATTGTGTCACTTTGTGTATCACAGATGAATCCTTTGTTGTGGGCTCCACCTTTGAACTTCTGTTTAATATTCGTCCACGGAGTCAAACAGGACTCCTGCTTCACGTTGGTGCTTCCAGCAGGGCCCAGTTTGGGACTTCCATGGGCCACTTTCTCACTGTCTATATGCTCAGAGGAGAGGTGAGGCTGCATGTTTGCTGTTGCTGATGGTTCCTTTTAACTTTGGAGTAATTGGCTAAAAAAAGGTAGAAAAATATTTTTGACAACACATACTCTAGCCAAATTCTGTTTGTAGGATTTTTAAACAACACAGGAAACATATCATTATAGACTTGGATAAATGAGTGACTTACATGTGTGTGGTTGAAAAGAATTAATGTATTCCAATTTGCAGGTTGTGGCACAGGTGAACAATGGCAAGGGAGAATTTATGGTGTCAGTGAAGCCTAAAACGTCTTTATGTGATGGAACATTTCATAAAATTTCAGGTGAAATACAATTAAGATGACTTACAATGAACCTCAGACCTGCTGTATTAGGGGTGGGACATGAATAAAAAAAATCTAATTATAGGCTTTGTAATGAATTAATCTTGATTAATCACAACTTTAATTATAATAAAAGATTTGCCCCACAAAGCAACTTTTTTTAAAAAAATCTAAATGGATTTTAGTGGATGACTAAATCAAATAATAGACAAAGATATTGAGATTGTAAACTCAAGGACCTTTAATGTCTTGAAACTACTTTTAATTTTAAAGCAATAAAAAAAAGAAATAGAAAATATTCCTGAACTGAACAGAACTAAAGTTAGTGTCATTTTAAGTACATTACTACTACTTACCAACAGCTTCAGCTGTTCTCTAGTTAAGAGAACACAACATGTCACAGTAATTTGAACTTTTTACATGTTTCCATTAACACTCTTCATTAATAGACATTAATATATGACCATTACTGTGATGCCCTGACTGCAACCCAAAGCTGGATGCTGCATAAAGACCAACTGACAACCTCTGTTGGACAAAAGTGAAGCCTGTGGTAAAGTGCCAGAAACTGAAGTTCACCTAGTCCATTGGTGGCAGGCCCCCAAAACAGAGCAAATTCCATTAAGTTCCATATTCAATGGGATGGGGTGGTTAGTGTATCCTTTTGAACGACATGTACCCAATATCCGGCTGCATGAAGGCAGAGTATAGCATAACCACGGTTTTAGGCTGGCTAACAGCGTGACTTGGCTTTAACCTATTCGTTAGCTGTTTAGCTCCCATTAGCTCTGGCTTAGTTCAGTTAGCTCTTAGCTACAGACAGATTGGAGTTTGATAGATGTCAATCATCCATTCCAATGCTCAAAGCCTTCTCTTTGCCAATTTTTTTAAAAAATTTCTGGGAGCAACAATACATGTAATGCCACCAAGATGGCAATGGTCTTTGTCCATCTTTCAAACAATCTATGGTCAGGACCAAGATTCTTATGTTATCTCATGTCAGCGGGAGGAGTTTTTGCAGCAGCATAAGCTGACAGACAAGAGTAAAGGATATTTGCTTTCACACCAAAACCCTCCAATATCAATAGAAAAAGTAACTAGGCTTATCGATGGTTGCTTTTTCTCTAAATATATAGTCGCAAGAGAATCTCAAAAATAGCTTAACATAGCACCAAAGTTGCTCATTTATTAGCAGAGGTCTACTGTGTGCATCAGTGTAACAGGAAATAGTGCACTGACAAAATTCCACGATTAAATATGCTAATTTATCAGAAATTAATTAATCATAATTAACATGTTAAAGTCCCATCCCTAATGCAAATATATCTGATATGCACTTATGTGGATAAATAAATTATCCTTAGTACTTTATTAATACATTTGTTAAGTCACCATCTGTATGTACTCTAGTAATCAAGAGGAAAAATGTTGTGCAACTCTCTGTGGACACAATGGACAATTACAAGATTGGACCACCATCTTCAACCACCACTTTGACCAAAGATCCACTGTATATTGGTGGCATTCCTGGTAAGTAATATCCATAAAAAATGCAAGTTATCTTAATTAGTTGTACACATGCTTATGCACATTTTTTATTTAAATCTGAAAACACATTATAAATCAAGTAGTGGTATTAGTATAATATCTGATTGTAAAAACGATATCCAATAGGTTGGTAACCTTTTTCTTAATAAATGGCATGTACTATATCTACAAACAGCTGCCCCGTATACTGTAAACAACAACTTGTTCTTATAAAATATCAAAAAGTACATAAAATTTTTAATATGAATGGAAAATTAAATGAGCAGGGAAATGTTAGCATCACATTTTAACCTTTATTTTATTTCTGCAGAGCTGTTAATGCAACAGATGCTTCCTGTCACATCATCCTTTGTGGGATGCATCCAAGACATGAAGATCAACGACGACTCGGTCTCCTTCAGCAGGTTGTCGGGTGTGTTTGGTCCAGTCAATCTAAAGGAGTGTCCGGGATGAGCAGGAGCTTCTCAGTGCATCAACGTTGAACAAACCTTGGGACCATGTCCACCACTAACTATGTGCAATCAGTTACCAAGACAGTGAATGTGTTTCTGTGTAAGAATGTGTGTGTTGTGAGGAGTGTGTTTCTGTTTGTATGTGTGTGTATAAGTAAGCTTGCAAATGTTTGCAACAAATAGAGATATGGGCAGAAGCATAAAAGTTCCCAATTTTTGCTGCTCTGTTAAACATTTCTTTATTTATTTTTGATATCATCATGTGTCATAGCACCACTTTATGAATGCATTTTCTAATAATTTGTCGGCCCACTGATTTTCTGTCCACAACGAAATGCTACTGAACAGGTGTGTGATTGGTCAGGGCTTGATTATGGCCAACCCAGCACTTTAAAAAAAGAGAAATCTAATAATGCCCCTTGTGGCGGTGCTGTAATTAAGATTACTTGCTAATCTTGCTTTTTCCTTTGTTTTTGTCTTTTTTTTAAACTCCAAAGACTATATTAGAATAATTATGTTTACACCCACAGTGCTTAATTCAGGGGTTGCCAAGCTATTCTGTATGTATTCATCAGCATGCTAGCATGTAGGGCTGTATTGTTGACTGATTTCAGAGAAAACTTGTGTTTTCATTTTGTATTACCTTCATTCTGAGTTACTTTCTCACTTTCCATTCCTTGTGCATGAAAATAATGTGTATTTATGTGTGTAAAAGAAAAGAAAAGAAAAGCATAAATTTAGCACCTTTCAGCTAAATTTCCAGTAATCCTTTTTTACCAGCATAAGTAAGAAAATTCTTCACAGTTGTGTTTGGGACCATTACTTTAAAGTTCAAGGTAAAGTGGCATTGATTTGAAGGTATTTTAAGTACTTAAATTTAAAAAAGTGTTTACTTACCTCCTGCCTACATTCACACCAAAACTATTGAGAAATATGCTGATATAAGAAACAAAGTTCAGCAACGTTAGACACATTTGGACGTGCATTCCTGTCTTGTGATGACTGATTTGTGAACCATTTTTAACATGTTTGATCAATTGTCTTCAAAATAATTTTTCGTTCCAGTAAAAATATGATTTGTGATCTGTGTCCGAGTTCTTTTGTTTTGTAGTCACGTTTAACTTTTGCATTGTAATCTGCCATAGGTCATGGGAAAAGTTTCTATATCTGTAATTGTCATATCAGAAAATACTTGCATGTTATTGACAACTAAAGTCTAGAAAATTACCAGCTGTTATTGAGGTCATTAAAAAAAATTCAGTTGTGTTTTGTGGAGACATGTTCGTGGACTGGATAAGATAGGTTGTAATCTTTTAAACGCGTTTAAGAACATTTTAAACGAATGAATGAATGAATGACAACTGAAAATGAAAGAAAAACAAATCTTGATGCTTACGTCAAAGGACGCTTCACGAAAGATGAACACGCCTACTGAGAAGCTGCCCTCTCCAAGGTTTTCTCTTGCCCCATTCAGTTGCACTATGATTGTTGCAAAATTCTAGCAACTCCGACCAAAAATAGGAAGAAACTTAGGATTTCTTAAGAAAATGCCTTAAATAAGGTAAAAGATATTACACATATTATTCTCCTTCTTACAGGAAGAGGAAACTGAACACAACGGCGATTTACATACAAGAACATATAGATTAGTTTAGAAAAAAAAAACAAACACCTCTTTTTAAAGAAAGTTTGAGTCATTAAATAAACAACTCAATTAATTCTTAAAATTGTGAGTTTAACTATACCGGAAATGTATAATTTTTGTATGTATTAATCAGAGTGGATAATTCCGGTAACACGTGAAGGCAGCACCCTTCCTGTCTACACAGGAACACAAACCGCGGGTAGACAGGCGGCGGCAGAATACGGAACAGCGACACAGCGGCTGGGACAACAGCCTGCCTGCCTGCCTGACTGTGTAGTTCTGTGCTGCTAGTTACGTGAACCTGCACGGCTTTTCGTCTCCTCATATGAAAATAGAGATATGACAGCATTTTTTCAAAACTGCGCCACCGACAGATACTATTTTAACTGTAAGTAATCTGTCCAAAAATACCGCACCGCCCCTCCTTGATTTTCCCCGGCTTGCATCAGCTCCTCGCCTCCGGCATCGGGTGTCCTAATGGCGGACCCGAGAGAAACAGCCTCGGAGAATGTGGAAGAAGAGAAAAAGGACCATATAAACGACGCGGAGCTGGCTCTGAAAGGAATCAATATGCTGCTCAACAATGGATTTAAGGAAAGTGATGCGCTTTTCAAAACATACAGGTTCGTTTGGTTGGTCTACCTAGAAACAACAAGCAGCTTTTTTATTATCTGCCTTCAAAACATTTGCTTTAGTTACTTTAGATCAGTGTGTTAGCCTCTGTGTAATGTTTGCAGACATATGATGAACCAGCAGTGTTATCTCGGTTCAACTCCAACATCTTTGTTTGTTTACCTTCTGATCTAGTTAGTAGCAGGATTTATTTTGTTTGAATGATTTGATAAAACTCCCACCTGGACTGAAAAGTTCTGAACAAACACAACATAGTATAAAGCTGATTTGTATGGAGGCAGGCTGCTGTACTTTCTTTAACTACATTTACCGTAAATGTTTTCTAAAGAGAAATGCTTGTTTGACAAGTTATCATTTCTGCAATGCATTTTATGCTCACTTGTTTCATTTTCGCAATTTTATGAGAAATTCTTTCAAATGAACTACTCACCAATTGTACTTTCATGCTTGTCTAAGATTGTGATTTTAACAACATTTGTTGGGTGCTGCTTATTATTTAGATAATCCTTTACCATCCTGCTTTTTAATAAGTGACAAATTGGTCCATTAGAATGTTTTAAGACATATGTTATTTATACAGATATACTTTTGTATATATTATCTTGCCCTGTTATAATTGTAAGGGTTAATATGTAAAGGTAAGGCTTTACTTTCAACCTGCATGTTGATACCTGTGAAGGGCAACCCCCTATGCTTCCTGACCCCTGGTGAAAAGCGAAATGTCATTTCACCTACTAATTGCTCTAAGCTCTAGGTGTCATCCTGCTTTGACTGCTTCAGCAATAAGACATAGAAGGAAGTGAAAGACATCACATCAGCTTATGTCTGGCAGTGTCAACTAGTTTACCAAAAATGTTCCCCTGGCACTGTTAGGCCAACACAAAGTTACAATAAATATATTTTGCTAAGAATTCAGTTCAGTTACTTAACTTTAGATTAATGCAGTTCTTTTCATATGAAACAGACTTGATATATTTTGTCGCGCCACTTTTCTGCCTTCAGATCTATTGCTCATTTTTGCTGACAAACCACTGATTTGGTCATTTTCTTCTTTTTCAGGAACCACAGTCCCTTGATGAGTTTCGGTGCCAGTTTTGTGAGCTTTCTTGTGAGTAAAGAATATGTTTTTGTGGTTTAGGTGCTGACAAAATTTACAGTAAATCATTACAGAAAGCGTTTGATTTCATTATTAGGATTGATGATTTTCAGAGGTGTTTGATAATTGGCTTTCTGCCGACACTGTTTTTATTTATTCATGTTTTTTTTTCCAACCACCAAAATGGACTTACAATTCGATTTTTGCTTTGTACCATCTAAAATGAAGGTTTTCATTGACATTTGACATGTAATCTAATTTTCACACAAATAAATGTGATTATTACATAACATGGAATCCATTAGCTGAAGCTTTGTTTAAAACAAACTTTTTCTTGTTTTGTGAGTTAATAGTATTATTATTAGAATTATTTTTTTATATCATAAAATCCCCAAGAAACTGTTCTTTCTTTTCAATAAATGATACCATTATTACGTTTTCACCCACTTGTTTATAGTAACTCATTCAGCTACAGCTTGGCTGGAAGGCAAATCAGTGAAAATAGTCTGAATATAGTAATCACTTAAACTACCTTTCCTATTCATTGCTTTTTTTTTTTTTTTTAAATTTTTTTGGGTAGCTAATACACAACCAGTCAAAAGTTTGAACATACTTTCACTTTAGAATCTTATGTTGTTTAAAATGTTCAAACATTTGACTGTTATGGATACACACACGCAACTGTATGAAAGGAGTGATAGACTTACCCTCAAAAGTTTGCTTAATGTCTCCTTCAGTAGTCTTTTCTTTAGGAAATGACTGCTACTTCTATTATCTTAATTCTCCCTTCTTTTATTCTATGTAGCTGTTTAGGCATGCCCAGATTTACCAGTAAAGAATAAGAGCAGAACAAGTGTACTTAAGCTGTCTGACTTCTGTCATCAGGCGTCTCAGCATGTACAGAAGACTTTTTAAAATGGAACATTTACATGTTTTTTGCTTTGTGATCAAGTAAAATAAGCCATTAGCAATGCTGTACGTTAATACTTAACCTTTAAATGAAATCCTTTCCAGTTTACCTGGAAGGCTCTGAGCTTTTCTATATGAGCTTTGTCACAGGCTGATCATAAATTTTCCATCAGAAATTAGAGGATGAAATTCCTCAGGTTTTATTGCCTCTTTTCAGCTTTCTGGACTCCAAAACTGGAATCTAGAATAAAATTTCTGCTCCTATTGGAATCTGAGGATCATGATTATTCAATGTGTTAAATTAGTATCAGATGAATTAATCAGTGTTTCTTTTTTTTTTTTTTTTTGCAGAATGCCATGATGACATTTGAAGAAGAGAAAATGCAGGTGGCATTTGAGGACCTCAAAGCTACCGAGAGACTGTGTGAGAGTGAAAACACTGGTGTTATTGAAACCATTAAAAACAAGATCAAGCGGAGTGTGAGTCACTTCTATAATAGATGACCTCATATTACATTTACAGTAAATGCACTTTCAAAACCTAACTGTAATGCTAATGTTAGCTCTCATGTATGACAGTTATCAGTCTAAATGTTTATGCATTTATGTGGGTAGGTGGACTCTCAGAGATCGGGGGTGGCTGCAATGGATCGACTGCAGAGGCAAATCATCATTGCGGACTGCCAGGTTTACCTTGCAGTTCTATCTTTCATTAAGCAAGAGCTGTCAGGTTAGGGAGCTTTTAGCATTTACGGGTCATTTTTGTTCTGTTGTATGCTAACAGTCCATCCCAAAGCATACCATGTTTTACTGACTCCATCTTCGGTCCCCTTCACAGCATATATCAAAGGGGGCTGGATCCTCCGCAAAGCCTGGAAGATGTACAACAAATGTTACAGTGACATCACACATCTACAAGAGGGCAGCAGAAGGAGGGCTTCAGAACAGCAAGGGATGTCGTCTACATCGTCCACCTCAGACCTGTCTGATCGCAGTCGCTCCTCCTCACCTGGGCCGAGCGTATCGCAGAGATTGGGCAGCATCAGCCCTGAAGCTCTAGACCGGCTAAAAGGATCAGTCAGCTTTGGTTATGGTCTTTTCCACCTCTGTATCTCGATGGTGCCACCGCACCTGCTGAAGATTGTCAACCTGTTGGGTTTCCCTGGAGACCGTCAGCAAGGCCTGTCAGCACTCACATACGCCAGTGAAAGTAAGGACATGAAGGCTCCTTTAGCTACGTGAGTGAGTATGTTTGTGAATCTGTGTTCTAGTTATAGCTGAACAAAGACATGAAAGCATAATGTTTCAAAAGGGGAAATAAACATCTGGCTGACTCATGTCCCACAGCCTGATTTCCTAATCATGGCATATTAAATCGTTTTAATTCCTTTTTATTCCTAGACTAAGCAGGGACCTGTGTTTGTGCTTGACAACAATAAAATTCAGGAGAGTGAAATTGTGTTGATGCCGGCCAAGTTAAAAAATTCTCTATTTTTAGTCTATAATTAATCTTTGCTAAGCTGTATTTTTCAATTACTCATCATGTGTAATGTTAATAAGCGCAACACCATGACAGTAAATTGGAAGATTCCAACACTTTATAAATGCAGTCATTAGTGTCTGTGCTTGTGTTACAGCTTGGCACTGTTGTGGTACCACACAGTTGTGCAGCCTTTCTTCGCTCTGGATGGCACAGACACACAGGCAGGTCTAACTGAAGCCAAATCCATTCTGCAGCGAAGAGAGGCTATCTATCCAAACTCTTCTCTCTTCATGTTTTTTAAAGGCAGAGTCCAACGTCTTGAGGTAAAGACAAACAATAACAAAACCTATTTTGTTGCGCTATGAAGACTCTTCTCCTGACTCGGAGAGCTCACTGTAACTTACCACAAAGTTCTTCTTTCTAGTGCCAGATCAGTCGGGCCTTGACGTCTTTCAGTGATGCCTTGGATTTGGCCTCTGACCAGAGGGAGATTCAGCATGTGTGTTTGTATGAAATAGGTAATGGAAACACCTTCCCACTCACATGATAGAAAACCTTGTCCCACATTAGTTTTCATCGTGCTTTCTGATTGGTACATGTTCCAGGCTGGTGTAGCATGATCGAGCTGAACTACAAAGAAGCCTACAAAGCGTTTGAGCGACTGAAAACTGAATCGCGATGGTCCCAGTGCTACTACGCTTATTTAACAGGAGGTAAAGTAGAGGACAACTTTAAAGGCTCTTTGTGAGAACTTGCAGGCTTTAATGTGTGGTATTTTGTTTTATGTTGTAGCGTGCCAAGGAGCCATGGGTGATCTGGAAGGAGCTGTTGCCGTTTTTAAGGACGTTCAAAGACTTTTTAAGCGTAAAAATAATCAGATAGAGGTGTTTTCCATCAAGAGGGTGCGTAATGCATCCCAATGATTGATTAATGTGTATTATTATATATATAATATATTTATATAAAGTGAATTGAATGAAAATCAGTGACTTGTATGCACACGTTTTGCCCTTCAGGCTGAAAAGCTCAGGAGCTCCAGTCTGAGCAAAGAGCTTTGCATATTGTCTGTGATTGAAATTCTTTATCTGTGGAAAGCTCTGCCTAACTGCTCCACTGCCAAGCTGCAGACAATGACACAAGGTAAACATCATACATCTTACCTGTACCAAGATGAATCAGTCCATAAGTTTGTTTTCCTGTTTCTGATCGTATTGTTTGTTTTGCTCTTGTCTTAGTCTTGCAGGGGATTGATGACGCCTCATGTGCAGGCCTAAAAAACCTTCTTCTTGGTGCCATAAATAAGTGTCTGCATAATACCAAAAATGCTATTCAGGTACACCTAATTTTTCTAGTTAATAAAACAGTGCATGAGTTGGAAAAATGATACATGACATGCTACTTTGCACTGAGTTGAAGTTAATCCATATACTGAAAACACAGTGAATATTATGGTGATAATAATTGTGTCATAACTGGATCTATCTCGTTTTTCTAACAGTATTTCCAACTAGCTGTGAGGGATGAAGTGGGCCGTCTGAGCAACTCTTATGTGCAGCCCTACTCCTGCTATGAACTTGGCTGTGTGCTGCTAAACTCTCCAGAGGTACTTAATGTTTCTGTGTATGGAATAAGACTCTTTTTCTTGTCTGAGTTGGTGAAGAAGTCACATGGTTTACATATTTAATTCTTTTTCAGACTGCAGGAAAAGGCCGAATGCTAATGCTTCAGGCTAAGGTACAGTGAGCCTTATTTATTGTGTGGCCTTTTCTTTTTTTTAGCTTTGCCATTTCTTGAGACATTCCAATAGTCGTTATATAGTTAATGACAAATGACAATAATTTGATGTTTGGTTCTCTCTGAACTCACTGTGTTGTTGTTGTTTTTTTCCTTGACAAAGGAGAATGAAGATCTGAGCTTTGCAATGTTTTCCTGATTTCCTGAAGCAAATAGTAGAATATTGAGTTTTGTTTGATTAATGGTGTCAGTCAAAGCCTTTAACTAAGAATATCACAGGGTGTGCTCATTTCTCACCACCTGAAGACAGATGCTCATTGCCTAATCAGGTACAGGTATATCTCAGAAAGTTAGAATATTACGAAAAAGTTCAATATTTTTTGTCACTCATCTCAGAATGTCATACCTATATATTTTTTAGATACATTACACATAGAGTGAAACATTTCAAATATTCAGTCCTTGAAATCTTGATAATTGTGACTTATAGATAATGAAAACCCAAAATGTAGTGTCTCAGAAAATTAGAATATTGTGAAAAACTGTCATGGTCAGGGTGTTGGACCCCAATCAACTAAGTATCTCAAAATACCTGCAAAGGTATCCTAAACCTTTAAATGGTCTCTCAGTCTGGGTCAGATGGATACACAATCATGGGGAAGACTGCTGACTTGACAAATGTCCAGAAGACGATCATTGACCCTTCACATGTAGGGAAAGCCATAAAAGGTCATTTGTAAAGAAGTTGCTTGTTCACAGAGTGATGTATCTGAGCATATTAATGGAAAGTTGAGTGGAAGGAAAAGGTGCACCAGCAAAAGGCATCACTGCAGCCTTAAGAGGATTATGAAGCAACACCCATTCAAGAGTTTGGGGAGCTTAACAAGGAGTGGACTGAAGCTGGACTTAGTGCATCAAGAGCCACAACGCACAGACAAATCCTAGACATGGGCTACAAATGTCACATTCCTCGTGTAAAGCCACTCCTGAACCAGAGACAATGACAGAAGCATCTCACCTGGGCTAAGGAGAAAAAGGACTAGTGTTTCTCAGATGAAAACAAATTTTGCATTTCATTTGGAAATCACAGTCCCAGAGTCTGGAGGAAGAGTGGAGAGGCACAGAATCCATGTTGCTTGAAGTCCAGTGTGATGTTTCCACAGTCAGTGATGATTTGGGAGCCATGTCATCTGCTGGGGTTGGTCCACTGTGTTTTCTGAAGCACACAGTAAACACAGACATTTACCAGGAAGTTTTAAAGCACTTCATGCTTCCTTCTGCTGACAAGCTTTATGTAGATGCCGATTTTTTTTTTTTTTTTTTCCAGCAGGACTTGACACCTGCCCACACTGCCAAAGGTACCAAAAGCTGCTTCAATGACCATGATGTTACTGTACTTGATTGGTCAACAAACTAACTTGATCTGAACCCCATAGAGAATCTGTGGGGTATTGTCAGGAGGAAGATTTGAGACACCAGATCCAACTATGTAGATGACCTGAAGGCTGCTATCAAAGCAACCTGGGCTTCCATTAAACTGAGCAGTGCCACACGCTGATCACTTCCATTACCACGCCGCATTGATGCAGTAATTCATGCAAAAGGAGGCCCAAGCAAGTATTGAGTGCATGGAAATGAGCATACCTTTCAGAAGCCTCACATTTCTGTTTAAAATGTCCTTTTTTTCATTGATCTATTGTAATATTCTAATTTTCTGAGACACTGCATTTTGGCTTTTCATTATCTATAAGTCACAATCACCAAAATTTCAAGAAATAAATGTTTGAAATGTTTCACTCTGTGTGTAATGAATCTATATAATATTTGGGTTTCACATTCTGAAACGAGTAATGAAAAATATTCAACTTTTTTTCATCTAATTTTCTGAGATGTAGCTGTAATCCAGTGAAAGGAGCAGCAACACTGTCACTCGGTTCCCCTTGAAGTTTATGAGCTGACTGTAATGGTCAGCTGTGCATTGAAGTGAGGTTATAAGAAGTCTGATGGTGTCAATTCAGCTGGAATAGTCCCAGCCACATAATAAAGCACTGACCATGAAAATTGAATTTCTGAGGATGGAATTAGTTGAGAATGAACAAAGACTGTCTAACTATAGAGGGGCCAGAGCACAGACGGTCACAGCTATTAGTCAAGTCTGTAGAAATAGTAACAATGTTTACATGGAGAAATATTTAATCAGTCTGACAGCAACTACTCTGGTTAAAGGAAGTGGTCTTTATATAGACACTGACTATAATAAATCTAATAAATTGTGTGTTTACCTTCCCCGAAGCATTTCAGTAGAATGACACACGGAAAGTTGGCTTGCCTGTTAATCTGTGGAAAATAAATTGAAAGGATAAAGAGATATCTTTTATTGATACAGTTCTATTTTTTCCAGGAGTAGATAATGGTCAAGAAACAGAACCATTATTGAAAACCATTTTTTTCAGCATCTTTGTACAATGTCTTTGAGAAATCGGCAAAAAAAAAAAAAAATGCTGTCATGTTCTTCGCCCCAAAGGTCATCACATCACGTGACCTTCGCATGGTTTAAATATGTGGAGAGAGTTCTTTTTCTACCTATTTTATTTTATTTTATTTTACTTTACTTTATCTGGCATAAATACGGTATGTTTCTTGTGCACATTTTCAACAGCTACTGAAGATGCCCATTAAATGTATTGACTAAAAATTATGATGGTGCTCCGTTCCTGAGCAGTGAAGTCATTTCAGACAGCTCTCTCATTTATCCGTCCACCTACTTCTGGTCTACTTCTGGGGCACTTAACCTGAGCTATATAGGTCCACTTCAGTTCTGCTTGTTTTTGACATGAGGAGAAGCAGATTTATTTGCCTTAGAAAAATATTTAGCAGAAAGGCCCAGAACATTAAATTCTCATATAAATGCTTTACACCATGTAAACATGCATCTTATCAGACCTCTATAGTACTCATGTAAAGGATTACGTTTGAATCTGTAATTAAAAAAAAAATAAAAAAAGGATTTGTTGATGTACATATTGATTTTCTGACTCATAAAAACAACCTTCTGATTTAGCCAGATCAATATGACCATATTCAGTGTGTATAGGAAGCCTTTTTATTTGGTTGGGAAACTTTAACTCAACTTTAAACGACCATGAAAACGCAGTTCGTAACATTGCCTGGTGACTGGTTGGAAGGGATGCCAGGTTCCTGTTGCTATGCTGTTATGAAGTGGCTACTGAATATAGCATCTCTCCTGGGTGTCATACTGCCTTCTATTGAGGAAGGCAGGCCCCTTGGAAAAGAAAGCACACATCTCGCCTAAATCTGTCAATTAAGTTGGGGTGTGTTTTCTGTCCTTGGTATGCTGTCACACACAAATGCAGACACCTTTACATTCACACACAGCTGTTTCTCTCAAATAATTAGTTTTCTCTGAATGCTTCTAAGTATTAATAAAAACAGTCCCTACGATTAAAAAGGCGGCAGTGTGCAGAATCTTGGTGAGGTTTCAGCCGTCTGAACAGTGTTTGAGGTGTTTGCTCCAGCAGCCTTGATTTTGATGCATTGGCAGCTGACAGTGACAGGTCTCACTCTCACTATTGCATGACTGAGCAGATGCAAAGCTCTCTGTCAGGAGCACAGCAGGAGGCAGGCTGTGGGCTGCCTACATTATTAATGGGTGTGACGTTACCAGATTGAGCAGCGAGTGCATTGATCTGTCTGTGCTGACTTCATGGCTCATTAGAGGGCAGAGCATGACCGAAATAAAATTCATTTTCTTTGTCCTCTGCATATTTTTTTTTTCGTACAGGAGGACTATGCTGGCTATGACTTTGAGAACAGACTCCATGTTCGTATTCACTCGGCTCTCGCCTCCATAAGAACTGCAGCCCAGCCTTGAATCTACAGCTCTAAGAAACTGGAAGAAAGAAGCCTCAAAAAGCCACAGTACAACTTTGGACACTAATGTTTCACTGTATGTTTTTATCACGGTTTTGCTTTTGTTTTTAATCTTCTGAGCCAAAGTATCACTTAAAACATAAATGTTTCATTGATGAACATTACAGATGTTTTTAAACCTTTTACTTGGCTGCAATACACATCAAAGGAGATTTTATTAAGTGGTGTATTTTATAACTCTATAACTGGGAGCTGGTTAAAGCAGATGGAAGCAGTCCATAAATATAAGTTAAGAGGAAAGTCTCAGATGCATCTACAAGCCAGGGCAATTATGGCACATTGACTACAAACCTGAATGTGTGTGAAGCCAATAGAACCTTAATAATGGTTGGTCAGCATTTATTCTGAGTCAGAGGAATGAGAATCAATCTCATTCCTCTGATTTTTGACCCTCTCAAGCACAGTTGCTTTGGTGTAAATACTTCGTAAATACAAGTTTTATTAAATGTGCAACAATTGTTCTACTTCCTAATGGCATCAATGCACAGTAAATCTCGTTCTGTAAGCTGGCTTTATATTTGTTACAAGATAATAAAATGAATATAGTAAAATTTGTTTAATTATTTATAATTAACAAGGTTTTTTGTCCCCCAGACAAGTCTTTCTTTTTATACAAGCTCGTGTAATTTTCACAGCTGACAGGGACGTTGTGTCTTGATCTCATTTTAATACTGATATAGAAGTTGCAGCATCAGGAACTGATTCAACGTGCTGGATTTTAATTTTAATGATGAAGGGCGTCTTCAGAGGTGTTGAAAACAAGTGAAGAATGGTCACCATAATGGGACTGTAGAGCTGATGTGAGCAGCCAAATTCATTCTTCACAAACTTTTTCCCTATAGTTTGCTTATCACCAGATGGTCTGGAAAACCACAGACCTGATTATGATGATCAAAGAAATCTTAGTACAGCAAACTCCTCTCACCATTAGGAGAATATGGGTGTCAAGAAGCAAACAAGTCAAGCTAAAACGACTGCACAGGAGCGGTGGAAAGAGCATCGACAAGAAAAAAAAAAGGTTTCATGATCCAAAACTTCCCACGTCTTTGATCAATCATGAAGGAAAGAGGAATGACAGGCTGTGCATGAGCCTTGCCATCTAATGTTTACTGATTTTTGCAGTTGCTGAACGCAGCAGAGGAACAAATGTTTAAGGAAATACCCTGTGCTCCAATTCACTCACTTTTCCACTAACTGCACATAGTAGTCTACTGCCTGTTAGGAAATTAATTTGAAATTTAAACTGAAGCAATTCGGTTTTCTTTTGGCTTTTAAAGAGCTCCTCTTGCGTTCTGCAATATCTCTAGATAAAAAAAATTACACGATTATTGAAATTCTATTTGATTGGAAAAAAAACATGTAGACATGCATGCAAGTTTTTTAGATCTCAATTAAGCATGAACCTGTAGTGAAATGATGCCAATTCAGGTCAAAGACGGGCTCATCAAACAGAACAATGTCATACTGTACTGCACAGCAATAACATGATCCACTCAAGAAAGCCAGAAAATGTACACACATTTTCCTCAACAATGAGATAAGAAAACTTCACCATTAAGCTTTTATTTAGCAACAATAGAAATTCTGTTTGATACCCAAAAGAGCAGTAACAGAAAAACTAAAACGTACATGTAGCAGCTATCTAACATGAGAAAACAAATGATCAGTGCTCAACTGTGAAAGAGGTAAGGCTTGCATAGTCATAGTTATACACATGCATTTATCATCATGATAGTTGGATTTTGGTTAGATTAATGCACTTAGCACTAACAATATCATCAGTTGTACTAATCTATGGCAAGACCTTCACACACGGGCACATCTATAAATATGGAACCAGTGTCCCTGCTTATACATAGTAAGGGGGAAAAAAGTCAGTTCAGGGTTGAGTAGATCATTAATCTCAACACATCTATATGCTACATAGCCCTAGACTTAATGATAAAGTATATTGTTCAAACGGTGTCTCTTATTTTTTTTTTTTTTACCTGATATAATCTAGCAGACAGCTTTGCAGGGATGTGGCTAAATGCATGTTTACAATCAACTCTAGTTGCCTTTAAAAAAAAGAAAGCAATGAGGCAAACTTCTAAAAACATTCCTTAACATACAATTTGCACCACTCACTGTACCATAAAGAGAAAGCAAAGGCAAATGTACCCATATGATCAATTTTAAAACATTGCATAACAGTATGCATGCACATATGTCAGTTAGTGTCAAAGCTGTGTTTAGAAAACACCACAAGCTCCATCCAAGCTGTCAAGAGTCTTGATGTCTCTTCATTGCACTGACACTGATGAGTGAACTGTCATGGGTAAAAAGGGAATTTTGGTCAAAATATCAAGAGTTAAGCTGTTTCTATGTAAACACACCATCAAACATGTAACATTTCTTAAATACATTCTAGATTTTCCACTATATGCTGAAACTTCATGTATGTGGCCATAAACCACAATAAATAAGCAAAAAAAAAATGTTTTGTGCTTTATATTTCACACAGACTACAGAAAATTAGATACCTCTGAGTTCAAAAAGTGTTTCATTTCATTTTTAAAGCATCTTCTCCTCAAATGAGCAAAACACTCAGTTCTATATAGACTCTTTTATGTTGTTCCTTAACGCTGGGAGTAAAATCCCCAGAGCAGCAGAGAGTCCAAAGCTGGGAAAACAGATATCTGTTCTTATATCTGTGCAGAGTTTTACATTTAGTAAATGTCAGGTAGTTGACTGTAGTTCCTGTCCCAGTAGCCTTTCAAGTAGAGCCAGTCCTGAGCTTTGTTGTGGGGGTTGGGTCCTTGCTGAAACCACCTGCAGGCAAAAAACACAAAAGATTCAGGATGAGAAAAGCACAGTCAGAAAACTGAAAGGATAAAAGAATCTCAACCAGAATACATGCAAATTCACACTAAATACAAAGTCTTAATATCATATGATGCACCACAGGTGAGGATAATATATCCACCTCTTTAAGACACAACACATGCAGTTGTGCATTTTGTCCTGAGGAGGGGGACATTGTGCAGCACTTCACATCAGATCAAACCAGAGATTAAAGAGAAGCTTTAAACCAAACCTTGGGCCAGATGCAGTGCTCCTTTTTTCAGTTACAGTCAAAGAAAATGTGTCGTTGATAATAAGATGACAATAAGTTAAATTCTATCCATAAACAGAAAGTAAGTCACAACATGCTACAATTCTGTGACTAACCTTATTTTCCAATCCTCTGTTGACTTAGAGCGATTTTTTCGGGCTGTTCGTTGTTTTTCTTCAAGCCTCTTTTTCTCTGCACTTGCCAAATCTGCAACAACAACAAAAAAAAGAATAAATAAATAAAATACAGTACTTCCAGAGATTAATTAAAATGAGAAAGGAGTCACAGCCAGACATACCTATATCTCCATTCTCCATGGCACGAATATCTGGTCTGAGGCGACTGTCTGTGGGAGGAAGGACTTCCTCCATGCTCTTGTCCAGCTCGTTTAGCTGCATGGCAAATGTGGAGAATGCATAGAACTGCAAGAGAGAGTCAAATTAGCTTAAAACTTTCAGCACCGTCTTCCACCGTATCCCTGCTTGTGGTGTACCTTGGATGAGTTGTCTGGTCGAGGAGTTATCTTCCAGATGAGCTCACTGCCGGGGATAACCTGGACCGTCTCAGCATTTGGTGGAGGCATCTCTTCTGGCTCCTCATCAACACTGCTCTGAGACTACAAGCACACATTCATTCAGATCAGGAAATATCACAGTGAAATATCTATGTTATTACAGTGACTAATGCATCATGTTCCTCTTCAAAAGAAGGAAATAAAATTTCATTGAGGGAGAGCATCATTTAAAAAGGTGAGGCAGCTGAAGAGGTGACAGTACTTATAAAATTAGATTTATTTTACAATGAACCAGTTTTCAGTTCAGGCATAAAGATTCTGCTACACTTCTTGTTATTCTGCTACACTTCTTGCATAACATTTTTTTTAATTTATTTGGCTTTTATTTACTGATATATCAATTTTTTCCAGCTGTTAATTTCTGATACCAATATCAACCGATACCAATAGTTTGGAACGAGTTGCGCCAAATAAACAAAAATATCTAGAAAACTATACATAAGATCCCTTATATTTAGTCATTTTGGGTTAGAGGAGATGTAACTGAAGAATGCATTATATATATATATATATATATATATATATATATATATATATATATATATATATATATATATATATATATATATATATATACATATATATATTATATATATATATATAATATATATATATATATATATATATATATATATATATATATATATATATATATATATATATATATATATATATATATATATAATGTATGTATGTATAGGATTTTATTGTCGACATCGGCTGATAATATCAGTATGCCAATAATATCGGACACCTCCAATTCTGACCAATTCTTCATTTCAGTTCTTTTCAGTAAGAAAAAATCTTATCTTCGATTTAGCTCTATACTTGTCCACAGTTCCAAGTGAATATCAGCAACCTAGAGCAGTGTTTTTCATTGATGAATAAAATCTGATGAAAATGTGAAATATGTGCCTCTAATGGATGGTATTTTACTCGCTGAAGGGCTGGACAGCAACAACAAGATGATTTTTTTGCAAGGCAACCATAAAAACCTGTAGGTTTACTGTAGTGGCTTGGATTTCAGACTCCTGCTCATTATGCATTGCCATCAGGAAGTATTGTTGTGCTAGTGGCCCCAAATCACCCTGTAGCATGAAAGACCCCTAAACATACAGCAAGAATGATAAGAAACTGTCTTCATTGACAAAAAGAGCAGAGAAGACTTCCGCTACCAGACTGGCCTCCCACAGAACCCACAGCTCAACACAAAGGAGTCGATCTCTGATCACAAGAAAAGCATGTGGAAGCTTCCACAGAAGAAATGTGACAACTTTATAAGAAGTTGGAAGAACCTTTCTACGAAACACCCTGTCACCAAATATAAACTGAACATATTATTTCCCTGTGAAATAATCCTCAATTTTATGAAATTTCTCCCATTCTGTTGACACGTGAACCAACCAGAAACATGAATCGCTGAAGGCAATAAAAATTTCATACCTCCTTGTTGCTCTTTTTTTCCTCTGAATTCTTTTTATCTGTCTTTTTGTGAGCTTCAAAAGTAGCTGGGTCAGTGACATAGAGGCATTCAGTCCATTTGCCATACATGGCACACAGCTTCTTTTTGCTGCAAATGTACACAGAATGGATGTTCATAAATCATGCCATGTGCAATCAAAAGACATGAGTGAGCAAGAATTCCTCTCATGACGCATAACCAGCTAAAATGCTTATCATACATACTATATAAATGTCTTAACTTAAAACAAATGAGAACGTTATAACTTAATTGATACCTTTTATCAACAATGTATCCTTCAACTTTATGGAGCTCTTTTCCAAAGAGGCCACAAGGCTTGAATGTTATGTTGCATCTCTCGCCAGTTCTGAAAGAGAATGACAGCCTCTTTAGCAATTCTCTTTCACTTTTCTCCCTCTGCACGTTCAAGCTTTCAAACATTCATTGCAACTGTCCCAGTTCTGCATCCGATCAATAAGCTGGATCTTAAAGTGGAGCATTCCTCTGCAGGGCACAAGAAAAATATGCACCCAATTTGCTGCACATGCAAATGTCCTAGGAAAGAATGCAAAGAGAGGAGGATTTCCTTTACTTGTGATTGATGACTTCCACGTTGCCGTACTGTTCGATCCAAAGCTGGCCAACAATGATGTTGTGAACACAGCAAGTAGGGTTTGTCCAAGTGTAGGATTCGTTGTGTCTGCAGAGGTCAGGAAGCAACCAGTGAAGACAAAAGTAACATGAAAAGTTAACTCAAAAGTAAAGTGACTAAACTTACTTGGGGAGCTCCAGTGTGATGATTCCTTTGGGCTCGGCTTCTATGCTCTTTCCCCAAAACTTAAGTTTGGGATATATGGAACCATGGAAGACAAAATCCTCGTTGAGGCCCTCAGCGTAAAAGGCACTGATAGGAGGGTGGTGGCTTACTTGTTCTGACATCCACCTGAAGCCCAAATCCTCTCTAGTGAAGAACAAAGAATGACTGGTACTGCTACATCTCCACATAGAAAAAGATCTACATTAGGCGATGTGTCTATTGATTGTACCTGATCAGCTCATATGTCTCCCCCAGTAGTGGATTGAAGGGTTTCCCTGTTCTCTCCCACTGTGATGCCACAGCTGACACGGCAAAGGCGGCAACACACTACAGAACATTGTTTTATTAAGATAAAATCATACACAACCAGCTTAACGTTTATTAATGGGTATGCTCCTTTTCCATAGACTGGGGGATGACCCAGGGAGAAGTGATAATGAGTTCGGGTTAGAAGAGTTTGTTTCTTAAATGGAGGAGAAAGTGTTTGCCAGTGGAGCAAATTTATATTATATTGTCAAAACTTACAAACATCACTTTTATTTGGTGAAAAAAATGTAATGGAAATGTAGTTACTGCCCTCCCTGAGCCGGGTGGTGGTGGAGGTTTTGCCATCCTGTTAAAAGGGAGTTTTCCTTTCCACTGTCGCTTCATGCATGCTCAGGATGGGAGACTGGATCTAAATCTAGATTCAATGCAATCTTTTGGTTTCCCTTAACTAGTCTATTTATTATTAAATAGCTCAAATTTTTGTATCTGTAAAGAGTCTTTAGATGACATAGTTGTGAAGTGGTGCTGTACAAATAAAACTGAATTTTAAAAAAAAAAAAAAAAAAAAAAAAAAAAAAAAAAAAAAAACATGGAGGGAGAATATACAGCAACACAAAAGGAAACAAAAGTTAGCCCAGACCAAACTTTTGAGGTCAAATTCTTTTGATGAAATCTTTTGTTTTTTTTTAAACATGTAATGTTTTCTAAATTCAATATGAAATAAAATAGAAAAGTTTGAGATTTGCATATTATTGCATTCCAATATTTACTGTCTCGAAATATTTTTCTGGACTTGAAACTGTAAATAATGCCACATTCATGGTACCTTCATCCTTTCAACAGAGTCTGTTGCAGCATTAGCCTGGTGGATGAGGTAGGTGTGCTCCATGTATTCTGTAAGCCGCTGGAGGAAGCTTAGAGGCTCATTAAATACCACAGGCATGGCAATCTTTGATAACTCCTTGGAAGAAGAAAAAGAAAAAACAGTTGGAGATGAAAGACACTAAAGAGCACAAACCATTAACTTGACAGAGGATTAAAGATTTATTCTCCAAGTTCAAAGTTCCTTAGAGAAAACTCAAAAAGTAAATACACACCACCACATCAGCACTTTAAAACATTTTTCAGAGCCTATTTTACTCAGTTTGGGGTTTGGATTAAGGTACCACACTAATCAACCATTTCATAATTACTCCACACTACAATTTCTGTCATCTGGTTTGGGCAAAGCCACACCAGTGTTTTAAGTGGTGGCGTCATATTGTGATGTGAACCATCGAAACACACAACTAGACATATATGATGAGAATGTCACCCTGATGTGGTTTCTTATCTATTACAATTATGGCTTGATTACACAGAGATCAAATTAGTTATACAATTGCCTGCCATACATGGGATCAATGAAGAACTTAAAGAAAATATCACTTTAAGTATAGTATAGTATAGTATAGTATGTATAGTTTGTATAGATAGATAGATATATTGCTATATCTGTATATCTATATATGTATAGATATAGATATATATATTTATATATGTATATATCTATATATCTATCTATATATCTATGTCTATATATCAGTAAAGACTTGAAAGACTTGAAAAATCAAAGAGGAATTTCTGCTGTCAATGACAATGTTGTCTTTTAGAAGTGCAGTACGTCTCTCAGCGTCCTTCATTATGTTGGTGTCACAGAGAGGACTACAATAAACTACAATAAAATACCCTGTTTAGCTCAATTACCAAACATTTAGGAAGAGATGACTCAGCCTTCCCAAAGCAGGTGTGTTCTTACCATGCCAATGCATTTTTTCAGGATACTCCAGATGCTAACATCATTTCTGGAAAACATTGGAGCCGGCAAGGATGTCCTATGGGAAAGTGTTGAAACAAACTGTAAGACAGAACTGTGCCTGGACAATGAGCTCCATCGCTGTCAAAGAAAACAGTCTGTCAAAAATCAACTAAATGAAAAATAGGTTTCATTGTTTATTTTTTTTATCAGCTGTGTAAAACAGGAAAACAATGGCCAATGATGATGTCGGCCAACACTCAGAAATAATTCACCCGTCTACAGTGATACTAACTGGGTAAACTACTCAAGTGAACCTGCGCCATTTAAAAACCTCAGCAGACAGCGTCGCTGACCCACCTTTGAGGCGGAAAAGGTTATCCGACACCTGTAAATTAACAAGCTTTCCGTTGGACTGTTCAAGCTTCAGGTAATACCTATGAATGGATGTACAACTGTGTGCCAGTGTGTTGCTTTTCAGTCGTGGCTTTAAATTCCTTTTAATGATTAGTTCTGCAATCACAGTCTTTGCATAAGAAAAACGAATCAATCAAAAATCAATATTCTAAAATCGTAGACTTTGCACGGCTAGATTACATTTAGTCATCAATTTGGTGGATTTTATCTTTTGGTCTTGCTGACAACTGTACGCCAGCCAGAAGCAGATGGTGTCCCTGTTCAAAAATGAGTGCTGGAGCAGCTTCACACATAAAAGCCATTACTTCAGCTAAATAAACAGTGAAGACGGGGGCGGGGAGGAGGGGGTTTGTTCCATCTGTACGATAAACAGAGCAGTGATGCATAGCAGATCTACTTCTGGCCTAGTTTTTGTTCCAGATCCCTCAGATTCAAGATGTATTTAGGTATGGATGGTTAATTTAATTAAGCTAACAAGAGGAGTTTCCCTTGTAAATCGATCACAGTCGGCACAATGCATTACTTCCTCTTAATGTTTGGTGAACGTGTCATTTTTGTAACCATTGGGTTATCCCTTTCATTGACTTTTTTTTTTTTTCTTTTCAAAATTTTGACTGCAATATTTTACTCATTTAGGGAAGAAAATAGTTTGAAAGATTACAGGCTTATTTACACATGAAATATCAAATAAACAGATGCCTGACATCTTTTATGCACTGCACACCCAAGTCTTCATATATGCACACAAAACTGGCCAGCTATTCATCTAGACCTTTTCTCCAACACTTCTCTCAACCTATTCC
The DNA here is from genome assembly GCF_933228915.1 of Telmatherina bonti. Lineage (NCBI taxonomy): Eukaryota > Metazoa > Chordata > Actinopteri > Atheriniformes > Telmatherinidae > Telmatherina > Telmatherina bonti. The sequence continues at coordinate 21,782,829 of NC_136625.1, read as the reverse complement.
TGCCAAATTATTTATGTATCACTTGTTGGATCAACAAAGAGATGTTAACACTAAATCAACATCCAAAGATAATGTCAAATTCAAAAGCAAGGTGCCAAAATGATTGCTCACTTAGAGAATTGAAGCAGAGGGTCATAAAAACAAAACAAAAAAACAACTACAATAAAAAAACAAAACAAAAAACAGGCTATTCTCTGAGGATCAGGTGCTCAAGCAAAAACATCTGACTACAAAAACAAACTGGAGTGGAAAGGTGGCATCTCATTACAACAGCCCTGCCTACTGGATTACTTGCTTGCTGACTGAGGTCAACAGCCCATCAGACACATACGAACCAGGACATTGGCTCATAATCAAAGTTATATTCTGCTAAATCCAGCCGAAGTGACCATCTTGAACAAATCCTGAAATATAACAGGTTGTCTGCAGAACACTGGGGATGCAGGTCTTTGCACATCCACTCGAGTCTTCGCCCATCATTTAAGCCAGTAAGCAAACATGACATCAGAACTAGAGCATGTCCCACCTGTGCTTCTTGACTCCATTGTACTGGGCTGCTTGGTTGCCACGGTTACCCTCTCCTGACATTCCGGCAGCCCCCCTGTGTGTGCTAAGATGGTGGAGGCTGTTGAGAAGAGGGGTGTCTCTGGCTTCGTCCTCTTCGAAGGAGTAACTGGCAACAGACAGGAAGCCGCTCACAGAGAGCTCCGACTCAGACTCTGGGGATGACGACACGGGACAGATGTCAGGTCATGCCAAACATTTACATGCAGAGGTTCGAGTAGCTCGCTTAGAAAACCTCTGGCTCTGCTGCCTTAACAGAATACACTCTGAAAAATAAGCGTCGTGCTTGGGTTCCTCTCCCCTCCCAGATGCCGGCCAAGCTCCACCTGAGAATTGAGCACCAATGAGAGGCCAAATAGAGGCTTTGCTTCCGCCAACATTGTTTGCTTTGTGCCTTATGGATTCCCCCTCCCCTACACAGGGATGTCAGTGACGTTACAGGTGCTGTCACCGACACAAAGCAGAGCAGAATAGCGTGGTATTCATACACCAGAAGAACTGCATATCTTAGTCTGAAATCAGTGTTTATTTTATATACCTATACTATACCATAATGGGTTCAGGCAACCGCTGCATGGAATATCAGGTTGTTCGACATAAATAAAAGAATACAATATAAATTAACTTTCTTGATAAATCAAAACCTGTGATAAAGTTTTACACTCGTATATAAATCCTTTGTGCTTTAATTATTCTTGAAACTTATCAAGGAGTTGAATAAATTAATTAAACAGGATTAATTGGATATGCACACACATTTGAAAAGGTACCACATTTTCCACAATATACCGAGAGAGAAATCAGGTAGCTTCTGCAATAACATGGCAATGCTTAGATCAGGGCAAAGATATAAGAACATTTCTAAAATCTATAATGCTAAGTCACCTCTATGATTGCCAAAAAAAAAGAAAGTTTCCGGCCACAAAATGGAGTTTAGATGAAAACTAATCCAAGAAGCCTGCAGTTATACAAACTAAGCTTTAGAAAATTACTTCAAGACTAAGAAAACTCAAGTAAGAGGGCAACACATCACTCCAAGAAGATTTCAATGATCCAACAATTTGATAGAGAATACTTTTGGAATAGGTAATTTATATTTTAGGTAATTTATGATCATGAGAAAAAACACAAGCCAAGGAAATTTAACAGCAAGACAGCACCTGCAATCTGTCAAATCTTCTAGTTTTTTTTCCCCAGAAACAATGAAAAAAACTGCACAAACTCAAAAAATGTATCCAATAAAACCAAATGCTGCTTAACTTTATGTAAAATCAACATTGGTGTTGATGATAATTAATAGAAGTACACTTCAGTAGAGGATTTTTCAAAACTTCAGAAAAATATAAGAAAATTTTGTCAAACCACCGTATTTGGGAGGATCACAAAAACTGAAAGTTAGGTAATTTAAATTTAAATTTACAGGATAAAGTGTGCTAAAGGTGAAGAAATCTGACACTTTCTGACAGAAACAGCATTGTAAACAGTGTCACCCACTATTAGAACACCAGCTAGCTTTCAAAGGCCTGACCCAGGAAAATGTGTGGAGAAAACTATTTTGTTTTAAATCTCATCTATTTGACCAACAAATTGTAAATAAATAAAAAAAAATTGTGTACATTTGTGGTACTGTTTATTACCATGTCATATGTCAAAGTTATTGTAGTGAAAAATGCATCCACTAGGGGGCAGAAGACATATACCAGGGTTTTGAGCAAAGTTTTTACCACAATGTGACACAAAACGTCTTAGAAACTGTGTGTTTCATTTACGATATATACAACATCAAAGGCTTAATATTCTTCCCACCAAATTAAAAACCCTTCAAGAGATGATCATGCTCTCCACAACAGTGATGTACTGATCATGTGATATCCACAAAACTTTCCCAGCACGTGTCCTTCCAGAGGTTGCTAACCTGACTGAGCATCATAGAAGTCATCTTCTGTGAGGATACTGAGGGCAGGCGACCTCCTGCTCTTACACACAGACTGCTTGAACTCGTGGTGCTCAATTGCCAAAGTTTGCAGAGCTTCAGTCAGAGCTTTGTTCTTCTCCTCCTCCTGTTCTAACTTCAGGCTCCACACCTGTAGGTACAGGATCATTGGGCACATAAAAAACACAGCAGAGACAATAATAAGAATCTGCTCATGGATGCCAGTTCTACATTTTTACAGGACGACAGTCACATGAACAATGCAGTTAATATAGTTTGGAATAATGGGATTGGTGTTTGACATAAAGGTACTGTGTGCATGTCCATGTTGCTGATGGCAGGTCATTGTTCTAACCCTGCACAAAGATCTGGTTTCTTTCAGGCGGAACCATACACCCCAGTCTCAAAGAGCTCCGTCGATCAGGATTAGGTGTCCTTTCAGAGAAACCTGAGCTGGTTCACTGTGGGACAGGCCAGATCAGTGTTTCCTGTGGTCTGCTGATGATGTGCAACCAAAGAGAGAACTAAAGAAAACCCACACACTACCACTACAATCATTCTGTTACAATAGAAATTGTTCCTTAAAATACAAATAAATACATTTAGAAATCACTCAGATTAACAAGCAAAAGGTCTCACAAAGCAAAGAAAGTGCTGTGGACCACAGATTGAAAGCTTCCAGTCACCTTGAAGACCGATGAGTCAGTGAAAGAGGAGCTTGTCAATCACTGTAAATCTGAGGCTGCAGTAAAAGGCAGTGTGTTCTACTGAAAGTAAAAAAGTTCAGCTTCATTGCTCATTTTGCCTGTAGCAGACCTTTTATACACTGGCGTGTACAGCTGTGAAAAAGGAACACGTCTAAAGAGCAGTGATGCACCATCCCAGTGGAGACATGCAGATGCTTTGTTACTTCTGCATTAATGTAATAAATATAAAATAAACTGCTTTTTTTTTTTTTTTGGTAGCTGCGCATTGGTCATTATGCAATTCATTTATAGTTAAAAAAATAAAATATGCACCATAATTGGTCCTGACTGGCCTACTATTCTATTTCAGTCAGCAGCTCGATTTTTAATCCATCCAACACACATAAATTCCCCCGTGGTGGATTTTGCTGCACAGAAAACACTTTTACTTCCAGATTATTCCTTTCTGATTAGCATAACCCAGTTAAAGGTCGCTGATGTAACAATCTGTAATGAATATTGATCAAGTCCAATCAGTAAATGTTGAGTCAGAGCAAACCTAATTCCAGCTTTATCCTAAGTTTGTGTTAATGGCAAACTTCACAACAAAGGCACATATTTAATATTATGAAATCTATAATTACTAAAACACTGACACACATCTGTAAGTATTCTTGCATAAACATTCCAACTACTTACACTGAATTGCTGTGATTGACAAGCTATTTTTTGAACTGTGATTAAAGCTAATCAAAAACCTTTCTCATAAGATTCAACAGCTCTGATTCACCATCTGTTATGCCCTCTGTTCAGCCAAATTGTGTTGTTTTCTATTGGAAAACCCAGAAATACAGCTGTGCAGGTTCAGCTTGTGATAAATCCTGACCATTTGTGTTTGAGTATTGCATAATAATATCCTTGGTATGCATTCTAACTGTGATATTGGCCCTGTTACATTGATAGAATATATTGTTTTAGCATTCTTTTACCTTCATGAAAAATTGTCCTTAGTTCTAGCTAAGGTGGCTGGAAATGCAGCATAATACTACCGAACCATTTTAGTTGGACTGAGACAGAAACACTGAAAACTCGTGACAGAATTCAAACAGCTCGACACATGCACATTAAATGTTTCAATAAAAACAAGGTATTTGCAAACCTTTATAACCATAATAATAAAAATGTAAGTGAAGGAAAATAGTTTCCTTGTGTTGGAACCTGCGGCAAAACTTCTTGTCCCAGGAACTTGGCAGATAAGCCCACAGACATTGTTGTGTAACCATCCCAGCCAGCTCTTTCATTCTCACTGCATCCTCTCGCCTGGACACAAACAGTGCTATTTTAAGCCTTGCCGAGTCTCTGTGCTGTAGAGAGGGATGCTTCTTGTTGGCCAACACCCCATAGGGTAGATATTTTCATTTTCTCTCTGCTGAAGGGGAAGTAAATACCAGAGGCAAAATTACTATAGCTCCATAGAGCGCTACATAATACTAAATGCGCATCAACTGCCCAGAAGTGCACCTTGTCTGGAAGTCAAGAAACCAAAATAAAGCAAGTACCTTTGCAGCAAGAGATGCAAAACCATTGGAACAGAAATAGTAGCGGATACCATTTAAACACTGTTGGTTAAAAGATCAGAAAAACCTCTTACACAGAAGCCATGCTGACCGAAAGAACATACTGAGTAATGTGTCCATGATAAGAGATCACATTTAATGGGTCAGTTACCTGGGTTGCCATGACTGAAATAGAGATCAAGAGTTCCCTACAATCCCAGAACCAATTAGATTTCTTGTATTGGCCAGAAAATGTATGAATAATTTCTAAAAAAAAAAAAAAAAAAAAAAAAAAAAAAAAAAAAAAAAAAAATACTGAGCTACCATTCATTCAAACTGGTAGATTGTTTATCTGCATATCACCACTAAGTGCATTCACACCTGTCAGGGAAGCTAGTAGAGGGTTACAGTTTGAAACCTCCCTGATGGTTTTGATGAATACAGATTTAGAGGCTCAAGCCCTTTTTTTGGAAAGTGGGTGGGTTCTGACAAAGGTTTCCTATTTGCAGCTGTTTTTGGAGGCTGCTGCGCGGAAATAAAGTTAGTTGCACAAATCTCCCCACATGATTAAATACCATGCAATGCAGTTACCGACTACTCACACTGTACCCTGCCATGCACTGTGCGAATGTGGCACTCTGCAGCAGCTGCTGAAATGGGTCACATCTACCATGCTGAGGGGCAAAACTAATTGCTTCAAAACCCTTTGAACTATGAAGTGCATTCCTCTATTATATCATCCTCCTGGATGTCAAAGTGCAAGTGAAACAACACACGACCACCGTTATGTGTTATGCATGTTCAAAAACAAATGTGTGAGAGTTGCCAACAGAGACATACCGACTGCAACTGAAAATATGGGATTAGCTTAATACTGCTTAATAGAGGCAATCTCAGCAGAGTAGGAAATATAATCCAGTTAGCTCATGTAGTAGCAGGAGATAAGAAACTAATGAAGGCAACATGCTTGTTAAGACTTCTTTTTTTTTTATAATGCCATGTAATTAATTCACACTCCTTTCATATGACATTTTAAGTGCTTCTTAGGTGATGAGATTGCAGCGTGTCCCTAGCCTCCCTATGCTGAGAATGCCTGGTTATTTCTCGTGACATGACAGTTGTTGCCAATTTATAAAAAGACAATGTGGTTTGGTAATGCTGCACTGAGTAAATGGTATACATTTGGGAATTTACATTATAAACAGTTTTACTGTATCTGATGCTAAATTAATCATGTTTTTGGCACTTTGTAGTGCAAACTGACAAGTACTCATACAAAAGGAGTTTAGTTCCATCTCCCATGAATTCCTGCTTTGTCGATGGTTTTATGTAAGAGACCTGAAATGCCTGTCATGTTATGCTGAGAAGTCATATAATGTGGTATTACCGAAGTAAAAAAAAACAAAAACTCCAGATTGATATGAGCTTTAAAGTCTTAATTAGAATTCTTACATGAAGAAACACTAAAGCTAATCTAGAAGCATTACTTCATTGAGCTACCTCTGTCTGCAGTCACTCTTGGACAGAATTCATCTCTAAATGAGATGATCTCATTAAGGAGATGCAGTGAGCAGCGTAGCTTTCAGCACCACTTCAAACGAGCTCAATTCATTATACTAAATTCCGATGGTTAAATCCATAGAAATGACCTCCGCATACTAATGATAGCCTTCGCTTCTGTCTGTGCTTCATGCCTACATATACACACAAACTAATTTTTCAAGTCAACAAACACTACAAACATCCATATAACTGCACACTCAACTTCAAATGCCTAACACCGAGTCAGAGGGAGATCAGCCCACAGTGAACAGACAGCTGATCAGCTGACAAGAGCAAAGCCGAGAATATTACACAAGAACAGCAGCTGAGACTTGTACCTGTGCAGACGTAATGTGAAAGTGCCGTCACCGCCTCTCCTTTTTCGTGGGCTTGGATGCTCTGGCATGTGGAAGCGTGCCTGCAAGCATGTATTTTCACTGTGTGAGGTTGAATGTGTGCCTCTCCAGCTGAGCCTGTGAATATGCAAACGCTTGAGTTCCCTTGCCCGACGCACACGCAGCCTTTCCCTTGAGGAGCGTGTGGATCCAAGTCTGAGGGTTTCAGTGTCTGTGTGTGTCTCTACACTGATCTGCAATCTGAATGCAGACCTAAGCATAAAAGCGGATCTCTCCTGTGTCCTTCCTCCAGACATGCCAGTGATTACCATGCTCTTCCAGTGCTCCCACCCCCCACCTCCCAAGGGCACAGCACAGCCACTGAGACAGGTGGACGGTGACACATAAGCATGGACACAAATTTTAAACCTTATTGATATGAGGGAGCTAATGTAAGGGGAGGGACTAGAGGGTTTGTAACCATTCAGTATAATCCAGTCAACCAATGGGCTGCTACCACCACCGACGTGCTGATGTCTGAATTGGTATGACGAAGATTCACACATGCTCAGTGAGCTGCAGTAAATTAGAACAGCCGATATCTTTTCACATCAATTATATGGTTGAAGCAGGTTCAGCACAGCTAGATATGATTTCAAACACTGCTTCATAAGCATTAGAAGAAAAAAACAAAAAACTGTAAAACACCACAATATAAAACATTAGACACAGTGGGAACTGGAACCATACATACAGTCTGAGTTTGATCAACAGTAACTAAAATAATGAAGATGTTTCTCTTACCTCTTCTTGTCGTGACAGCAGGTCAAGGCATGTGTTGAGGGCTGCACAAGTTTCACTGGAAAGTTTACTGGTCTCCTTGGCTTTCAGCAGAAGTGGTGCAGCCAAAGCTTTTTTTTAAATTTTTTTTTTATTTATATATATATATATATATATATATATATATATATATATATATATATATATATATATATATAAATATATATTGGAAAAAAAAAAAAAAGAAAAAAAACTATAAGAAACATTTCCATTAGCTGAAAACATGTCAAGTAAGTAAGTGTTAGCGACAAGGGAGTTATCGGGGTCATATTCAGATAAATTGCATCAAGATAGTCAGGAATGTTTTCATAGCAAGACACAAAATAAAATCAAACTCAGTAGTGATTTATTATTTATTATAATAATTCAGTACGAATTATCATTAACCAGTGGATTACACTGACAATAAAAACTACTTAGGCTGCAAATTAATTTACATTTAATGCCATTATTTGTGTTAAAGGCTTGGTAAAAGTAAACTTGTTTATCTGAAGGTTCCATTAAACATAGTCTCCTTCAGAACTCTCTGCCAAAAGGTCAGGCTCTGCTCTGATTAGTCAGATGACCAGTCCAAAAAAAAAAAGGGGGCCATTAAAAGACAATGGCTTCTTTGTTAGTTTGTTCAGTTGATTTTAAGTTTGCCAAACTAGCCAACAAGCAGGTACTATACAAACATGTTACAGTACAAATAAGCCTAGCATGCAAACAAGATAATTCACACAGTCAGTCACGATGCTGACCAAATACCTGAAAGTTCTTGTACATGTTCGCCATGTGACATGGTTAATATCACCCCAACAGGGTTGAGGCTTCGCGACAAGACCGTCTAAAATAATTGGATTAGGTCTGAATCTTCCGAATACTGACCAGCTGATAATTGCCTGCTTATACTGTCAATAACAAGGGGCACAATACTTCTTCACAGCTTTAACGAATGGCTCTCATTTTAAGTGAGACATCCTTTTACCTGCAAAAATTCTTCCCTCCATTTAGAAGGAATGTCCCTTATCATTACCATTATCTGGCAATAGCAGTGGCAACACATGAAGGAACAAACCCATTTCTGCTGTGAGAGACATTTAGTTTAAGGTGAAGACTTCAGGCTTTGTAACTATACAGATCTTGAATTTGCAAAATAACCATAAACACACAGAAGTTAGAGGCAACTAAAAAGCATGATATGTCCACTTTGAATGACTAAAAATTTGTTGGCACCAAATTTTCTACTTATTTTTCTAAATCTGGTTTAAAAATTATCTAAAATTTCAGGGACACCACATTATCTGCATGGATTTGTCCGATACTTACCAAAACTTTTCTCATTCTTCACCATAGATTCAAATATTGTCACTTCACTTTCCAGTTTGTGCTGGCAAGATTTGGCTTCCTGAAATAGCATGAAGAAGAGAAGCACTTTGAGGTGGAACGTTGGTGCTAAAGGCAACAACTGATGCACATTATTAATTAGAATTGGCAGGAAATAAAAAAATGAAAAGATATCCATGTCTCACATGACACCACTTTGTAACATAAACTTTTGGTCCAATAATATTTAACTTACCTGAAAGGCTTGTGTCAGATTCCCCATTTCCAAAGCAACACCAAAATCTCCATCAGAAATGACCTGACCTTCATTATAGTGCTGCCTGCTGTAGGATGCATGCTCTTTCAAAGCATCCAACCATTTCTAAGTAGACAAAGACCAGTAATATTTACATTTTAGTCTTTCCAAGCTCATAAGTTTGCAGCAGCAGCAACATATCATCACAGAAGGGGGTTTAACTCACTTTTCTAGTTGCAATGGAGTTTATCCTTGAGGGGACCTTAAAGTTAAGCACAGAGTCATCGCAACACCTGAGCATGAAGAAGCAATGATCCCATGGTTTGACCTCGAATAACAAAGGCAAAAAGGTCATGATTGCTGCAATAATTGCTAAAAAATAATCAAATTACAAGTTGACTGCGATTACTGTGATTACAACTGAGGTATGTTTTGATTGAGCATCCGTCTACAGTCATAACAGATGACAGTAATTCCTACTTACCATACAGTAGGCTTGTGAAAGAGACTTACAGCCCTGTTTTCGAACATCGGCCTGTGCATCAACTCTAAAAAACAAGAAAAAAAAAAAAGATATACTTGAAGAACAACAAAAAAATAGATGGAAGAGCACAAAAACTGCAGTTATATTGCATAATGCCATTAATCCACTTGCATCACAGATGTAGCCTATTTTTAAACATCTTTCACTGCATGACTGATGAGGAGCCGCTGGTTATTACCATCCCAGTAAGAATGATTGGGAAGGGATCCGATTTACTTTATTTCAACCTCTGCAGATTTAAATTAGCTTGACTTTTTATGCATGGTAAAATACAAACTACTTTGCATGTGCATATATCAGCTTTTAACTTTGCAAAACTGGAAAGAAAGTTATCTCACTGCTTGGGGTACCAGGAGATGGTTCCATTTTCAATCACTACCCAATGAGATCGCCATCCAAGAAAGCGGGAACTCTGTCAAAGACATAAAACCAGACTCAATGACATACTTATGCTTTAAAGGTAAATGGAAACAAGTGATGCATCACCTGTGAATGGGATAAAGAAAAATTTATGTTGACATTGATTTAAAAAAAATCAAAATGTCAATGACAAAAGTGTAATATTTCATGAAAAATGTGTTTCTATTGGCTGATGGATTTAGCAACAACTAGTTGCAAATTTGATAACTAAAGGCAACTGAGAACCTATACTGCTGTTGTTTTGTTTGTACACTGTGAGCTGCTGCAGAAACATGGCCGAGTAACCTGGAAGGTTCAGTGGAAGGAGACTCAAGCTGTTTACCTCCATGAAGTAGTAAGTTTTAGATAATAGAAAAACAAAAATGACTTTTTTTTTTTTTTTTTTGCATTTCTGTACTGACAAAAAAATATAAAATATTTTATGGTATTTTGGCCAAAATGTTACATAATATGAGCTACAAAAAGTAAACAATCCCCGTAATGAATCCAAAGTTAAATAAAATCATCATATAATTACAAATTATTTTACTGGGAAACCATAAATCCACATTTCTCACCCAGCCGGACAATGCACTATGTCACAACACTTGACAAAATTTTAGGAAACGTAACAAGACAAAAAAAGAAAATTAAGTTTGTAACAATGGGGAAAATACCCATTCAATTCAACTGAGTATCTGATCCATAAAAGCTCCACCCTGCAATCCACAGGACACAAAACATCCTAGTTTCTGATATCCTAGACCAGGGGTGTCCAGCTCTGGTGCTTGAGGGCCACAATCCTGCAGATTTTCCACGTATCCCTGTTTCTTATGACTCAAACTAATTAGGCAGTGTGCAGAACTTCATAGGCTGTTAGATCAATTTATAGGACGCCAGGTGTGTTGGAACCGGAGCACAATACTGGGCTTTATAATGAGTTTGCTGTGGCGAACCATTATATAACGAAGAATGTGTTTAGGTTATAGACAGGAAAAATATATTGGGATCAGACAAGAACACACTTCAACATCTGTGTACCTTCCAAAGAGGCCCCTCAACCTTCTGCACCCCACTGTTCACATCCTAGAAAGAAAAAAAAAGAAGAAATCTCAGACTTGTGAACCAACAGAGCCAGATGAAAAGATCAGTTTTTAATGAGACTAGAAACACTGTTGCACTGTTTAGAAAAGGTAAAAAAAAGTATAGTTCAAGTTTATTCATTAGCTCAGTCTGTGGTCTCTCGTCACCATGACTATGCAAAACTCCACACTGACACTGTGCCAGGCTTATCAGACATTCAGCAAGGAGCAAAGACTGCTGAGTAGCAAGACTTTTCTTCACTGTCTAAACAGCTAAAGGGAATGTATACAAAAATGGGAGGAAAAAAATAGATGCATACAAATTTGTTGTTTGGGCAATCCACTCTATTTTGAGGCTATATTTATGTTTACATTATAGCTGAGTAGTTCTTTCTGCAAGAAGAAATCTATAAATATCAGATGAGGGTGCTGGATGAAAAAATAAAAACATTTTAAAATCAGGGGGATGATGAACTACACCAAATACTGATGCAATAGAAATCTTATTTTGACATGATAGCTATTGTAGGAACCCTACAAATAAAGCAAGGATTAATATGAACACAAAATGTAAAAGGTTTGTTGTTTAATGCAAATAAATTGGAAACCGCATATTAAAGACAGTGTTTTTCTCACCTTATCCTGATAGGCTGCCAGAATCTGCTTCAGTTCATCAGTGCAAACCAGGTCCAACGGTGTCTGATCTGCAACATCATTAGTCAAACAAAGATCTTATTTTGCACTTTTTGACACCACTTTATCACAAACAGTGCTTATGGACAGTCTATTTCTACTAAACAGCAACTACAGAACAAATACATGGGAACAATAGGAGTCCTATACCCTTGTTGTTCTTGACACTTGGGCTGGCTCCAGACTTGAGTAGTTTTATGATGCACTGCTTCTGCCCCCTGTAGGCGGCACAGTGTAACGGCGTGTTCCCCACCGAATCCCTACAGTGGATATCTGGAGCCTCTTTACCACTGAACTGAAGAATCACAGAAACCAGCATCCAACATTTACACTTTTTTTTTTTTTTTTTTTTTAAATACAACTGTTATGATCCCGATAAGTCAGAGGTGGTCTAAAAACATAAAATAAAACTGAGCAGCTCACAGTGTAAGTGTATCTAATCATGTTAAGGACTCAAAATACCTACTTAAGCATCAATTAATGAGACCCTGTTAAAATGTAAAAAAAAAACAAAAAAAAAACAAACAAACAAAAAAAAAAAAACAATAGCAAATTAAAATTCCCAGCCTGTTTTTGCAGAACCTCACAGAAAACTAACTCTCAGTGAAATTCCTTTTCTTTCAGCCTGAAAAAACCCCAACAAAAACTCACAATGTGTAATATTCCCCCAAATTTCTGAGAAATGTCAGATGCAAACCAATTTAGACAGACTGGAGAGGTCTCCCTCTCTGGCAGCTCGTAGAAGCTTTTCCTCCCGCCGCCTCATCTCCCTCCTCTCTGCAGCTGCACAAACCAAACAGTACTTGAGAACAAAGACAGCTGAGCTTCTGTAATGAGAAACCGTTGGCCATTTGAAAGAAAAAGAAAAAAATAAATAAAAAATCTCCAGCCATTTCATACCCTCCAGCATGGTAATGATTTCATCATCCTCTGTGACATCTTTAGGGATTTGAGCCATTCCATTGATTATGTTGGCACAGGCATCATACCGAAGCAATGACAGAACAATCTCCTTAAGGGTTCAAGGAGAAGGGGAAAAAAAAACCCAAAACACATGTGTTCTATTACTTGCCATCAATCAAGAGTCTCAGAGGGAGGAGGGTAAATATGATAGTAGAGTTCCTGACAGTTAATACACATAATGTACAATGTAGATAGCATCTTCTTTAATAGCCAAATGTATTCATACCTTTCTTCCAGTGTAAGCTGCTTTGTGCAGAGGTGTGTCACCCATGTCATCCTGTAAATTCACATTGACTCCTGCCTGCAAATGCATTGCTTTAAGTGCACTTAACACCACATAGAGTACAGTTAACTGTTCTAGGGCTGACCTTTAGCAACTCCTCCACAACATCCTTGTGGCCAAAGTTAGAGGCCAGATGTAAGGCTGTCCAACCTGAAGTGGTTTTAGTCCAAGCTACAGTCAGAGAGAAGAAAATGAACTCCCAGTTATACCTGAACTCATGCCAGCAGTGAAAAAACCTGTTCCACACACACTTACACCTGCAGTTGAGATTAAAAGAGCTGTTTTGGTCGATCTTGGACTGAAGCAGCCTCTGAATGAGAGGGAAATTGCCCTTTCTGGCATACAAAAGAAGCTGATCCTCTTGTGTGTTTTCCTCCATCTCTGAACTTTCTTTAAATTGACCTGACTTTGGATCCACGTCCATGACGATTTACTCAGATAAGCCCCAGCTTGTTAAACAAGTTTGAAAGGTAGCTGAAAAGAGAGGAGAGATAAAGTAAACAAGGTTTTAAAGTGCAGCTTTACTTATTTGCGTTATTAATTTCAGCCATGATCATATCCGGATACTAAAAGCAATTAAAGTAAAAACAAACAAAAACAAAACAAAATACAACGTCATAAAGAACGATCCCAATGATCAGTTGTAGCGTTTTACATTGCTTATAAGCTAGGTTGATGAGACTGAGATGGACTCACAGAAAACCTGAAGTCATCCAACTTTCCCACACTGATCTGGTTTAGAGGCCCAGTCCAGCACTTCACAACCGAAATTCGATCGCTGCAATCAGCTGACGATCAACGGTCACGTGACCAGACAGCCGCTAAACTGGTAGTGAGCAGGGGCGTAGCTGCATTAGCAGCGTCTCCTGGCAGTAGGAGAGGCACAGGCACCCACCCAGAGCTACAAACAAGAAAAAAAAAATGGTAGCAATACGGATCTAACACTTACTTACATTATATTATATTATATTATATTATATTATATTATATTATATTATATTATATTATATTATATTATATTATATTATATTATATTATATTATTATGTAAATAATTGGCCATCTGTTTTCTGTAGTTCTGTTATTAAATGTAAGATGTCCACTTGTCGAACAAAAAATTGTTTGTGGTCAATATAGTGTCTCAATCTGGTAAACATAACTTTAATCATATGCTACATTTTTTTTTGCCTTGGGAATCCTTGTTTCCCATGATGAGTATGTGTAATAATAATCACTTTGAGAGGCAATGGACTTGATGGTGTGAAAAGCTACAGACCATTTTTCTTCAGCCAGCTGGGCTTCTGAGAGAGCAAAAGAACCCTCACATCCTGAATTACCTCCTTCACAACCTCTTCAGCACATCACAGCTGATTGTGTTTGTTGTTTTTTATTCTTTTGTTTAAGTTATCTTATTTTCTTAGCCTGAGAAGACAAATGTGCTCCATCTCAAAACTGTTTTTGACTATTGAAAAATCATGCATGATCAGATTGAGAGATAAAATGAAATAAAGTTTCTAATTTGGTTCTTTTTTGTTCTTTTTTCTTCTGTTTTTTTTTTTTTTAAAAGTGTTTTCATAGATCATAAGAAGCTGCAGCTCTAGAGATCTTCAAGATTAAATTATTATATTTTTGTACATTGCTGAAAATGGTACATGCTCATTCAAAATAAAGATAATTACACCATAGAAAACACTGATTTTGGAATTCTCCTGGTCATCATGTGCAATCATAAATGTGCTCTTTTACATCAAATATGCTCACCTTTAATGCAAGGTTTTGTGCTGTTATTCTAAAGAGTCAGATTATACATGTCATTACATTAAATGGAAATGTGTCATGATGATCCAAGTGCAAGCAACAACATTATTGACTCAACAATGAAATAGATTTGTCTCTTTTTAAATAAAAAGTTATGGACTGTAAAACAACTTTAACTGAGCCATGTAAAAAAAGTTCTAAAAAATCAATATACAATAAATATTTTTTATTTTAGCCTAACCCACCACCAAATAATTTTGAATGCCATTTTTATTTTTTATTATTTGCCTTTTAAAAAAAAACAAGAAAAAAAGACAGAGATGACTATCAATTGTAAAAATAAGATAACCGATTAATGTAAATGAAAAAAATATAAAATGAAAAAGGAACATCAAATATATACTTTATAAACATTTACCATGCTGTCTATGTAACATTAATGCATGCACACAATGCAATTTAGTAACAGGCTTCTGAAGGGTCTTTGCAAATGCATTTTTCCATCTAGCAGTCCCATTTTAACTGCATGACTCTCTTTCTCTGCTCAACTCTCACTTTGGTGATTTCCAGCATAGATTTTCTTTCTATTTATCATCTAAATTCACATACAGTTTAATTTGTGTTTCAGGTGGTTTCAGGACAAAGAAAGATTCTGCTGTAGTGGGAAGTGCAAAGAAACTCAACAGAACACTGCTCTGGTTGGTTGGGTGTCTGCAAGAAACACAAAGAGGAATTAATGTCTATAGCCCCATGGCATCATGATATCTGTAATCATTTTAGGTGCTTTTCTCTGAATTATTTGGTTTCCTCTGTCTAATCTAGCTAGAGATTGTTAAAAAAAATCATCCACTAAAAAAAGATACATTTTGTATATGTGTGTTCCATGGTTGTCCTCCACAGACCCTTTGTTTTGAGAAGTCTTTCTGGGTTCCCATTTCAGTTTGTGAAGTATGTGTTACAGACTTTGACTATTTTTTTAAACCCCATCCCCTGTGAGAAAAATGCTGGATCCAAATCCCATTCTTCTGACACAAGGTGCTGTTTGAAGTAAAATGTCAGGAACAAATATATTTAGTTTATCTGCCTCAGTGGAATATGCGATCAAAGCTTTGATGCTCATAAACGTATCACTCATTAGCCTATTCACCTTAATCAAATCGTGCAGCACACACTCATATTTATCCATCCACACAACATTTAGAACACTAACAGAGTTAATAATGCTTGAAATGTGACTTCTTGTTCACATACATCTACAGTAAAAGGGTTTGACTAATTACTTGTTTCATCTTTTTATAACCTGTGTTACAGGGACCACTCAATTTTCTGTTTAAGTACTGTGCTTCCAACTGTGAAAACATGACTGTAAGCACTCCAAGTTTACTCCACTTTTATCTAAAATTGCTATAATAACTAAGTTTTAAAATAAGCAATAAAACAGTCCATACGATTATGTAACATGCAACCTTTGGTTCACAAAAATTCGACCGGTTTGTTCATGCATTAATGAGCCAAATTACTCACCCTTGGATTGTTTTCTTGCTTACTTGATGCACACTGCTGGAGCCAATACTGCTGAGTTGTGTCCATTTCCCAAGTTACAGTGGAAGTAAAAAGAAAATCACAGATACCTGCATGTATTTAAGCAATGTACTTAATTTTCTTCTGTAATTGTACTTGGCGTTGCTTGAAAGGTTATTCATAGGCTCTTGCATCTTTGTATGTAGAAAACTCCAGCTGCAACCATTTTTCAAAGCATTAAAAGCCAGTCTTTGTGTGGGATTTTGAAGGCCCTGCTTATGTCAAGCAATTAGGTCCCTTGAGGCATGAGCATTTTTTCGAGGTAAGGTGATGGGAGGCTATGCTGTAATAAAGGTACATGTGAGAGATAGCTTCAGAGTCAACAAGGTATACTTTTCCGGGCTGCTGTAAAGAACATCAGTCAGCAGGAAAGGCTAAAACATAAAAGAACTGCAGGAGGTGGATGGAAAAAAAAAAAACATCATCTAATGGAATAGATTTGGTGACTATATCTCATTTATAAACAGCACCATTAAAGGTCAAAAACTAGAGTTTGAATAGGAGAAGCAGCATTAGTCATCTTTACAATGTGTCTGTTAATAAATGCTTTGTTTTTTGAGTTTTCAAAGCAACATGAAAACCACCAAAGGAGCTTCAAAGAAGACAACTCAGTTGCACTTTAATCTATCAGTATAACTACTAAATTTATTCATGTGTAGCAAGAAATATGCAACATATAAACTGCTTTGACAAAGAGGAAAGCCCCCAAAAGAGACATTTCAAATAACTCATGTAGCTGGTCCCCTCTCTATCTGTCTCTATTGCTATCTTTCTTTCCTTTAAAGAGAAAAGGAAGCTTTTAAATCTTATTTGCAAGCAGACTTAATAGTGGTGAAAGTGTAAAAGTAAATTAGAATAATTTGGATGTAATGGAAACACTACTGAAGACATTAATCAAAGCATATTCATCAAATCGTGTCTGGTGAGGGTGGAAAAAAAGCTCACTGGGCTAGTTCCTGCTAATTAGCATGGCAATTATTGTAAGCTGTCACACTTCTTAAGCAACAGGGTGGACTGTGTGTGCTCCAGAGCGTAATCCCTCACAAATTACAAGATAATGGAGGAAAAGAGAGGCCACTGCTTCAAAAGGAACCAGGAGATAGAATACCCAGCAGGGACGTTTTATACAGGCACAGAGAGTGTGAGCTGGGAAGAGGTAGGGGAGAAAGAAATATGTATTCACTTCACAGAGTATGTCTGAATCTGAGAGGTGTTTGGTTTGCCCAAATGGTTTGCTCCAAAGGAAACATGTCTTAAAAGCTATTCTTTAGCTCACTGTGCATATGTCATTCTTTCCTTTTGTAAAGTTATTTTTAAGACAGTCACAAGTCTCTTTTGATTTAACTTTATTTAATGATGTACATACATCATGCTGCCAGCGGATTCTTCAGCTGGCAACAACTCTCCATCTGAGGTGCCCTTATACAGCATTACAAGCCAACTAAGACAAGTTAGTAAAACACCCAAATGCAACTCATCTTAGATGTAATTTTGTTGCTGTTACGGGTAATATTGATCCCTTTTATCTCATATTAAAAGGAAATCTGGTACCTGTTGGTACTTGTCCTGTGCGACATGACAAGTAAATATGTCTACCTTCTCAGTACATATATGTTATAGGCCACTGGAAAACTAAGTGTCTTGGATTTGAGTGATGCATATAATTCCAGGCTACAATCATAGCTGTAGAGTCAGCTGACACTTATTTCTGACCAGTTCTATGTTAAATTTTGAAGCCTTCAGTAGTAAATTATGCTGCAACTATAAGTGTCCTGTTACATCAGCAAGGCTCCACTAGAAGTTCATTCATTCATTCATTTTCTGAACCGCTTAATCCAATTCAGGGTCACGGGGAAGCTGGAGCCTATCCCAGCTGGCTTTGGGAGACAGGCAGGGTACACCCAGGACAGCTCCCCAGTCCATCGCAGGGCTCCACTAGAAGTTGACCAGTAAAATACATGGTCCATTAAAAGTCTTATAAAAGCCAATGGCAGGCAAAAATGGAGGATTGTAAGGGTATCTGAGATGACTGCATGTGGACTGTAATGATTTGGTAAACTATCTGCAACATTTAAGAAAAGCAATGTAAATAACTAAATATTGGAGTGTTAAACCATCACAAGTGTATGGACACATACAATCTAGTAAAGAAAAGAGCTAAAAACACTGGAAGAAGCAAAATTACACAGAACTTTTACAATATATCACAGTACTTTCAACCAGTGATGTCATCGTATGATAATATTTGAAACATATGGTGTAAGTAACTGGTTACTTTCTGTGCAATCTTTATATGTTTAACCCGCCAAGTGGAGCGTTTGCTAATTGCTATGACTATGCTATGGGAATGAAATGTGTAACTAAAGTCGCGTGATTCTTCTTGTGCTTTCATAAGTGCTTTCAAACCACATAAGAAGAGGTCAAAGAGTGGAACGTGACAGACTTTGATCAGTCTAAGGGGATCAATGTGTGTTATTATCTGCATTGGAATAATAAGCAAACAAAAAGTTACATTTTGGTCAGTTATCTTATAGTGTCTGCAGACTAATTGATACATTTTTAAAACCTAAAATGAATCATTTGAAAATCACCACAAAAATTAATTAGAATAAGCAGATAGAATATTGATTGATAACTTCAATGTGTTTTGTGATACATCCTTTGCATGAGATGCTGTCGGCACATATTATATGTTTATTAATGTTTACTACATTGTTGCATGACCCCTCACAACAACTGTCACTTCCGTTTCTTTCATATTGTGAACTGGACAGATTGATGTAGTTAAGAAAGTTTAATGTCTCAATGCAGGATTTCAGTCAACTGCTGTATTTTTGGTTTGTTTATGCTCCATTTGCTTTCAGTGGGTTTCATGTCTGCAGACAGGTCACTTTAAAAGTTCTGCACTTTTACTGCAGAAACATTCTGCAGTATCATGTGCAGAACGTGGCTTTTGCTGCTGCAAAAAGAAAGACTTTTGCTTAAAAAAACAAAAAAAAAAATAAAAAAAAAAATGTCACATTGACTACAAAATATGTTCCTCCAAAGCCAGTGTAAATGCTTCAGTATGGACAAGTCTTTGCAGCTGTCATTCTCACATTGAAGCTACAGAAGGAAGAAGCATGTTGTGGAAATGAAACACAAAAAATACTTACGTGTCAGTTGCCAATCAGGTAAACGCTTTTGATGACTGTTAAACTGACATGACTTGGACATTATTTTGTTCGTTAAAATGTAATGTTTTAACCCCTTTTCTCACTGTCATTTGTATTTGAGTGGCTTCTGTGAAAGGCATGTGTTGAGGTTTTTGCTCCTGTGTCCTCAGCAACCAGGCTAAATATATCTGATCAACACAGATTCAATGTTCAAATGGTTGTACATACACAAAAACCCTCCATAACTGACTAATTCATTTTTCTTTCTATAGATGTGAGTATACTTTCAATGTTTACTCACATTTTTGCAACATGAAGTTGAATATGTCCTGTTGCATGGGGACATCAGTCAGCTGCAACATCTTGAAAAATAACATTTATACAGAGATTTATATTTCTCTCCTCCTAGAAACAGCTCCGTTTCTTTTGTTTACATTGCAACAGTAAACTGTACTAATTTAGTTGAAGGTACATTGCTAGGTTGACCTGTTAAAATTACAGAGTTGACATGATAAAATAAAAAAAGAGTACATTATGCATTTTGAAAATCTAATGTTGCAGTCCCCTCATGACCCTGATGTGTTCCTTCTGAAACTTTCTTGAGATGTTTCTCTGCAAATGTTGTTATTGCAAGTAGAGATCAATAGTAAATGTCTAATCCTATTTTAAAATATTTTATCTGTTTTGTCAAAGTATGTGCTACAGCAAAACATATAAATATAAGGATGCACTCTTTTAACTTTGCAATCAACAGAGCTGATTGCAAAGTAAAAAAGCATGTTGCCGGTATTTTGCATTTAAGCAGAATGTATAACATGTGAAATTTGCCTCCAAAGAGTGCAGATGATTTAAACTTAGCATGTGAAATTTACTTAAGCAGTTGCCAAGACAGGCTCCAGCATAGCGACTCTGCATTTAAAAAAAATCGGCATAGAAAATAAATGGATGGAATTTATGTAAGCATGTAAAAATAAACTAATAAATAAATAAATAGTTGTAGTCTAAAACTTTTAATACAGAATTTAAAACAGAATCACAAAAAAAAACAAACAAACAAAAAAAAAAACTGGATAGAAGTTATGAAACATTATTTTTCTTTTAATTAAAAGAACAGCAAACATTTTTCCTTGTGCTTCTATATTGGAAAGCAACTTGTGAAAATATATATTAAAAACAATATTTGTTTTATATCCCTTTTAAATAAATTCAGAAACACTAAATAAATTTATGACCACTTTCACAAAATGTTAACTAAGATTACAAAACAAATGGCTAATTCAATAAGTATTTGTTTGCAGACGTCTTTTAATCTTTTTTGTACTTTGGATGTCTTTTGGAAAGAGTGCAGGTATTTAAAGCACTTTCACACTGGCACATTTTCGGGCCAGCAGCACTGTAATCATTGTCCCTGTTTAGGTGAACTGGGTTTAGCCTCATAACAGTGACCACTTTAAACAGCACAAAGCTCATGCATACACGCACTTGTGTTTGTCTCAGCAGGTGTTTTTCAGAGCAGAGAAATATCAAGGTATAGTGGCAGATATGCTAAATAAAGCCAGTTTTTACTTCAAGTACAACTCATTACCAAGCGCACATTGTTCCTTTAATACTCTCAGATGTGGTGTAATGTGTTTTATTTGAATAGGCAATCAAATTTAGCTTTAATTTTCACTGAAATGGTATCAGCAGAATACACAATTGTCTAGGCTGTCAAGCATTTATAGACATAAGAATTATATAATCATTATTTCAGTTAAATTTTGGGATAAATTTCTCTTGACCCTTATAAAGAAAAGCAATGTATTGACTTAAAATAAGGTCAACTGTTTCAGACACTGGTGGAAAAATCTTGGTTGAAATGAAAGTGGACAGAATATTTCATTTAAATGATCAAAACTGATCAGCATGTGTTGTCTACAACTGATTTATTCAGTTTCTAACTAAATTGATTCCTCATTTAACATCCGAAATCTTACTTATTCCATATAAAAACAATAAATTCACTGTACTTATTATGGTTATGACAACTCCCACCCTTCTTCGAAAATAAATAAGTAGATAAATAAATAAAAATAGGTCCCAAAGGCAGAAGAGATGTCTGGATTAAGCAGCTTGCAGCTTTTGAAAATCAAATGAAAAATTTAACAAGCGAAAAAATGTTGTCACGATGAGGCACACCCTCAGCATTTCAATGAGCTTCTGTGGATCTCTCACATAAGGTAAATGCCAGCACCCTTCCTCTTGGAAGCAGCTCTGCCAAACAGACTGTGAGGCTGTGGAGCCGTCCAACTATGAGTTCAGCTCTCTCATTAATGATCAGCATTTATTATGTAAACTGTGACAGCTCTGGTGTGATGTGAAGACTTGGGCTAGCAGGGGATATTTCTGTTATGTTCAAATGGCAATTAGCCCAGGCCCAGCATATTGATGCAGCCTTTTCCAGCAATCCTCAACAGAACATGATTCTCTCCACAAACACTTTGTCATCTCTGTTACTCTGAACTGAGGTGATAACATTTGATACACAAATTATATTGCATATGCACATGCATACACGCCCTGCTCTCACATTCCAAAAGTGTGTGTGTTGGATTGATCAGTGGTTCCAAATCGACCTTTGTGATGAAAATAGGTATCTATGCTTGTTTGTCTTGTTTGTCTCTGTGATGGCTTTGTGATGGACCTGTCCAGGTCCCTGCCTCATGACACCCTAACTCCAACCTGAGGAACTCAGCATTGATTAAGCGAGATTAGACTGACAATAGCATTGACAATATGTAAAATGTTCACTATTCTCGGTCAGATCTTATGCTAACTTATACCAGCTGGCATAAATAAAAGGACATTGTAGCCAAAAATGTATACATAAGACTTCCAAATAGGTATCCACAAACAAGTATGACCCTCACAGTGATGATGCATACTCTATAGTTGTTTAATCTGTCTACATGTTGGTATGATGCAGAGTAAATGGGGTGATTTGCATGGCAGTAATGCAAACATTTCACAAGACGTGTTCGTCATGCAAAAGTGCAGCTGTTTTAAAAACTAAGCAGCTTTTGTCACAGTCAGATGTTTGTGAATTGTGACTTTGGTTAGATCCAAAAGATCTTTCCAATCATCATAAACAATCAAACTATTTCCTTGTGCTAGTTTTAGAGTGTTGCTCCAGCCATAAAAGCATCTACCATAATTTCTTTTAGATGAGTAAGATTTGTAATCATTCTCTAGTCTGAAATGCTGACGATTTTTTTTCCAAATGCCATTTACAGCAGATATTTTTTGTTTCTTATTCCGAGTTTTAATAACCAACTTGGGCTTGGGTATTTGCGGTATTTTGATGAACATCTAGTTGGCTTTATTCAAAGTGGAACAAAACTCAGACACAACAAATCTGTACAATGAGATGTGGGCTTTTATTGCAATAATTTACCAGCTCCTAAAAGTAAAGCAGATACACTTCATGTCTGGAAAACATGCTGAATAGTTATTATGAATACATTCTTAGAGGAACCTCTTCAAAGCCTTTCTGAAATGGTGACTCAGAATGAGGACTGTACTGATTACTAGTGAATTTTAACTGTGATCACTGTAGACTGACAGGTACACTTACAGTCTGATAGCATCTGTACTGCAACCCAGCAGCCAAACCAACACAAACACTTGAGGAGCAATGTTGTGGAGAGCCACAGCAGGGCTCGGGATAATAGGCGCCACTAGATCCTCTGTGTATCCTCTGTGACACTGCTTTGTTTGAGGGCCCTCGATATTTAAATGAGTCTCTGCATTTAGATCTCCAAGTACAAAGACTGCACCTGCTGAACTGTCTGCTTTCCTGACATGCATGTCTTAATTCTGTTTAATATGTATGCACTAGTTTATCATTTTTAACACAGGGAAGGCATAATGACCCCCTAAAGGCTAAGCTTGGAAACACAAGTCTGTGTTATGAGACCATGCATCCTCATATTGAGATGCTGGTTCTCAGGAAATTAAGTTAAAACTGATAAAACACAGTGGAAGTGCTGTTCTTAAAATATTATTGTTCTATCATCTCACCAGATAGCTACGATTCACTGTCTGCTGAATATAAATGTAACATTAATGTTAATTAATGTTGGTTTGAGGCCCATTAATTAGACTTTTACATAATTAATGAGATTTATTTAATTACTGGGGATACAATGTCATTTTTTAAAGTTGGTGTTTTACCAGTTTGCAATTCACACACACAAACACACAGACAGAAACCCCCCCCCCTCCAAAAAAACCAAACAAACAAAAAAAACAAAACAAACAAGACAAAAATTCGTATCCGTATTACAGCAGTTGTGTAAATCTTTATGTGCATTTGTTTCCATGGCAGCACACCTCCAGTTTCCATGGCATCACCACATCTTTATCACATATTTGAACAACTATCAAGAGAATTTTTTAAAATAGATTTTTTGTCTGTCATTTGCATTTTTGTTACTTAAAGTCATAACCTACCTAATGCTAAACTTGCTGTTTGGACAAACAAGAATAATTAGATGGATGCAAGCAGTTAAAACTCAGTGAATAATTGTTTATCTTTACTCCATTATAAGGGAAAGAGGGGACTAAATAGTTTTTTGACTTGTCATGGCATACAACATATTCATGTACAATTTGTGAATCCAGTCTCGAATATACCCTACCCACTTCTCCCAATAAAAAAATAAATAAAAGAAAAAAGTTTTTCACCAACAAACAAAACTGCTAAAAACAGCAGTTGTAATATTTTTGCTGAAACAATTTAACACAGAACGACGCTTTTGTTTAGTATTACTGAAAACATTAATGAACCTTACATTTTAAATATTTTAAAATGTTGTGTAAAATAGTGTTAGATGTTTATGGTATAGTAGGCCTGATATCAAATGCAATCAAACCTTATTTATATAGCACTTTTCATACAGAATAAAGTATTCTCATCTTGTACAGATGCATTCCGAAGTGCTGAACAACATAAAAGCAATTTCACACTTATGCACACACACAGCCCAAACACACGACCCCACATTTCCCCTGACCCAAGTGACACGACTTTCAGGATTCAATCTCTGGCTCTGGCTTGACATGCTATCATTAATCGATCATTAATATTTCTTTATATGTAAGTAAACCTGTTTATGATTTTCACCATTTAGAAATTTGGGCTCATCTTGTTGCGTCCTGGAAGCTCGCACATCATTCTCTGAAACTTTACAATGATTCAACTAATAAAGAAAAAATGACCAAAAATGAAAGCAGCCATAAGTTGTGGGGTGATAAAGGCAAGAGAAAATTGCAATAATGCAACAATGCTCAAATGATTATAACTTAACAAGGCATGAGCATCTTACAGCATTTTTCATGACAAGTAATTTTAACTTTAGCTTTTTTATTTATACGAATTTTTTTTTTTCAATCCAAAGGTTGCAGCATTTGGTCAAGAAGAAGAATCTGGTGTTCAGCATCTTTTTGTTCAGCGCAACCCCACAATATACCCATTTAAAGAAGCTGCAGCAATTGGTTCAGTCTTATAATGGTGCTGACACTTCAATGGTGGAGCAAAGGACTGTGTGGCTGCGAATCAAATGAGGAGATTTCAACAGGGGAAATATGATTGGAAATGGTTCAACAAAGGGGGTCAGCTCATACTATGAACGTGACATTTAAATACGAAAATGAAGTGGACTCTTGGCGAAGTCAGCTTTTACGCGCTCCAATGTTGGATTTAATGGACTGAACAACACGTTTGCTGCGCTCCAAATCCATAGAACACAAGCTCATTTAAAAAAATTACTCCATTTTCCTGCATCTTCGTAACAGTTTATGAGGAAAAGTGGACTTTTAGGTCTTTTAACTTGAGTGAACAGTAACCAAACGTTACTGATGATCTTCCAGTCTTGCGCAAGGCAACACCGGTTATGCTCACAACATGATCATTATTGCTGATCATGTTTTTATGTATTTATTTTATTTTATTTTTTAAGGAATATGCTGGTAATTATCTAATCCTTAAATTGGTAAAAGTAGTTAAGATAGTGAATACAAGTTCTTGGGGGTGCTTTTCATGGCAGGGGCGTTTATTTCGGCACAACAAGCGTCGTGCGCTCTCTCGTGGATACATTGGAGCACTGTGCACTGATTAATCCAAAAACCGAAGCTCTCGCAGCACATAAAAGGGTGCTGAGTGCAGTTTCTTTTTGTCTGTCACGTGTTGCTTGCTTATTATTTTTTACCACCTGCCTGCTGGGGATTTAAAGACTCCTGCGCTCAGCTGACATCACGACCATGTCTGAGGAAGACACAAATTCCACCGGGCATTATTTTGACGATGCTTCAACTACAGCCCACACCAGCTTCGTGTTCTCAGGACCCATATTTGTCATTTTGATGATGATGATGGTTACTCTAGTGGTTGTGATAGTTTTGGGCAACGCACTGGTTATTTTGGCATTCAAAGTGGACAAGAGTTTGAGAAGACAATGCAATTACTACTTTTTAAATTTGGCCATTTCAGATTTTCTTGTTGGTGAGTTCAACCTTGATTTTCTTCTTTCCTTTTGCAACAGCCCACAGAGTAACAGAGCACTAAGTTTATTTGTATGCCTTCAGTTTTTGCTTTAGTTCTGCCATCAGGACAGCTTCAAAGCAACATTGTGTAGCCACCGTTGTTAAGCTTAAAATCATTTTAAAAAGTTGGAATAGTTATAATCCTTCAGGATAATACCTATTTGTTTCCCCATAAGGTAGAGGAGCACAACAGTGACAGAATTCAGAGATGAAGTGACAGCCAAACAGTGAGATACAGCTTTTGAAATGTCATTTCTTTTTTAGTTATGACAAACCTTAAACTGAAAGGCAATCATTTAGTGCTCATCACATTTTGTTTTTAGCCTGATTATATTTAATTAATAGATTTCATCAAATGATTTGTAGTATTTGAACTCCTGTCACGTCTTTGCAAATATCCTCAATATTAATGCACCTATGTTCTACTGTCACTAGTTATTGGTGCATTCACAAGCATCTGTTTACATGGTCTGAATTTGTGCAACATATTAGTTTTACTGGCCTTTACCTCTGATTCTATTGTAACATTAATTATTTGTGTAGGGGCATTTTGCATCCCAGTCTACATCCCCTACATCCTCACAGGCAGGTGGATGCTGGGCCGAGGACTGTGCAAGCTGTGGCTAGTCTCCGACTACCTGCTCTGTTCTGCGTCTGTCTTCAGCATCGTGCTCATCAGCTACGACCGTTTCCTGTCAGTCACCAGAGCAGTGAGTGGAACATGCTGTCCCCTAATGATAACAGTCTGTAAAATAAGTTTATTCAGAGTGCAGTAAACTGCCAGAGTTATGAAAGAATCTGACTAATAAAATGAAAGTTAAAGCAGGATTTTCATCCTCATTTTGCTTAAAATGATCATACTGTGCTCCTATTCCCATGATTGTTTCAAAGTGTGTTGTTAAGTCTTGAATTCCCTTACCTTGTAAATATTCAAAGGCCCATTCCTCGTGGCCTATGACTTTATTTTTGATGAGTCTCTAAGGCCGTTCGTTGGGGCAGGGCCATCTCATTCTCCCAAATGTGTCCATCTGTGGAGGTTAATCATTCCTGACCCATTCAGGCCAAGTGCCATCTCTAATTATAGTTTTTCCCTCATGATGGAAAAAAAAAAAAACCACACACACACTCATATACATTGCAGCTTTGGTATAGACTGGTTATCAGAAAAGTATATCAACAACAACAAACCAACAATAACCTAATATATTTGACTGCTGACCTTCAGTTTATGAACTACTCTTAATTCATCCTACATACTCAGATAAGAAAACCACTGTTGGTGATTTCACATTCCATTACTTCATTTCTCTGAAATAAAATTGCTCAGCACTGTTTTTTGTATCATATATTTCCAAACTTTTGCAGCTTTTGACCTCATTTCACCTTTTTTTTTGAGGTGACACTCAGCTGTTTTCTATACACATTTGTGTCAACTCAAATGTAGGATGATGCTTGACACAGGAGACACAGAGGGTGCTCTGTTTCCTTTCAGAGGCAAACACTTAACATCAGAGCAATGAAAACAAATAATACCAGAAGGAGAGCAAACCTCTTCTTTAATTAGACAGCTTTGATCATAGAGGTCCTCCTCAGTCCCACAGTCCTTCCAACCTGAAGAGATCAATCACTGCAGAGTTGGGGCGCCTGCAGCCAAGCAACATTTTCCTAAAAGCGTTTCTCTCTGAACATTGGAACACAAAGGGTTGTCAACAGTCAGAGACACAGTTTATCTTTGAAAGGAAAAGGTGGAGTCAGATTACACACAGCTGG
The DNA here is from genome assembly GCF_933228915.1 of Telmatherina bonti. Taxonomy (NCBI): domain Eukaryota; kingdom Metazoa; phylum Chordata; class Actinopteri; order Atheriniformes; family Telmatherinidae; genus Telmatherina; species Telmatherina bonti. The sequence continues at coordinate 21,755,003 of NC_136625.1, read as the reverse complement.
CATGACAGCAAGTTAGCCAAAACTGCACAGCAATGGAGAGAAAGCAACATATTTAAGTATAGATTATAAGAATAAGCTTATGGTTAACGCAATCAGCTCTCAGGAAGACTCCTAATTACAAGCAAAGGTGACATAAAATTACTGATTGCGACAAATGATCGACATGCAGCAGGGTCCACAATTATTAGGTGCCATCTAATTTATAGAAATATAAGTGGAAGCACATTTAATCTTGTCTGGAAAGTTCATTAGGAAAAACCACTGTGGCATATATTCAGAGTAGCTGGAGATGTTGTGAAGTATTCCATCCTCAGAACAGGCATGTGGACAGGGACAAAGGATGTGACACTAATTGAGATGAGTGGTCATGAGAGGTAACTCATTGACTTAACACTCATTCAGACACTTTTGCTTTGCAAGGTGTTAGTGTTGAACATGGATTGTATTTGTACGTTATGTTCTGTATTTGTAATGTACCTGTACATGTTATAGCTGAGCAGCATATGCATGAATTAGTTTTATACCATACTTAATTTTAATATTGTTAAAGTCCAGACCTGATACCACAATTTGGAAACATGTGGTAAACATGTGCATAGGGGGACTCTCAGGTCCTGGTCATTTAGAAGATGTTAAACTGCATTTCTGCACTTGTGTCTAAGAGCGTGATCATCTAGTACAGGGATGGGCAACTCTGGTCTTCAAGGGCTGCTGTCCTGCAAGTGTTTGGAGTTCTCCTGCTGCAGCACAGCTGTCTCAAATCAATGGGTAATAAGTACTAGTGCAGAGCTTGACGTCAAGTTCTGCACAAGTCTGCGAGAGGTATGTGTTGCAACAGGGAAACTCCTAATACTTGCAAGACTGTGGCCCTCAAGGACCGGAGCTGCCTGCCCCTCGTTGTGAAATGAAATCACCCACATTTAAATGCATTGTGAGACAGTTGAACTTTTTGTTTAATAATGTTACTCTACATGCAGTTATTTATCAACTCTTCTCATTTTAAAGGTGGAAAACAATGAAACACACACTGTCATGGAAAAAAAGTATTCTACTTTCTGTGAGCTATGAGTTTCTACATATCATAGGCATGTCGAAACTCATACAGGAGACATCATAAAGAAATTATCTGATTCTTCCGGGGCCTTAGATTAATACAACCTCATGTAATAAATACCTTGTATTATAAAGATTATTTTTATTTAGTAATGAAAGCATTGTGTGAAGGTTCACCCTACACAGGAACGAAGATCTTTAGCAGGCAGGTGATGCTACTTAAAAACAACTAATTAACTGATGATCAGCAAATGTGAACAACTCTCTGAAAGCTGAGGTTTCGCCTGCTCAGTAGTGTTGCTGTAATACAGGGATGTCCAAAGTCGGTCCTCGAAGACCACTGTCCTGCAGCTCTTAAATGTTTCCAGCTGCAACACACCTGAATCTGACTGATGGGTCAACATGACTGGGCAGAACTACACAGTAAGCTGCTGAGGAGAGTAATTTAATTTGAATCAGGTGTGTTGGTTTAGGGAAACAAGTAAAACCTGGAGGACTGTGGTATATGAGGACTGGAGCTTGGCAACCCTCCTGTAATACAAGGACAGAGAAAAGCTTCATTTTTTCTTTTAGAAGTGATTGTTTAGAGGTGATTGCTGCAACAAGTCTTTGTGTATCAGGTTATAGGACTATACCAAACTGCCTGGAGTCCATTGTTCTTCAGCAATGCAAAGAGAGGAAGACCAAGCGAGTTAAAGCTGGTAGAATAATTGCAAGGGAAAAGTTTCTTATAATAAAAAAAAGAAAAAGAAATAATTTGAATAAAACCACAAGACTTGAACAGACCAGACCAAAATGGACATATCTGGTCATAATACAGAGCCCTATGTTTGGTTAAAAACTATGGAAAACACATCTGCACAAACACCTTTTATTCACTTTGATAATAGTAGTGGAGGAATGATTAAGGTTTGCTTTGCAATCACAGGGCCTGGACACCTTACACCTGGAAACTGGATATCAGTACATATTCTAAAGTTAAATCGGGTCACCCGTCTACAAGTAGACCCCATACAACAGGACAACTGTGGAAAGTAAAGCAGTGATTTTGAAAACAAAATGACAATTAAAGAGATAAATGAAGGTGCTGCAATGATTCCAAGTTTGAGTCCCAACCAGACTGAAATGCTGTGGCAGAGCTTGAAAGGAACTTTTCATGAACTTGTAAACTCTAAATGAACCAAAGCTAATCTAAACTTCTTCTTCTTCTTATTATTATACGGTGAACAACCTTTACTGGAGTGTCTGGAGTGTAGACCAGAATGTTTCCAAGAGCCTGAGTTGTCAAAACATTAGTTACATTCATGCTCATCATGTTGCCATGCCCCTTAAGTTTAAGAAGGAAAAAATTCCTCCATAAAAATGACAGATGCAGAGAGCAGACTGCAAAAAAATTTATGTCTGGATATTGTTGCTGAAGGTGTTATCACCAGTATTGTGCTTGGTACTGGAAAAAAATGAGTAGTTAAAGTCACTAATTATTTTTATTAAAAAAAATAGTAACTATGTTACTCATCCATTACTTACACCAGAAAGTAACTAAGTTTAGTTAAATTTGTAAAAGAATAACGTTTTTTAAAGTGTTCCCATGTTCTATAACTTCATTAGTGTTTTAGGAAGTGTACTACTTTGTGTACTACTCAAACACAAATTCATTTTACACCATTCAGTTTTTAATTCTGTCCAGTGGATGAATAAAACAAACAAACAAACAAACATGTTTAGCATTGTGATAGATAGATAGGTAGATAGATAGATAGATAGATCAATCGATCGATCGATTGATAGAACATTATTTGGAGCATTAATGAAATCTGTCTCCTAATTATTGCTTATCTTTCCTGCAGGTGAGCTATCGTGCCAGACAGAGCATGACTCAGCAAGCTATAATCAAGATGATTGCTGTCTGGGTACTGGCCTTTGTCTTGTATGGCCCAGCTATCATATTCTGGGAGCTAGCAGTGGGCAAAAGCCGCGTGCCAAAGGATGAGTGCTTTGCAGAGTTCTATTACTCTTGGTACTTCCTGTTGAGTGCTTCCATGCTGGAGTTTTTCTCTCCTTTCATCTCTGTGGCATTCTTCAACCTCAGCATTTACCTCAGTATACGCAGGAGGAGGCTCCACCACAGGGAGGCCCGGCTCCAGCTTCAAGCAAGTGAACCAGCATCTGCCCAGGGAGAAGGTATCCCCTTGTCCCACAACTGGGGGTTTGGAATAAAATTGCCCGTAAGAGGCTCTTTCCACTCCCAGACCTCCTCCCCTTGCTTAGGCAAACTGGATCCCTCAACCAGCAGGGCTGTCCAGCCCAGCCGTCTGTCCAGGGATAAGAAAATTGCTAAGTCCCTTGCCATCATAGTATGTGTGTTTGCCATCTGCTGGGCACCATACACCCTACTGATGATCATCCGAGCCGCCTGCAGAGGGCGATGCATCCAGCATCACTGGTATGAGGTCACATTCTGGCTCCTGTGGCTCAACTCTGCCATTAACCCATTCCTGTACCCTCTGTGCCACAGTAGCTTCCGCAGGGCCTTTAGCAAGATTCTCTGCCCAAGGAGGACCACGACATCCCCTTCTTCTGTCCTGCGTGCTGGCCAGTGACAAGCACATACCCATGGATGGATGAGTGTATGGGATGAACAATGTGCTAAAACTCTTGATGGAAGTATGTACTCAAACTCTGATCACAAAAACAGCTGAAAAAAATCCATGTGTCATTACATATGTGGAACAGTAAATATTCTCAACTGTGCTTTTGAATGCTTGGATGTATAATGTTGGTATTTACAGCATTATGTCAGTTTGACTCACTCAGTGTTAAGATTTTGATTTGAACCCAGAAAATACCTTCAGACATTTTATTATTATTTTAATGAAAAACGCAGAAAATAGTTCCATAAAAAAACAAAAAAACAAAAACAACAATAAACATAAGAAACACAGGGTTAAAAACAAGAATTTTTTTGAGCAAATACCATTATACCAGGTCGACAATACAATATTCTGTGTATTGCATTTATGTATGTCATGTCTACTGTATGTATCAGTAGAATAAGCTTGAAAAACGGTAGTCATCTTCTATCTATCTATCTATCTATCTATCTATCTATCTATCTATCTATCTATCTATCTATCTATCTATCTATCTATCTATCTATCTATCTATCTATCTATCTATCTATCTATCTATGTCCGTTTTGTATTGACGGAAACACAAAGTGCCATTATCCTCACACTACAGAAGAAAATAGCTGTGTTGTCAAACTTTTTTTTTCTTTTCCCCCCTTTTGGATGCATTAGTAATTAATTATATTTGTGTACACTCTAAGTACATTTTGTTCACAATCACCATCCTCCCCCCCCCCCGTTTTTATCTACTATAATCTAGGAAAGAAAAATGAAAAAATGAAAATATGTTAGAAGTAATTGTTGTTTCTCTCTGGGACCATGCATAAACATGTAGAGTTTATGCATGTTGAAATTGTTTGTCAATGAATGTTTGGCTTTACATGTGTGCTAGAAAGTGAAAAAAAAAAAAAAAAAAAATTGTTTATAGGCAATGCTAAAATACTATTTGAATGTGACAAGCAGGTGCATGTATCTTATTGTGACACTAGATGTCATCATCGGCTTTCTCCGTTTCCAGTAAGCATGTTTCTTCAGAGTAAAAATCAGCCTTTGAGATGTTTTGTGGTTTTATCAGTGAGTACAATTTGACACTTTAGTATGAATATGTTTTCAAATACCTGTTTTACTTCACCATCTGAGTCACTGAAGTTATGATCTATGATTGTAACTTAATAGTAACAGATCAAATGAAAATGAACAATTCTGCTTTCTGAAATAAATGACATGCTGTCATTTTGTGGTATCTATTGTCACTTGAACAGTAGCAGTAGCACGTCCTATGGTTCAGAAAATATTATAAGTAGTACATTTTGCTGTATTTTTTATTCACTTTAATTTAAATGTCTGCTTGGCTTGAAAGAAAGATGGTATATTTTAAAATCATGAATTATTGTCTTGCTTTAAGGGGGTAAATGTGTTAAATTTTAAAACAGAAACACATTTCTGTCAGTAGCTGATGATCTTTATGCACAGTATGAAATGAAATAAATAAAATTGATTTCTGTGCTTTGCTCTAAATGACAGCACTGCTGGGTCAGAGCCAAATGCTGAGTTGCTTTTCTTTGATGTGCACATGAAAAGCGTGGAGTGCAACACCATTTTGGTTTTGCTCCTCCTCATAGAATTGATAAGATTAAATGAGATCTTTCTAGATGTAGAACTGTTACATCCATGATGTCAGATTGCAAAGTTTCATTTGCAGGTGCCTGGGTCCCCACTGGGGACTTGCATTGCTCAAATTGTTGCTGTTGCCTGTGTGCACATCTGGGCCCCTGGTCAGGTGCTGGGAATAAGGGCACAGCTGCAGGGAACAAGCCTCTACTTCCCTATTGCTCCCTCTCTGCCCACGGCATGGTGGAGGGACAGTAGCACATTTCTGACCAGAGGGATGCAGGCACATTTCCCTGGGGGTGACAGAACTGCATTTATCAGCAGAATGGGAAGGCTGGGTTTACTCTCAAACACGACAGCAAAAGCAGTTTTACTGTGGAGCGCCTGCACTGTGTGCAGTTATATCAGGCTGAATACTGCTATTGATTTTGTTGATAGATTGAAATGTCATGGCAAGTGTGCCGAACCGATTGACTACTGACTGAGGCTGTGTCTGGGATCATGCCAGCTTAAATTGGTCTAGGAAAAGACGCGCTAAGGGAAACAGATAAGAGGTGATAATTATGAATGCACAGAAATATCTATTAATGTGTTTAATAATCTCACACTTTAGGGTGGATGCATGTGACTCAAAGCAAAGAGTCTAAAATTGGTGACCCCAAATGGAGTTTAATAAAGACTCAGTCAGTGATCAGAGTTGGTTTTTATTATTATCCCTATGAGGATCTTTGTCATTATTAGTTTCTCTTTCAAACTTTGCTGGAATTTCCTGTTTCCCAACTGGATAATACCTCAAGCAGATAATGAAAGGTGACAGATATAATGTGAAGCAACTGTATAGTCTGGCAAACGATGGAGGCAATTTCATTCGCAGGGAACTCTTTTCCATTAAGCAGCAGCAGTAACCAGTATTCCACACTTGTGGCATTTTAGAAATAAAGATGGTACATAAAAGCGAGCCTGCAGACAAAATCAAACCACTTTAGTGTGCAGATGGAGGTCAGAGCTGTGACCCCTTTAGAAGTTAGAGCTTCACTTAGTGTACAATTTGCTTCTGTGTAGGTTGTTCACTTTGCAGTAAAGCAAACGTAAACTGCAATTAATATTTCATTAGGGATGTGCTGAAAAAAAAAAAAAAAAAGAGTGTGTCTGTGATTTCGGCCTTTTCTCTTCTTCCGTTTTCCCTCAGCTTTTTCCTGCAGTGTACCTCCTGACTAGAGATTAAATAATTCCATTGGAATCCTCTTAGGATGGGTTCCCAGCACTTGGCAATTAAACAATTACATTTAATCAGCATGGGGCGACGCTTCAAGTCACCCTCATTTCAGACGTTGATTAAAAGCAATTCTGCAGTGGTTATTGCTGTCGACTTTAGAAACTGTGGTTCACTTAGGTTTGCAGCATCTGTGGTGTCGGGTTGGATTGCAATATGGGAGGTTCAGTTGTGGTTGAGAGCTGTATCTGCCTCTGGTGTGTGAAAGTGTAATGACAGCACTCGTAGCAGACCTTATATTGTCCCTGAAGTCAGAGCCACTTAGATTACTTAGAGACATTCTGACCCTACAGCAAAGAAGACTCAATGAACAATGGAAAGGAGAGGAGCATTAAGTTATGCATGTGGGATTTTAAATTCTGTGTGTGTGTGTATGAGCGAGTGAGTGAGTCTGCACCTATTTTTTATATTATGTATGCACTCTCGTTCCTTTTTGCATCTCCATTTAAGTGCATTTGACTTAAATGAAATGCACCTTGACGTGTACATTTTCATCATGCCATGCAATAAAATCTCCCTCTGTGATGGCAAACAAGCTGAGAGGACACGGGGGGAGGTGGGGGCTTATATGAGCCGTATGTGACATTATGTTTAAGTGGCGTAGTACCGAGCTGACTACAGTCTTCTCTGTGCTACACAGATGAGTTGTGATGGGCACCAAGCCCCCTCATGAGAAACCCAGGTGCGCCTGTTTCGTGAAGCGCCCCACTGTCTCTCCAGCCCTCTTAATTAGCAGCTTCCATCAGCTGGCACCCAGGCCGACAAGCATCAGTCACTGGCCTCTGCTGCTGAAGGAAATCTAGTTCACCCGAGATCTTCAGCTTCTTTAAGAAAGGTCTGAACTGAGAAAGGAAACATCTTAAAAGGTTTTTTTTTTTTTATAAACTAGTAAGTCATCAGTGAATTTTCAGGCATCGTGATCATTAGAACGCTAGGAGGACTAAATACTCTCTTGTGCTTCACTTAATGCATCTCTTGGTTTTGTTAAAGATGGCCAACTCCAAAGAAACAGGGCCCTCGGTTTCTGTCTCAGCTGCAGATACGCTGTAGCAAGACATTGATGATTTTTGTATGATGAAGTCAAATATAGATAAAAGATTTCACCAGGATGGGAATGTAGCTTTTTTTTTTTTTTTTCCTGGTGCAGTATCATAGCAGCGCTGTAACAACAGTCTCCTCTAATGACATTCCCCTAGTAACTTCTTGCCTCTATGAATCTCAGGGGGAATAGCTACAAAAAGTGATAATTACATGAAATATACATAGAGAATAAAGGGAGCATGTTTACATAACCAGGCCCATAAATATCTGACTGAGGAGACATTGTTCTCCAACTCCTTTTAAGCTGATCTCCCAGGGATGCCATTTTAATGACATGATGGTTTAAAGAGATGCTGCTCCATCTCGTTCCATATTTAATTAACTTTTGCTTTTCTGACGCAGAGGAAAAACAGAATAAAGAACGTGTGATAGAGACAAACACACACACGATAGCGGGGAGACAATAACAAATAGCTGGGAGAACAGAGGGGGAGGCTGGGGGAACATGTGCAGAGACCTTGTCATGCTTTTGTGAGCTGTTTACAATACAAAAGATGCAAAGGGAGAGGAGGAGCTGTGGTGCTGCAACGGTGAGGAAGACTGACATGGGTGATAGTAAAGGTAGAGATGGATGAGAAACAAAAGAGGGAAAGGCCCCAAATTAGTAAAAGAAAGGAATGTTAGGGGAGAAAAGAGGAAGAGGTGGGAGCAAGCTTAGTAACAAAGTGAAGCAATTTCACTTGTGGTTTTTACTCATCAGCAGCACATGAGCTTGTTTAAAATCACCTATCAGACAAATACCATGTTTTCACTGAATAACTGCATGATGAGCTACAAAGCGTTTCTTTTATAAAACATAAACCATGCTTGCACTTACATTTTTGTACATGTATCCAAAGCAACGGACCATTCCAACTGCTGCAAAAGGCTCAAAATCACTTCATCGTTAAATTCATGTCCTGGCCCTCACCGTGGATACCAAGAACTCAATTCAGAAACTCAGTTATCCCAACTCTCTCTCAGAAAGTGTGTTTTCCATTTTTACCTTCAGCTGTTTACAGCATACTCTGCATTATTGATAGTTTCTTTCACTTTTTCTCTCCTCTTGTTAGACTCTTCCCTTGTCCTCTTCTCTCACACCGGCCACATTGGTTATATGAAGTCATGAGAGTTGCAGAAAATTTGACCCCACCTGGTCTATATTTTATTGCTTGGTGTTTAATACATTTTTGAAAATCCTCCCCCATGGAGTTACACACACACACACACACACATACACTGAGAAAAAGGTGGCTTGTCTATTTCAGGTGTCTGTCTTAGTGAGGCAGAGGGAGATGACTGGAGGGGGATACTCACCTTGGTTTCTCCCAGAACAGGAGACGTGGGGATCATTAGAGGAGGCAGTGGAGGAAAGAAAGTGAATGTGTTTGTCCATACGCTGAGTTGGTTGTAATGGATTACATGGAATTAGGACTCCATCCATCCATCCATCCATCCTTGCATCCATCCATCCTTGCATCCTGTATCCATCCATCCATTCACTCATCCATCCATCCATCCATCCATTCATCCATCCATCCATCCATTATACAAAGATAAAAAAAAAAAAAATTGTATTATTAGCTTGTAATACCTGTGAAGAAATATTTAATTTCACTGTCTGGAATGATTTGCATACTTGTGGATGACAAAAGTATTCAAAAGAGACACTATTATACCCTTTTATTACAGTTTGACAATTTCCTCATTTCTTCCTTAAATATATTTCTAGCATAAAAAAAAGTACCAGAAGATTGTCCGTAATCTTCTCATTCCTGTTTTGTAAAGCTCTATTCATGGCAACTGGTTTAAGTGTTTTGGACATAAATGCACCACACCATTTCCCTGCACCTGTCTTACGGTATACCTTTTTTAAGACCACTGACCGCTTTTCATTAACTTTTGTTACACAAAAGACATGCAAAACCCCTAATTATTATATTGATATACCCTAACTCTATCCCTTAACTCTCAAAATCATACAGCACCTTGCAGAGCTCAAACTAACACATACAGCAAAAATGGCTCAGATTACCACACACCAAATTAACATAAAAATTGTTAACTGGCAAATTTATTGTCAGATTTATTGTCATCTGCAGCTTGGCCATGGAAAGTTGGTGCTCATCTCTCTTATTGTGTGTGAAACATTGATCTAGCCCAGGTTAAGAAAACACTGGACCACAAATGGTCAATCAGTGGGTGGTACACAAGGCAAAATTATGTTTAATACCTAACCACATCCAACATTAAGAACTGTCGGTATGGGTGTCGCATTAATATTCTTTTATTCTATTTTTACTAAAATTACTATGTTGCAATTTTTATGCACCTATTGGTGCTTCAAAGAGCTGCCTTCCCTCCTCTGCATGTAATTCAGCCCTGCAGAGGCCTGGTGTCGAGCCATTTTTAAAAAAACAAAATTGTTGGACAAGCTTTGCATCTAAAAATTTCAGGACCAGACTTGGGCACCCCTGGTCCAAGTTATACCCTGCGTCTTATATGGTACTGGCCAAAATAAGTAGGTGTGGATGGATGGACCAAATTAAAAGCATTAAATTGCATTCTCTTCTATCATACATTACATTAGTGACCATGTCACTGCCTTAGTGTTCTAGCTTACCAGGAGATGTCCCCCCACACTGACAAAAGACATAATATGTTGTGGACACAGAATAAGATTTCAAATGAGATACATTCCTTCTCAAATGGTGTTTTGTGAAGAAGTTTGAAAATAACATTCCCTTACCTGAATGCATTAAATTTTAGTATTATTTCCTAATGAAGCATTAGACTGGGCTGGATAAACAGGAAAGCCATCAGTATGCAGTGCTAATATCATCAGAATCACTGAATCTCCCCATCAACCATACTTTCAGCCACTTTCAGCCACTCCTATCTCAATCTGTGTCCTGATGCATCTGGACAAGAAACTGCTCTTTTTCATTGTTTTATGCTTCATTCCATGACTTTACTTTAAAAGCAGAAAACTTACAGACTGAATGACAAGAGGCCCTAGCGCTCATCTATAAACGCCCTGGCAGGACTACACACTAAGGTTGTGGCGTCCATTTTGCTGACACAGTTCTGAAGTAAAAAGATGGCTCTGTGGATGTGAAGTGCCAGTGTAAGAGATTGGGTTACCTCAGACACTCCCAGCGGATCTCCCGGCCAAATGGAGCTGGATCTCACGCTTGGGCGCACATATTGAATGCCATAAGAGGTCTCTGAGGTCTCCTTCAGTGGGAAGAATGCACAGTCTAACAATGTGGAATTTTCACCAAACTAAATTTTGCACCAAAGAAGAGCGATAGCAAGGACACTGGAACACAAGGGACAAGCACTGAATGCATATTTGTGCAGGTTGTTCGAACGGGATGAAAAACCATGTTTTTACCATCCTGGATGGCAAAATGCTGCACATCTTCAGTAGGATCTCATATTTCTTTAATAAAGTCTTAACACAGGCTGCCACTTTTCCTCCAGAGGACTGTGGGTATGTGGCAAAATAAAGAAACGAAAAAACAACAACAACAAAAAGAAAAAAAAACAAACTGAAAATAAATTACCATTTCCCACACATCCTGGATAAAAACA
>NC_136625.1:21501262-21738762 GCF_933228915.1 Telmatherina bonti | reverse complement strand
GACATAAGACCACTGACAGATAGCATCCGATTCCTCAGAAATCCTGCTTCCTGATCAAAGCCTGTATCCATGGAAACAAATCCATAACAAGGCACTGACACACCTGATGGAATATCATCCATGGAGACCTGTTTATCCAGTGCCCATATTTATTGAATGCGCAGCAGTGCAGAGAAAAAAAAAAAAAAGTTGAGAAATACCTCAGGTGCAGGTGAGGCCAGTGATGATTTGATCCTTCACACTTCTGTAAATATGCACAGTTCACCATGACAGGATAACAAGCTGACAATATCGCTGTGTTATGCCATTTCTCCCAAATATATGCAGGCACACACGCAGACTGTTAAAAGAGGTTGTAGTGGGGCAGCTGTGCCAGGTTCTTTTAAAGGGAGTGTGGACCAGGGGGTGTGTAACTGGTGTCCCTGGTGGGCTGAATCCAGGTCATCTTTTGAAGTGACTGCTAATCCCTTTAATGCAAACTACATGCCCCACTTGCTGCGCTCTGTTTAAAACACGGCCTTGGACTCTCTAAACTGGCATGGACTAGACACACCTGTCACGGAGACATCACCACACATGTATGCACAAATACACACACCTCAGTGCACTCATGGCTTCTGTTCGACACACAGGCTCTGAAAATAAGGGATAAAAATGTGTGAAATTACATGAGGAATTGTTAGTTGCAACTATATGTTATGGTTACTGAATCCAAGTGGAAAGGTTTACTAAAGCAGTCACCTTCAGTCTGTTGCTGCAAAGTCCCTCGGGCAGTCTGAGGGACTCCTATTAGCCCTCCTTGCATTCTTACCTTCCTTCTACCCTTTCAGCTGCCTCCATATAAAGCATTTAAACACCTCGACAGCTTTCCTTTCAGCTAGGGCGATTACTTCTCGACAGGTTGGGTAATAAGCTGTTTGACGTGGAGCAGGACTGCGACCCCTGTACGGGTTAGCGTGGCACGCCTGGGCCCTGCTCTCCCTTTTTTTTAAAGAGGCTGCTCCGGACAGCTCCTCTGCTTCTCTCTCTCTCCTCTTGCTGAAATAAAGCTCCTTTAAGTGAGTCTGGGAGGAGACTCCCCACGGGATGCTCTCTCTCTCCTCTCTTCTCCTCACCTCACCTCCTCCCACTCCTCACACTCCACCAACCCCCTACCCCCCGGTGAAGACATCCTTGGTGTTGCTGAGGAGGGACAGGAGCACGGCAACCTTATTAATGAATGCGGCCCATTACCCGTCAGCCTGGCTCCTTGGTGACTCCCAGAAGCCCCTGCAGTACGTGACTTCAAATGGCAGGATATTGACACGGGGAGAGCAAAGCGGCTAGAATTGAGTGTGTGCGCCTATGTATGTGTATGTGTGGAAAAGAGAGAAACACAGAGAGATTTGTGCTCAACTGAGTGTACATGGCTTTGTGAGAGTGTGACGGTGTGTTTAGGTGTGTGTGTGTGTGTATATAAATGTGTGTGTGTGTGTGTGTCTGGACCCCAAAGGAATGTAGCTCCTTGGATATAATGTAGGGCTCGTAACAGCTATTAGAGGGGAAAATAACCCCTCTGGGGAATGGCTCCCCCCCTCTGAATGTCCCAGCTCTGTCTGACACACACTACATTCTACCTTTTCCTTAAACATGCCAGGAGTTTTCTCACTGAGGGCTTTCTCAAGGACGGTGTTAAACGACTTCAGTGGCTGTGGCAGCCATGCAGACTAAAGGGAAATCGAGAAAAAGAGGGGAAAAAAACTTTAAAAGAAAATGAAACTGATACCTTTATCTCTGTGGATGCTGAACTCTGCAGAGTAACTATAAACTGTTCTGTGCATCAGCAGAGAAGGTGAAATGGAGGCAGAGGAGGAGATTTACTTTCCAATCTTTCCAACTTGTCAAGTTCATCAAGCACCTCTGCACAAATGATTGATAAGTAAAATACCTAAATGAGCGACCACAAATTAGATAAGAAACACACAATTCACTCATGCTCTTTGTGAGAAAATGACCAAAATGTCATCTGCCCCAGCAAGGAGGATGTCGCTAATGGTGTCACTCTAAAATCACTGCAATTTAGGATTAGATGCCCTCCATTAAGCCTTTTAGCTCTCATCCTTACTCCAATTTTATTCCCCCTGAAACTCTGCCATTCCCCTTATCATCCATTTCCCTCCCTTATATCCAACCCTTAATCTCCTCCTCGATCCTTTCAACCACCTGCTGGCCACACAGGCCTGCTGCAGGGCCCAGTTACCAGCAGTCTTCAGGTAAACCATGGCACTCCATTCTCCACTAAATTAAATTTTGCACTGATCAATAACACACACCTACTTCTTTTTTTAAATTTTTTTTATAAAGACTGGCTGCACTGGCTGAGAGCGAGCCCCTTCCTTTCTCTTTTCTTCCCTTACCGGCTCTGTGCCACCATTAAACCACCACTTTCATCTGATTACATCACCCTACTGCAACGCCCTCAGGGGTAGTGGAAGAGGAGGGAGAACACCCGGCAGGGGTCTTGTGTACCCATGCAAACAGGTGCAACATGTCTTAGGAATTCAACTCTATTGCAGAAAGGCAGAGGGGGAGGAAAATGGGGAACGATCGGGGAAGAGCAGAAACCAGGAACGAGAAATAGCAAGTCAGCTGGGGAGCTGATTTATTAACTAATCATTCTTTATGTCGTTCCCCATTGCTCTGGTCTCCATCGATAGCACGCAGTCTCCAGTGAGGCAATGGAGGTGCATGTCTTACATCAGTTCTGCAGAAAAAGACCAGTGGACTTGCAGCCACAGCTTTTTCTTTCATCTGATCTTGCCATATTAGAGAAAAATCCTCAGATTGTCCAACATCACAGAGAGAAGATGTAAAGCTTAATTGCAATGCTAACACAGTTTGATTAGCGTAATGGTAATACCTGCTGAGCACATGTTAAATACATTGTGTTTGCTCTTTACCTGGTGTTATCTAGCATGTTGCATTAAAGCAATGCCTTATTAAATGTCTAAAAAGCCAAGTGAGAAAAACTGACTTCTGAAGTCATGGCCTTCAGGATTTCTTGACCAAAAAAAGCATTTAATACAAGACTAGCAGTGAGAAATGAATTATCCTGCAGGTGTAAAAATACAAAGTGCTCAAGTTCTAAACTATGCATATTCAATTCTAACAATCTATTGATAATTATGTACTACTTACTGAAGTAGAAGAAAGAAAAAAAGAGATTTAAAAGGTTTTCACACTGTAAATATTCCTTTACTACTACTTATGATGACAGCTGCTTTGCAGCATGGAGACAAATGACAAAGAAAGAAAAATGGTTTTTCATTAGCTATCAACATTTATCTATGCCTTTTGACATTCAATTCTAACAGCAAAGCATAAATCAGACATGAATTCAACATTATTTACAGCTTACAGCCCTTTTTAAGAACCCTTTTAATTAGAAAAGTTCAGCACATCCATTTAATACCACAGCAAATGTGTCTTCTTAAATTCATCTGTGATTGAAAATTTGAAGACCAGTCAAAAGTGTAAACATTCCCCTCTAGGCTCTGATTAAAAGCCTTGCATGCCTGACATGCAGTAAGCCTACATAGCTGCGTTTGGAGCGAGGGGAGTGTGCACAAAACCACTGAGACCAATGCACACCCGAAGTCATTGCTCAGGAATTTAATTAAGGCAAAAGAGAATGTCACTAAATGATCCTAAAACAAAGTACCTGTGATTTTTTATTTTTTATTTTTGTGCCGTTGAGTTTGGGGCAACTTGAAGCAATGGAACCACCTGGATGTTTGAACTTATTTGTGTTTTTGTTATGACCGCAAGATGAGCAGTGATCTTTGAACAGTAATGACCCCGCTATGTGAGAAATCTGCCGCAGTGTGAAGTGTGTTGCTGTTGTTCGAATCTACTCTGGGGAAAGACAGGAGTGTTGCATTCTGTCTTGATCTTTAATGGTGTGTTGAACTTGGTCCAGTATTGACTCGTTCCTCCCTTTGTGCTTTCCGTACTGTTGACCAGTCCACTGAGAAAGTAATCCTTCCTGCTCTGACCTCAGGCAAGGCTTACTGCTGGCTAGTTTAGCCAATGAAGAACACAATCAAATAAATAAATAATACAGCAGTTGGCATTCTCCACAGTCATCACTTATCAGGCTGCAGGGAGAGTTGACCCCAAACACTGTTGTACCACAACCAGCCTGGTCTCCTTGGTAACAGTCTGTCTTGTTTGAAGTGAGGTGCCCAGGGAGTCATGGTCATACTGTAAGAGCATGAAGCTAGGAAGAAGATGACGATCCCAATAGATTTCAATGTATTTTCTGCAAAAAAAATGTATTACAAATCTATAATGTTTGCAGTGCTTTGATTAGACGTCTAACAACCCCAAGCAAATACTTCTGAAGTGCAACTGGAGATGACAGACCACCCTTTTTGTAGGCCGCTGCTTTGTACCTCCAAATGATACTCATTACCCTGTCTAAGTAGACAAGTGAATGGTACTAGAAACACACTATGCCGCGATCCCGCTGTTTGACTGAGGTAGCAAAACAACTGCACAACTGCTGTGTTATTATGGGGCCTCATTAAGTGAGGAGAGAGTGGGAGAAGGGAAAAGGGAAAGACGAGATTCAATGGAGGGAAGGCCTGCGAGGGGGAGGGAAAAAAAAAAAGGGAAAGAGTGAAAATGAAAAAAACACAAGAGAGCGATACAAACTGTATTCTGAGGTGATAGCAACACACAGATGCCTTTCCAGCCAAAATGAAGACTATGACTAAAGAACCCAATTAAGGGCTTTCTTAGGGGAGCCATCTTGGGAGGGGGATGGGTTTTCCTGGGACATGAGCCCTGGGCTACATCCTCTAATTAGACAGAGCGAGGGGGGAGGATCTCTGCCTGTCACTAGGAGGGAGATGGGGTCCGTAGGGTTCCACATGTCAGTCCCAGAAACAAAACACAATTACTTTCACATTTAACCACTTCAGTCAGGGACACACTTTGACTAGGGATACTACAAAGCACCCCCGCCTCTTCCATCCTGCTACAGTAGATGCGCCACTTTACAAATGCTGCGATTTTATTTACTTAATTATTTATTTATTTCGAGGACTTAATTTCACATTTCAAAGCATCCAGTATCTGCACTGTTTTCTGACCAAAATAGAGGAGTAAATCAAAGCGAACTAATTGACACACAATTGGTCCAATTCAACAAGCGTTTCCAAATCTGAAGAGTCAAACCACTTTGGTGTTATGATGAGTGAATGGAAAATTCCAGGGGGAATAATTGTCGTAATGCTGTTTATTCTGGCCTCTGCTACGTTCTGTTAACATCAACAGCACAACAGGCGCTTGAAAATCAAATCACTACAAGGCAAAATTAAACCTGCAGCGAGTGTTCCTGAGAAGCGCTCAAAATGGTGTTTATCAAAGTTGCTGAAAAAGTCAACTAAGAAAAGTAAAAGAGACATGTTTGAGGAAGAGATCCGGTGATGGATTGTAGCGCAGTACACCAAGCATCTCCTCTTTGTTTGTATTTAACTTTCCCCAGTAGTGCAACAGAGGAAAAAGAAAAAAAAAGAAGAGCTCAAAGGCTTCTGGGAGTTTTTGTCATGTCTCCCTCCAGACAATGTGTTTGCATGCACATATCAGACCCTGGGAGAGATGAAGACAAAGGCAAATACATAGAGCGCACACTCAGATGTATACCCACAAACAGTCTCACACGCACACACTGAGAAAGAGAAAATCCTCCCAGGATCATTAGGTCTGTCATGCTGTCTAATCCTGATCCACCTACAAAACTAGAACACAACTATTGTGATACATCACAAGTAATCTAAGGGTGTTTGTGTCCCTATTTACAGTGTAAAGCAGTGTGCGCACAGTGTTGTACATAATTATAGATAAGCTTAAATATTAATGATGGCGCCTCACAAGTCAACGTTTTTTTTTTTCTAATTCATTGTTGTTTTATTTGTCGAGCAACTTTTTGAAATGGTGACAGAATTCTGAGCACCTGGGGTGATAAAGAAGAAAACAAGTTGTCATATGAAAGGAAATATAAATATATATATGCAACTTTCAAATGCGTGAAGAGCTGTCACACTTGGCAGATCAAGTCATTCGGAGAAAAATTTGGTGTTTGAGAGCCACTTGGGGACAAATGCATGAAGCTTTGCTTTTGTATGACACATTTGGGACTCGGGGCAGTTAGGGCATTTTTTTTTTTTTTTTTTAAGGGGCATATTTTAAGATTCATTAAAAAAAAAAAAAAAAGAAAAAAAACACAAAAGACATCTGGGAAATAAGGTCTCCTGTGTCATGCTGAAGAATGCCATTAAAAGGAAGAAGGGAAAATGAAACACCCAAAATAATATTTCTAGGAGCCATCATTAGCAGAATTAGAGCATAGCAATGGCATTTTGATGCTTTAATATACATAAAGATTCCGCTTCGTTGTGTCCATCTCCTCTGTTATTCCCCCTGTTTTTTTTTGTTTTTTTTTCCTCAGACAAGCGTTATGACAAACATAGCTGTTTACGCTGACCTGGTGACCATGAAGCCTATAAATATGCTTAATTAAAACAGTGGAATTGGTCACAGCTTGGCAATAATGGTCATCACACAAGGAGAGGAGAATCTCATTTGTGAGGGGGAAGTAGAACATGATGCAGATGTGCTCTTGTCACTTTCAGCACTCATTAAGGCCAGGGAGCTTTGAATGGTCTTTGAAGGAATCCCTTTAAAAAAGACACTCCAATTAAGGTATGTGTCCTGCGGGCGTCTGAAGCGAGGGAGAAGCCATACAGCATCCCACTACTTGGAGTCCTCCGTTGATCACAGCACGGCACAACTCAACACCCAACTTACAATCTCATGTCACTTCCAAGGAATGATAATGAAATTGGAGAACGGAGGGAATAAAAGACACCCCGGCTTAAAAGGAACAAGGGAGTCTCGTGCAGAAAATGTCATCTTTGGTGTTGTGAAACTTCAGTCTCATTGTCTTGTCTTTGGAGGAATGAGGATCATCGAGAGAGAATCCTCTGACTGCAGTCCTCCATTGCTGCAATACAGGAGCTGAACTTGTGCGTTTCTTTACAAGTGAACTGCACTCAGAGAAATGTCACATTTAAGCTGGAGCTAATACTGTGCATCCATCAGTTAATGAATCTGGCTAATTAATCCGGCCTTGCAGCATTGTCACTGGCTCAGCTCCGTGTGCAATGTGAAAAGCTACTGTTCTGAAGCTGACACAAAGGGAAGAGTAAGTCTTTTTTTTTTTTTCAATAAGTTTCACACTTGCAGTGTTGTCTTTATTAGCGTCCTGGGACATTTTCTCCAGTGAGGGGACTGTTACAGTGAAAGGAGCTTATTTGGGTGAGAGTATAAAGTGAAACTATGCCCGCAAGTTGTTGAAGGGGGTGGGCGGTAATTGAGGGTCAGAGAGAGCACTGAACAACCAGCCCAGTTGTCCTCCCTATCAACACCTCATGAAATATCTAGACTTTGCTCCATATTTTAATAGGGTGAGGGAAGGGACGTGCATGGTGGAGGTAAGAGTGTATGATGGTGGAGGGGAGTCCTCTGGAGAGTTTCAAGGGGAATGGTGGTCTATACATCTCACTGCTTATTTTTTATCTGAGTAAGAAAGTGGAAAGAGAAATGGAAGAAAAAGAGGATGAGAGCAAGAGAGATTATTCTCTACTGGAATCTGGATTCTGGGGCATGCAGGCCCAGGCGTCAGTCAATCTGGTTGGTCTGAAGGGGGTGGCTGGGCGGGGGGTCCTGGGAGGGCTGATTAGACGGATGCTCTCCCATCATCCATCTCGACAGGCTGGCGAAAATTGGCTAGCCCCTCGCAGGGTAGAGTTCATGGGGGGAGGCGGTGGGGGATGATGTGGAGTGGTACACTGGATACCTGTCACAGCCTTTGGTCTGTTTCAGAATCTCAGCAGCAAATTAATAAAATATCTTGCCTGCTTCCCTTTACCTGCCGTGGCAGCTCTCCCTCTTGCCGTTCTTTCTCCCAGCTTGCACTGGCCCTTTGACCCCTCCGACTACTGTGAGAGATGAGGAGCCCAGGCAGCCGGTGAGTAGGCCAGAGTGTCAGGGAGAAATCGGGAGAAACTCCAAACTCAAGACCAAGCAAAGAGAAGGAGCTCTCACTGCTGGAAGACAGCTCCACTTCAGACAGACTGACAAACGACTGCTCCGTGTCAGCGAGACATTTTCTTGTGAAACAGCACCAGCAAACAACAACTAAAACAAGCTTCCAACTTGCACTGTTTGCTTTGCTTTAGCTGCACAACCAGCCTATCATTGGTAAGTTCAGGAGCTGTGTGCTAAGAACAGTGATGTGCAATGAGAACTGAAGAAAGGACTTTAACTTCACCGCAATATATGTAAAAAAACAACTTTGTTGATTTTTCTACTAATGCCATATTACACAGAACGTGTATGTATATGTACTGCATCGCAGCATGTCAACATGAATTCACTTGGGACTTCCTTTAGAGCACAGAACAGGTTGAAGATAATGATCATCGTATCCCCCAAGCTCATTCCTGCTCTCTTTTCATAACCTCCTGTTTCACAACGGAGTGCCATAGGTCTTTCATGTTCTGCTCTTGTTTCTTCACACGGAGTAAAACAATATAATCATGCATGAAACATCACCTCCGGGAGGTGGAGATCCCTTTATTTCAGAAAATGTCAAAAAAAAAAAAAAAAAAAAAAGAAAGAAAAAGAAAGAAAGAAAAGTAGAAAAACATCCTGAGGTTATTTGAACTTGTTTACATGTACCTGCTGCAACCCGCTCTATATAGAAAACACTAGTACCAATGAGAGATAAAACTGTGACAAATTGGGGGGCTTGAAATGAATGAAAGACCTCAACGTTGGCAGTTTGTTGGTATGAAAAGCTTGTTAAATAATCCTCTCTGCAGTGGAGCTGCATGTTAGTGGATCAGAACTTGTTTTATTCATGTTAGCGGTGCTTGAATGACCAGCAGATAATGATCACACTCACCTTCCTCCTGGCAGACACACAACACCGTGTTTACAACCTGAATCTCAATATGAAAATCATTGCCAATCAATGGATACTTCCTCTGGCTACCAGCTAATACACAACACTGTATAGTGAAGTTTCAGATAGGAGGATGTGGTCAGGAGCTTCTTTGGGCAAATCAAGGCAAATTAAAGTTTCAGCGATCAGATTAAGCATCGTGGTTATAGACAAGCCCTATTTGAGCAATTTAGTTTCAAAAGGTAACCGAAAAGGATCTGGATATGAGAAGTGTGCCATGTGTATGATGAAGAATCCCCCAAACAAAACAAAGCTGCTTGAAAACACCACCTCTGTGAAATAATATAATAAGGTCTGTTTCATTTTTTCAGGTTCTCCAAGGACCGGAGAAAAAGATTGCTAGAAAATGGATTATCTCTCTAACATTGCAAGTTCATAAGTCCAACTACTAACTTTGTTGAAGGGCAGATATGGTCTCCCAGAGGACATAGCTCATATTTAGCCACGAAGCCTCCTCTGCGATTGGGAGGGGAGATGCAGGCATATTGACTCAACTGTGTTTTTGCCTCAGCACTGTATGTAATTACCTCTTCAAAAACGAGCATTCCGCTAATCCTCTAATTCCAGATATTTTAGTGCTCTGCTGGTCTAATAAGCAAATCAAATCATATCTGCACATCACAAATGAGTTTTGGAAACGGACTGAAATAATTCCTTCTGAGTCGCTCATCCCAGCTGGGATGGAGGGGATAGCCAGTGTGCAGTGAGTGATGTTTAGTGTTTTGTTAAGCTGTCATGTGTGATTAGCAGGCATGGTTAAGCTACCCAAGGCCAAACTCTCACCTGTAGCTCTGTCTGGAAGAAGAACTTCTGCGGGCACTGCGAGCAGTCGTAGATTTTGTCCTCTTGTCCGTGAGCAGAGAAAATGTGCTGCTGGAGCTTGTTGGCCTGGACGAACACTGCGCATATAAGAAAAAGAAGGACGGGGGGGGGGGAGAAAAGAGTAACTTGTTGGTGCTGTATAAATGCAGGGTGTTGTTGAGAAGACTAAAGGGAAAATCGTGCAAGTGCAATAACCTGAAAAAAGAAAGACAGCTATGTGAAATGGATGAGAAAAATGGGTTAATTAGAAACCAACAATGTAATGTTGACAGACAAATTAATAAAAAAAACCAAAAACTTTGTTGTTATTCGACATATACTAGGATTAAACAAAAAATGTGGATGTTAACAGTTACTAGAGCGGTCATATTTGTGGCTCCAGAGCTAGTGAATGCATAATATTTTGGGAATAATGATGCTCTTTATTTAGCGCCGCTGTGGGGACAACAAGCCAGGAAATAAACAACCACAAAAACTGGCAAGGCTTCAAGTGCAAAACATGGCCTCCATTAGTCTACGTCGCTAATTATATTGACAATATAAATATTCATGATGTTGCGCTACTTATTCATGCAGATACCGACTACACTCGCCATCATATAAACACACAACTCGCTGGAGCTTAAAACATATACCATACATTTGTGCTTTAATTAAGCCATAGTCCACACTGAAAAGCTAAGTGGGATAGAATTGTGCGCATCTTGAGTGTCTTGCATGTGTGTATGTGTCAGGATGCTCTCCAAGGAGCACTTCAAACATGCCGTTTGTTATCCCAGACCCTTGTGCTTTAAGGATGGCTGTCTAATCTCAAAGGTCTGGATGCACTGGAAAAGTTAGGATGTGGGGGCTTCATTTGAATTTCTTACAGCTCAAAATAACTTTTCTTCTAATGTGTGCACCAAGGGCCACAAGTAGAGAAGGGAAGAAAAGCACAGCTGTAAAAGGTGAGGTGTCTGTTGGAGAAGGCTTTGGGTTGTTGCGGCTCCGTGGTGGGGCTCTGCAAGTTTAACATGTCCCAATTTGAGCTCACCTGGGAGTGCTGTTATTAATTATTGAGCTTGGTAGAGCTAAGACACATTTGACTCCACTGAATGTCACAATTCTGACCTGGGAAATAAAAAGTTTAGATCCACAGCAGACACACTGCGGAGACGCCGTCAGACTGCTAATGCCTGGATGACAGCTGTCTCTGGAACATGGCAGCATGTTAACCAGAAATGCACAAACTTCCTCAAATGAACAAGCCGTACCGCTGTGGTCCCTTTCTGAGAGTAACGACCACAGTTATATGTGGATAAGCACGCCTGCAGATATATGGATGCTTCAACATTTGGTTACACCACATTTCCCATCCAAGTTAGGAGCTTGGATAATAAATGTTTGTTCCTCCAAGAAAAAAAAAAAAAAAAAAACACGTTCTGAACCCCCCCCCCCCTCCCAAAAAAAAATGCTGATGAACAATAGCATTATACTTCAGCTGTGTTTTGTCTGCATATACTGTACAGAAACAGGTCACAGCAGCTGCAGGAAGCCTTCATTATGTCTTTGGGTAGAAGAGGAAAAAGTCAATACAGCAAAAATAAAAATGGATTTGAAACTTGGGGGGCCTTCAAATACTGTACAATAAGGCCAAACACAACTGAGATGTCAAGTTAGCTTTTACTTGCTGTTAACATGCATTTCTGCTCCAGTGTCAGTGAGAGGTACATTTAATCAGCTATGCATTTATCAATTTATAGCTTGGCATTCATTTACATGCAGGAGGAGAGTGGCAGCTGGTTTAAAGAACAAGGATCTAAAGTGCTTTAATGGCATACGATAAATACTGAGTGGGCAAAAGATTTGAAGACATTTAAGGCACGGACATACATGGAAACCAACTCATTTTATTGCCAGGTTACTTCTGACGTATCTAACAACTTGGGTTATCTTTGAGTTTACTGAGGATGATTGCAAAAATCTAACTTTGCCAATGCTGTGGTAAATGTCTAACTAATACCAATAACGTGAATTTGTTCTTATTTTATTGACTTCATGGTTGTTTTTTCAAATTGGCATGCAATGTGTAATACAGGGATAAAGTAAAAATGGGTTACAGAGGGACATCGTCTTGGCATTTGGCTGCATGAATCACACATAAAATATGCAACTGTGTAGCCCATTCAGAGAAGAAACAGAGACATGTCTTCCTGGAGGGTTAAAACGAGGACATGGAAAAACGAGGAAGAAAATAATCCAAAACCACATCCAAATAGGATCAGTGGCTGGCCATTGTGTCTTTCCCTGCTGAGAATATGAGAGGGAGAGAAAGAGAGAGAACTTTGTGGAGTTTGTTGGCCGTGGAGCTGGAGCAGAGCAGAGATGAACAGAGCGCTGAGCCGGGTTGGGCGTCAGGGGTGTCAGGGCTGAGGGGGCTGAGGGGCCAAGGTCTCCTCGCTGTGGGGGATATTAAGCCCTCTGATTAGATCTCAGGGGCCGCCCATGGCAGACGTCTCCTTTACTACAGGCCCCAGCTCATCTTTATTTTGGCAGGGTGGTGCTCTCTGCAGGCTGCACTGCACCAATACTAAGCTGTTTGTGCAAGGAGGAAAAATAAGTTTATCCTTTTTTCTCCCTTTCTCTTTTTCATTTATTTATTCGTCTCGCTTGCATGTGTTCGTGTTTGCTTAATCCAAGAGTTCACTAACACGGAGGCTGATCCTAATGTTCTCAGGCTAAACAAACTGAGTGAGCTGACATGGAGGTGTAAGCTGCTAGCTACTAAATTAGAGCTTCGCCAGTGTATTATTTTTCTGTACATTTACTTTGTGCAACATGTCAGGATCGGAACTGTGCATAGCTGCAGAATGGCTGCAGCTACTAAACAAAAAAAAAACCCCAACTAATTAAACTACTGTAGTTGTCAGACTTGTGTGAAGCGGTGCATCCTGTAGTTTTTCAAGTTTGCTTCTCGTGCAGTGACATAAGTAAAAGAAAAGTGCACACACTCACACACACACATACAAGACTTTCATCAGGCACACTTTCTTCTGTTTTGTTTGTCTTAAGCACATATTCCCAATCACAATTTCCACACCAGCCCTCCCTACTGCTCCTAAGGGTGCAGACAGACACTTCTAGCTGCAGGCTCCCCCACTTCTGAAACCTGTCAAATCTGTCCTGGGAGAGTCAGCCTCTCTCTCATCATCCAGGGGCTTATGGACCTCTCTCCATTTACCCTCCCTCCCCTTCACAGTTCTCTTTTCCTCCTCCACTTCCCTCCTTTCATCTCACATCCAAACTTGCCAGTTGCAACCTTCTCAGCTTCCTCTAAGTTTTGTCTCCTTTTTCTCCTCTATTTTGTCTGTCCTCATCTACCACCTGCAACTTACTTTTCTCCATACTTTGTGGCATTTTTTTGCCCCCTTGCCAGTCCCAGGAGGGTGGATTGAGAATAATCAGGTGTGTCAAAGAATGACAATCACTCTCTGCCTCCCACTGCGTTTTGGGTCACAAGGGGCAGATCAAACAAAAATGTGCCAATCCAGTGGGACTGGTCTTTTAATCAAAGAGTAACCCTGTTAAGTGAGCGAACCCGACAACCCTAGTGCTACCACTGCCACCACCTAGTTTGATCAAAGTTTCACTTTAATGTTCAGACTCGTTACGTCCATAACAGGCACCCCTTTGATCTGGAAAAGTAATGTTTTTGAAATAGCACATACAATGCCACTGTTCCGGTTTAAATTAAAGTGCATGGAGACCCTTTGAAACAAGTCTCCATAAGTTGCATTCAGGGCAACAACTTAACAGTGTTCAAAATATTTTAATTGACATAAATATTACCATTTTATGATACTTCCCACATCTGCTTCACTACATCCACAAATACCTCCCCTCAGTTAAAACATATAATACACTAACTTAGTGTTAACAACCTGAAAATCTATAAAACCCTTGAAAAGAATAAAAAGCTGAACAGGTCACCCGTGAAAGCTGCTTGTATAACAATCCAGCATTGATTCTGCACTTAAAATAGTTTGATTTGTGTAGATTTTGTTGACTGTAATTGTGCACTTATGTACTTATCCTCAACCCCTTATTGCTGGAAGCCATGTTTTATGCATCACTCACACATTTAGTCGGGCGGTATTCAGGGAAAAAACAGAGATTAAAATTTAGAGCCACACATGTGCTTAGGGATAGTAGTTTCTTTCAACTATTAGTAAATCGCTTGCAGTTGTGCACTTTAAGTCCTCTCTTGTAGATAATTTCTCCAATCATTTCCACTGAGAATTGAAATGTTTTAAGGACTTATAATAGATATGTCTTATATGTTTAATTGGTGATAAAGTTTTCTTATTTAAAAATTAATTCATACAGTCCAATCTTGATATAATCATACATGTTTGTTAACATTTTTTTCTACCACTGTTTAGATGTTTCATAGACAAACGCAGCTGTGTTGTGAAGGTGTAATATTGAGTAACTTGTCAGATGTGTTATTTAATGTTTTCGATCCTTCATTATAATAAAATACATTAAATGTGAAGATTAACATTTCTTTTACATACTATGCTGTTGAAAATCAGCACTGTAGTAGCAAACACATTAGAATAAAGAACATATAGTGCTTCAGTTTACCTGTGTTGCTGTTTATTTTCTCAAGTTAAAGGTATTAATACTACTTCCACTGCCAAACATATCATTAAAAGAAAGTAAAAAAAATACATGACTTTCAAAATTTAAACACCAATGTTTTTGGGTAAATCTTGGTGGTGGAGTTATCTTATAGAATAGAGCAAGTAATGCTAGGGTGTTGCAAATATCTTTCCTTCTCTATATTCAAGGCTCAGCTTGAAGAAATATATTCAAGGACAGCTGTCAGCCAATCACTCTGTTTCCTCCAGCTCTGACTTCAGCTCAGTCTGCCTGTCCCCAGCATCCCCAACAGAGGGAGGCCTTTCAGTTCACCCTATACTCTCCACCGCCTGCCTTCCCACTACCACAGGCCTTCGCCCATCTGTCTGTCTGCTCTGCGACCGCTGTCCTGAGGGTGCACTCTGTCTCTCCCTCCACCCCTCGCTCTCCCAGCATCCCTCTCTCTCATGCGCCGTGATCGATATGGACGCAGAGGGAGAAGAGGGACCTGTCTGTCAAAGCCGGCGGTGGAAAATGAAGGCTCAGATGAAGGAGGCATGCTCTGTATATTAAATGCCCAGACCCCTGTGAGGGGTGGTGGCGGGGGGGGGGGGGGAGAGGTTCAGGGTGGGGAAATATCAATAGGCTTCGTCTAAAAGAGAGATAAAGCCAAAACAGGCATGTAGGGGAGTGGAGAGACTGAAGATGAATGAATAAAGAGCTGTGAAGTGAGCTAGATGAAGACTTAACAGAAAGAAAAAAAAAAGTGTGATCTAATGATGTTAAATGATTAAACAAATGAAGATGAGGCAACTGCATTTTTTTTTTCCAATTATTATTTTTTATGCTATGAGTAGAGGGTAGGCAGGCAGAAAGTATGGAGAGGATTAAGCTGAGGACCCAAAAATTGTTTGGAAGAGTAAAGAGCTGAGATGGAAGAAAGAGTGAAGAGCTGAAGTTAACGACTTTGCAGATTTCATTATAGAGATAGTTAACCCTATTGACACTGAAGGAGGGCGCTATCCTCTCAGGAGGAGTCCGGTCCTTCCACCTCCACACACAGAGACAGATGAGATCATTACAGCTATCAGCACCACTGCCATCCACAATTAGCACATCTCCTTTTCTTTTTCCACTCCTCCATCCCCCATCTCCCCTTAGCTCACACTGTCTTCCCCCCTGCTCTCTTTCTTTCTCCCCCTCTCACCTCATGACACTTCTTTGGCCTCGATTTGGAGGCAATTTGACTAAATAAAAAGCCACATGCAACAAACTGCTTTCAGCTTTACTTGGCTTGCTTGCTTGACCTTTCCAAACTCATTTAGAAACCATTTGCCTTTTCAGACTGAAAGAAGATGGCTGTGGACACTATGACGTGTAAATGTTTCGGAAAAGTTAATAATAACTTATTCAGCTCTTGAAATCTTGTCATCATTGCATGGGATTGAGAATTCACAACACACGTACTCTTGCAGGCACAATACAAACCTGTAAAGCAGACCGGACACTTGAAGGTTCCACCCATGCCCTCAAAGCTGTGCTCAATCAGGTGGCATTGAAGCTTCGCTGGTGAGTCGAATGACTGACTACAGAGCTTGCATTCATGGTTCAGTCCTTCCTCTGTGGAGAAGAAACAACACAAACACACAGAAAACCATAAGAGGAAAAATAAACAGAGCATGAATGGCCAAGGAGCAGCAAAGGTCTCACTCGGCCTTACCCCCCACCTTCACATCTTTTTTTTTTCTTTTCACATGAATCTAAATTCAACAAATTGTGGCAAAGACCCCTGTCTGTGATTTCCATGAATCAGACAGGAAATAATAACGTGTGATCTGCTCCCATCAGGCATAAATTGGATGACCTGCCGGGGTTCTTATTGTCCCGATGAGGCCTTGCATGTCAGGCATTATTTGATTAAATTACATGAAAAATATATTTCTTTTCAGCATCCACAAATTAAAATAACTTTGGTGGAAGTCCGCATGGTGCAGGAAACAAAACTTTGCAGAACAACATGGATCAACAATAGTTAAACAATTACATTTGAACAACTAAGTGAAAAATAGTCCCTCAAACTTTCTAAAATCACCTTTCTCTGAGCACTTAACACTGTTCATCAGAGCTACAACATACTTCAATGCAACAAAATACACCAGTGTTTATTAGCATCAGAAATCCCCACGTCTTCATCAACATTAGGCTTCCTCAGCCGTAGTCGCTGATAAATTAATGTCACAACTGTTGACATGCACTCTTATTTGTACTACAACAACCTGCTGACTCAAGAGGTTCAGAGGAGTACCCATCTCCGTGTGTCAATAAAAGACCTTTACTCTCTGCCACAGGGCCAGGCTGTGCTCGATCAAACTCCTGCCAAGCCTGACATTAAGTCTTGGGGTGTGGTAGATACATGAGGGACTCATCTAAGTTTTATTTCCAGGTCTCTACGGCCTGAACCAGAAACATGTACACAAGCTGTTTATTAAAGGTGTTTTAGGCAAATCTGGTGAAAGAAATGAACTGAAAACAAGGAATTAAAAAAAAAAAATTAAACTTGAATGGACAAATTTCCTTCTGATTTGTATTCCTTCCTTTTTTTAAAAATTTTTTCTTTAAAGATCTGAACATATTTCCTGTGTACCAGTAAGTGATTATCTGAAAAACATGCTTAGGTCACAGAAATAATATAAATTTATTGCACTGTAGGCTTTTTTTTTTTTTTTTTTTTTTTTTTACAATTATGCCAAAAGGTTTTTGTTCATATCAATAATTTAATCAATTTTTAAACACTGAGTCTGGTGAAACTGAAAAATTGGTAGTCTTCGCTTTTATGCCTGTGAACTGATGGTAAGTAGTAGTGACAACTGAAACCCAACGACCCTCAACACTCCAGGAAAAGAAGGGAATAGCAACATGTCCTGCAGTGCCAAAAGAAACTTTAGGAGTGTATGGATATTGAACTTTTTGGCATAGCACAGTTTTGTACATTTCCCCCTTAATCTTTTTCAAGTTACAAAACTAAATGGCATGATATATCACAAAGGATTGTTAGTTACATGAAAACCGACGTGAAGCAGTGATTCATCACAAGCTAACTGATAACGTTCCTGAGCGACTGATTTGCAAGAGGTAAAAGCCGATCAAAGCAGCTCGTTGCAGTTTAAAAGGTAGTGAGTTGATGTTGTGTTCTGCAATCACGCATTTGACAGATGAGCTGCTCTGTAGCCTACATGTGCATCTGAGTGTAGCAGCAGGTATCAGTGAAGGAGGGGGAGGAGGGCAGCATGAGTGCATCCATGCAGCCGTGCAAGAGGATCACTGTCCTCTTTGATCACCATTCAGTTTGCTTATCTGTGTAAGGGTGTACGCTGAGGTCAAGCTAGCTGCAGTGTTCACAGATCTGTTCCTCTGCCATATATGCAGCCCTCATTTGACCCTACTGCACAATGCTGTCCCTTCAGAGACCCAGTCTGCTTCATTATGCAGATAACTGCACCTGCCTGACTGACCTTGCGTGTGTGCATGTGTGTGTGTTTATGTCTGTGAGCAGGTGCATCAGGGGAAAATAGAGATAAAGTCAAAACTCTACACATTTAAAGAATAAGGCTGCTGTTTTTTTTAACTGTAAAAAAATTAAGCAACCATTCTCTTTGAATAGATTTTGACATGATGCTTGATGACTTAAGTTAATTAAATAGGTTTCATTGCTGCAGAGGCAGTAGCTGCTTGTATGATGACAACATTGTCTTGTCAAACGATTCGCTGGTGATAACAAAATTTGTTTGTGGACTTAATCTTAGAAGACAACTCCAGCAAATCCGAGTAACGACAGTCAAAGGACAGAAATTAACGAGATTGAGAGAACTGGTTGTATATCTGATGTGTGACCTGTTCAGTCTGTTAAAGCAGCATTTTGGGCCGGATTTTGGATTCAGCTGTGTAACAGGGGCTGAATCAGGCTGGCAGACTGTTTCTTAGTGAGAGCCAAGGGAGGAAGTCAGCTTGCTCACCCCTAGAGCTGCCTCATTGGGCTGAGGTCACTTCCTGTTGCTCCCCCAGCCTTTCTCCAGGGCTGCCCAATCAGCAAGGCCCTGTGCGGGCCCCCACCCCTCTCCGAGCGCTGAGCAGACTCTGGATATAGTTACAGGGCCACGGGGGACTGTCAGCTCTCTCTCTCTATCCTCATCTCTCCCTCCTCCCACTCTGTGTTTCTGAGTCTCCGGAGTGTTCTCCGCTGCCACCACCCTGTCCCCCTGCACTCCTAAGAAAATCCTTTAGATGAGAACTGCTCCTGCGTCTGCTCCCTCTAAGCATCCCTGACACCAGCAAAGTAAGCCCATCTGCATATCCACAGGGCCTCGCGTTCCTGTGGCTCATGGTTTATGTATTTCACAGCTCCTTAAAACACAAACGCCTAATATCTCTCCCATGTGGAGGACAGGAAAGGGAGAGAGGAAAGCTACTCTCACAAAGAATGGTCTTTATTTCTTTGTGCTGTTTACTTTTTTATCGAGTCTGAAGTTCATGTGCTGTTGAAGGTTGTTTGGGACGCAGAGGCTTGCGGGTCTGGTTTGTATAGTCCAGTAAAATCAATGATGAGACAGCTGTAGTATACTGAATTCTATAGGTTTAAACCAGTACTAACAGTCTATGTGAGTCTGATAGACATATTACTCTGCATACAATTGGAAATGCCGAGCCATCAAATGACAGTGAGTAAGAGACTGAAGCTTAAGCATACGAAGGCAGTCTGACTTTCTGATAATAGTGTGTAATTAAGTGTAATGCAGGCCATTCTTTAATTAAAAATCTCCCTCAGCTTACTCTATTCTAATGCTGAGAACCTTACTCTAGTTTAACAATTCTGCTGTGAAGCGGTTTGAAATGGAGCATTTGATTTTGCACAAGAAAAATCTGACACTTAGATTTCTACTCATCTCTGGGGCACAGTGAATGGTTCTCTGAAGCTCACTCTTAGAGGGACCCAAGTTGCCTGTGTCGCTAGAGTAGATGATATTAAGGACATCAATCAGGGCACTTCTTTGCTGAGAGTAATGAGTAAACAAGTGGGAGAACAAATTGAGAATATTTAGTAGTCAGGAATGGTTTGTTTTGGAGGAGTAGAGATGGAACAGCCATAGTAATGAAAGCTTGTCCCCACAACTAACAGGCCGCTGCAGCTCTGAGTTTCTAAACAGTCAAATCTTGCCCTAAAAACTGGAAATACCTCACTGGAATGAGCATGTTTATGAGCATTTTTACCTTTAGTAAGAGTTTGCTGTTTGTTCTACCATCTGTCTAGTTTGATCTTGGAGTTATGTGTTAATAAACTGAGGAAATTTAGTATTCAGTAGATTCACTGCTGTATATACAACATACCACAGAATGCTGGATGGTAGCAGAAGAGACAGCTGCAGGCCTGTAAACAGTAGGTGGGTTTACTTCTCTCCTCTCTCCACGGGAACTATCCATTAACAGATAATGGGGGAAAAATCAGAGTGATTAAGGCCCAGGGAATTATGGGTGAATACAAATTGACTCCACCTCCATGTGGTGTGCTCTCTTGAGGTAGAAGCACTGCTCATAAGGCACAAGCTCATTTTAGAAGTACTACATAGGCCATTAAGGACTGGAGAATGCAGTGTATGGGGGTAGGAAGGTGGTATGTGGTAGCGCAGAGGGATGGACTCCCCTTGGACCAAAGCTGATTGGAGAATGGGCTCCTGGGGGAAACATTGCTAATATCTATTTCCTGCCTCCACACTTAGGGAAGGACAAAACGAATCAAGTGCAAAATGTTGAAATTAAAGTATAAGATTCAATTCCTGGCATAACAAAAATCTCTGTACCCCTTCAAAGGGTTTGTGTATTAAACAAAAAGTAAAGGAAATATGATTGTGTGCAAGTTAACAAAATCAAATATATTGGAGGAGCAGAAAATTAAAGGTTTACATCAAGAGGGAAGAGGGCATGTAAAGACATCCAGTCTTAGCAAGAGAACAAGAAAGCTAAGATAAGCAATACTTGGGTCCCATTTTTCTTGCCCAAAGCTGGAGAAAGATGGGTGAGGATATGATATGTTGGTCGTGGTGATGCTTCCACACAGTAAGAGCAAAGGATTCTGGGGGAACACAGCTCTAACAGAATGTCAGCTGTGATGCATGGCAGCTCGTTGGAGGTGCTAATCAGAGCAGGGCTCTTCTCCTGCTAGGATCAGCCACTCTGTGCCTACATTAACCGCTTCACAGCTCCCCTGGCTACCGGGCCAGCGGTAGAAACACCGAAGTGACAGGTTTTTGTGTTGAGATAAACATGCGCAACGCTTCAATGAATGTTACAAAGGGTTTAGCCAAGTAGAACACCTTTTGGATTTTACAAAACATAAGGGACCAAAACATGAGGGCACTTATACACACACTAGCACATATTTCTTGTTGGGTTTCTTTTGTCCAGCATGTGTAAACACACACTGTAGGAATATTTAGATTTTTAAAATTTATTTCTATAAATAAAGTAAATAAAAAAGAGGGAAAAGGAAGAAAAATATGTAAAAAGCTAAAACTAACATTATTTAGCCTGGTAAAAAAGGGTTAGCTTTCAACTTTTAAACATTACCATGGTAACGAGACCGAGCCCAACTTTCTGTTTTAGAGCCTTTCTTGTAAAGCTAATGTATTTTGAGTTATGAAACATTCTAATATATCTTGGCATGAGTCTGTCAAGAAAGAATATTTAAGGCAAAGTAATGCACACAATATGAATCTATCTCCATTTATAATTTCTTTACTTGTATGTCCTCATTTCTTCTCTATGCCTCCTCTCCAAGACTCCTAGTCCTTCTCGCTTGGGATATAAACACGGAACAAAAGAAGACATGAGGAGACTGAAAGAGGTTGTGGTAATGTTCATTTAACAATGACACAACCTTGTTTTTGAACCTGTCATATTGAAACAATGCCAAATAAATGTCTGTGGCACAGATGAACTGTTGCTTCTTTTTTACACTATGTTCTGACCTCTGTCAGGTGAGCATTAAGTTCTTGGAAACTGACTTGTAATTAACTGTACAAAATGTGCTACATACACCCCTCTTATATGTTACAAGACTTCTACCAGGAAACACCTGCATATCCTCATTTCTTCTCTATCCATTCAAGGAAATTAAGCATCCTTCACAGTGGCATGCTGAGATCAATTAACAGGTCACAGAAAGGAAGATGTTGGAAAGAGGAGACAAAATGGCACAAAACCGAGATATGAGACTGGCGAGTCACCTTCAAGTATGTATGAAGATCATTCTATTCTTTGTGTTTGTTATTGTACCCCTGGCATTGCACATTTAAAAGCCTTTATGACTAATTCAATATTTCAAACAGTTGCCTTACATCATGGCTGTTGATCATTTCTCATTACTCCAGCTTAATTTCTGTTTAGTAATACTGACTAATTTCTTGTCACTTGCTATTCTACAAATGTGCTTTAATTCTAAGTAAATATAACACATGTTTTTCATCCTACAGATAGGATTTATTGAGACAACCTGAAGAACATCAGAAAGAAAAACTTATTTGTGTGATTTCAGATTTACTGCAAACAGCATTTGTCACTATAAATGTGAAACTGCACTGAATATAAGGCAGAAGTTTGCTTTCTGCCAGAGGGAGAATAGGTAGTAGCAGATAAAGATAATGTTTCAGTAGGAGTTGCAGTCGCACTGTAGTACCACTTGAAAAATTGTCTGCCATTTTCCGTAACCACATCACCTGTTATTCTAACAGCCAACACCCCACACTGGCAAAACTCGGTCAAATGAATTGTTTGCAGGTCACAGAGGCAGAGGAGAGGAAAAAAGAGAGGGCAGAAGTCCATAGCAACAAAGGTGAGAAGCGGATACTTGTTATCGAATGATATGTAGGCGCAGCAGCTGCAGGCAGGTACGGAGGTCCATTGGGGACAAACAGTGCAGACTGCTGAGATGGATTGCACGGAGTGCCGGACCCCCTGCAGCCACACAAACACCACTCTGCACTGAAATGCTCTAATTTACACTATACATGCCTATTCCTAAACTGCAGGGCTCATTCTTGTCAGAAGGAAATAAAGGTCAAGTGACTAGGCCTTGACTTTCCAAGACTGTGAAAGTGAGAAAAAAGACAAACAAGCAAAGAAATAGTACAATAAGGAAAAAAAAAAAACTTCCTGCCAGTCAAAGAGGAATAAAAGCAAGGTGTGAATATGGACCAGACTATTTCAGGTCGAAACACAGTGAATGACCTGAATGTAAAAAGTTTGATATGGGCACATGCCTGGGCTTTTTTTTTTTTTTTTTTTTTTTGCTAGCCTTGCTGTGGCATTGTCAGACTGAGGTATGTAGCTCTGTGGGGTTTGATGTCTATACAATTGAACAGGGAAGGAGAGCGTCATGGAAAGGCCCCTTGTCTGGACTCGCGGCATGGAACACTGTACAATTAGCCAGCCCCAGCGTTCTGTCGGCTTATAATTATCAGTGCTTTCCTTAATTGACTCCCTTAGCCTGCTGCAGAGGGACCCCCCCTCTTCCTCATACCCCTTTCCCCCCTGCTAGATGCAGGCCGCCAAGCGCCACGCCAGGCTCTCCAAAGTCATTTAGAAAAGCGCTCATATTTTCGACACAAAAAGGGGGAACATTTGGCGAGAGAGAATTCATCATCAGGTGTCTAGAGGTTTTCCTTAATAGAAAAGCTGAGTCCCACTGAGTGCGCTCCGTGTAGCGGCCAGCCACGCATGCTCAGGACCAGCAAGCCGCCATTCGCAGCGGGCCACAAGACATTAACATAATTTTATATAACACAGGCACCCGCACTGGAAATTTAATACATCTCAGCAAATACGAGACAGCCGTTTTGCATAATTTTTTTTCTCATTCGCTCTCCCTTCTAGCTTTTTTTTTTTTTTTTTTTGTCCTTCTTCCGTGACTCTCTCCTGTCTTGTCTTCGACCTGCCTCCATCTCTTTTTTTTTTGCTGCCACTTTACTTTGCCCCCTCCTCTGCAGCACAACCACCCCTCTTTCCTCACCCCATGGTGCTGCTCTCACTAGGAGAGGGGAAGTTCATTACCTCAGCTAAATCAGAATTAGTCCCTTCATTTTGACGGGGCGAACTTCATTAGAAAGGCCCTTCCTTAATCCAGCAGGGAGAACTGATGAATCTACATGGGGCAATAATTTGCTTCACACAGCACATTCAGCCACTTCCTCCACACTGTCCCCCCCCCCCCCCCCCCCCCCCCTTCCTTCCCTTTCCACTGCCGTTCTAGCTTTGTTCACTTATGGCTACATTTTTTATTGGATCTACAAAAAAAAAAAAAAAAAAAAAGAAAAGAAAGAAAGAAAGACAGAAAAACACCTGCATATAATTAACTAATGGCAGCAGAGATGGTGTAAAGAGTGACTTAGGCTGTTTGGAATGTCCTGTCTCCCCAACAGACTTTAGGGTCTCTGGAGCAGCCATAGCAGCCTTGGCTAACCCTCACATGCAAGCAGCAGGAGCAAATAGGAGAGTAAGCTGGGTCTGTGGATCTTGTGCAGCTATTCAAATTAATTTCATATAGTTCTGATTATGCTCTAGAGTTCTAAGATACACAACTTTTTCTCGTGCATAGTAAGAGATATAGTAAGAGCTATGCTTCCATTGACTTCTGGGTTTGTTTTTTAGAAAACCTACAACACACGGTGTTGCCAGGATCTCTACAGAGACTGAGCTCCAGCGGTTGTCCAGATTTTCACAACAAAACTAGAGAGCGAAGAGATGTGAATCAGGACAGACAGCCCCTGACTGCCATACCACAGCGCCTGGTGTCAAACAGATGTGCAGCTTGGCAGCTATGCTCCCCAGAAAACACAGAGCCCACAGATTCCAGGGTGGTTTTGAATCGTGCTGCCCTCCTCTCTTTCAGCACTCCTCCCGTCCCCCAAATAGTCCCAACTCCCTCACACTGTGCCCCTGCAGTCGCCCTCCCTCATCACCTCCACACAGGGGTCCCCTGACAGGTAATCTCGTCCCTCGAATGTGAAATCTCCGACAGCGATGCCCCGCGCTCTTACCCCCTACCTTCCTGGCTGATGGGTAAATTGGAATGGCGCACCCTGCTGGTGCAGAGAGCTCTGAACAGACAGCAGTACACACATGCTGAGGCACCCCTCGCACGCTCTGTCTAATATAGTGGACATGCACACTTGTTTCAAGCTGCAATATCCATGCACAGACACACCTCCATGCACAGATGTGCACTGGGGAATAAACACAGTCGCACACGCTTCAGGTAAATCACATACACTGCCTCATAACACACACGCACACATAAGACATAACCACTCTTTGCGTGATGTGCTCTGCCTCATCTGCATACAGATTGAATATAAGATAAAAAAAAAAAAAAAAGATACTGAGCTTCTATGTATGTTGAAATTTAAATAAGCATCATCTGAAATGGCTCAGCTTGTGTTCTTTTTTCCAGAAACTGCACCTGACCTCTGTTGCCATGGTTTCTATTATGTGTACACTGTAGGGCAGAACAGATAATAGACAAAAAGCAGAAACCACATAGTGAATATGAATATTGCTAGATCCCCCCGTGTAGTTGATAAGCACTGACAATTCTGGGTTTTCACAGTAAACATAACTGTAAAATAATAATAAACACTAACAGAGCAAAGGTTATCCTTTTTATTATGTGACCAATCTCTGGAATGGAGTTTCCCCCACCAGGCTGGTTTAGCTGTCTGTAGCTTCTGCTCCATTTATCTGTCTAGTCCTCTCCTTGGTCGATGCTATGAAGCATGTGTGAATGGTTGAGTCCACCCTCAAATCGCTGGGTTGTCCTAAACAGTCAGTGGGACCTGAAGAGGCTAAAGATCACTGCAGTAGAAGCCACAGAGGCCTTCCTGTCAAAGGCAGTGCGTTCAGGGGGCCAGGGGTGAGGAGAAGCCGGAGGGAGCGAGCCAGAGACATGACATACATTTCATTACACTTAAACCAAGTGTGGGTTAAACTCAGAAGTCTGGATTTCCAATGGTGTCTCAAAGGATGGAGTAAGTGGAGGTGTAAGAGAAAGGGCTTTACAAAAAAAACCCCCCCAAAAAATACACAATCGGTAAAGTGGCAGCTGGACTTACTTCTTACTTACTTCTTAAAGGCCTATTGGAATATTTTTTTTAGGTACCTCTGTTTAAAGCTAATTTTAAAGGCATGCATCAATAACAAGCAAACACTCTAAACTCCATCTGGAGAGAGTTAAATACGTTTGTAACTTCTAATCTAAATTTTTCTTCTCTAATTCATTGCATGTTCAGACATATCTTGACACATCTTCAGATACGTGAGGCATTTCTTCCCTCTCTACTTTTTTTTGGCCTCCAAAAAACCAACCTCAGATAGTTGTGAGAGGAAAAAGCATGCAGTGCTTCCTCAAGACATATCATGAGTAGTCTTTTTAGCAAGAGCCCTCCTTGTAGAGAAACCTGTCCATTAAGACCGTCAGAGGGTGCTCTCAAAAATGAGGCGCCATATCTCTGGAGAGGACTACAGGGAGCATGTTCACACGGAGGCTGGGGTTAAAGGAGAGTGTGCTGGATATATGCAATGGCTAATTCAGCAAAGGGCGAAGAGACTTTGCCTCGGAGCTTCATGGCTTTGAGGATATACGTGCTCGTAGAGTGTGCTTTCAATGTAAAGATGTGCCTCTTGTCAATTGCCGCTACAATATGGAGAAAACTATTTGTAATCTAACCTACTTTTACATATAAAGATATGCCTATTGAATATTCTTAAGTGAATTGGCTATAGAATTACAAAACACTATTATCACTGTTCGCTTAGGGGGATGCCCAACTCATTAAGCTCCTAACATATCACGGGTTTTGATTATTCTATCAGTTTCATCTTCTTATTACTGTGACACACTCCTGCTATTTTCTTGCCAATCTCCTTCCAGCTGTCATACTTCTTGAAAGATCACATAACCCTTCAAACACACTTGCGATATGTCTTCAGATTCACACGACATTGCTTG
Source organism: Telmatherina bonti (assembly GCF_933228915.1). Classification (NCBI taxonomy): domain Eukaryota; kingdom Metazoa; phylum Chordata; class Actinopteri; order Atheriniformes; family Telmatherinidae; genus Telmatherina; species Telmatherina bonti. Next base: position 21,712,192 of record NC_136625.1, on the reverse strand, counting down.
ATTCCCCCATTGAATTTGCAGGATTAACTCAAGGAAGAAACATCTCATATTTCTTAACTGGTTGCTACGTCTGACATCAGAGTGTATGAGATTCTAACGTACTGGTATTGTCCAGGGGAGGGAACCCTCACTCTAACCGTCAGCGCTTCACCAAGTGGGACAGAGATGATTAAAACACACCATGGCTGTGACTGACAGACTCCCCACAGCTTCTAGAAGATGACATGTTTCCAAGTCACACAGAAAAGCAACTCCTCTAATTTTAACTCTGACTATAACACCGACCCCCTCTGTCAAAACCCAAAAAAAAAACAGCATGCTGAGATTCTAAACCACAATAAAAGTGATAACAACTAAACAGAGAAATAAGTTTAAAAACAACAATAGGGAGGGAGGAGACAAAAGGGCTGAGAAGGCGCCATTTCCCTCCGGTGCACGCAAACAGCAGGAACCTGTGAGCTTGTGACAACACCTTCAAACATTTCTGTTACTTTCACAGAAATATCTGATGCTGATGCTCCAACGTGATGCTTCTGCAGCAGTCTGTCCCAGCGCACATTCGACTTGGCAAGCTCTCGGTTGCCAAAAAAGGGAAAAAAAAAAAGCACTTTACTAACTGACTGTGTTTGACATTTGTCATGACAGGAATACAGTGAGAGGAGGAGAGAAAAGAGTAGTGAGAGGTGGGAGGAGAAGAGGTGGGAGGAGAAGAGGTGGGAGGAGAAGAGGAAAATGGAGGAGTGGCGGAAGGTGATCGATGTGTGAAATTGTTTGTGTGAAAAAAAAAAATATTCGGCATGCTCTAGGTTTGTTGCAACTCCCATTTTGCTGTGATGAGAAGGAGTGGGGGGGAGTTTCCTGTTATTGTCATATTGTGCAGAGAGCTCAGGGTCGCGTGCTAAATGATTCACAGAAAACTGAATCTTTTACATTGGCATCAGCAATTCAGCCAGGCGCCCTTGTGGGGGAATTCTTTTTGTGTGTTTTTAGTGAAGTCTGCATTGAGCGCGCCCAAAAGCTCTGACAGGGGGCCCCCGAGGGCGCTTGTCTTCACCTCCAAATCATAAGATGGAGAGACGAAGCTCCCTCTGTGCTCTAAATTATACCCCTCAACACCCCCTCTTGCACACAGACTTGCAACCCTGCCCTCCCACCCAAAAAAATAAAACAGAGGCAGAGAAGAAAAGCATTCAGTAATACAGTCCCTGTGGAGGGCTCCACAATCGCTCTGCGCTGCTGGAACAGCTGACAGGCTCGATGTGGCGGGTCCATTCCCTGCAGTCTGTCAGAGTTGGTGCTTTGGCATGACGGTTAGTACGTCTTCTCTGGGGTTGCACCTCCTTTGCATGCCCCTACATATCCCTCACATGACAGACCCCTCCACTGACCCATGGAAGCTCCATAGCTTTGCCCCAATTACCGTAGATGGTAGGCAGAACTCTGGGTTATGTGCCCCTTTATGTCTTTTTACCTTTCACATGCTCCCTGGTGGCTGGGAGACCTATATGAGGCTGCTGGCACACTGGAAGGAGGTAGAGGAGACCAGAAAAAGGGGCAGAAGGGGGTTGGTGTAATTTGATCTGTGGGCACAGCTGCATAAACAGGAGTATCGTGGAATTTCTGCCTGCTTGATGGAATTGACTCTGCATGAATGGCCCTCCTCTCCCCCCAGAATGGGCCATTTTCCACATGTCTCAATGAATATGACAACCAATCCAGCAACATGAGTGCAATACTGGAACTGCAAAACCAGCTCGGAGTCGCTTGTGTTTTTTCCCGAACTGTGAAATTTTCCCTCTCTGGCCTTCTTTGCTAAAGACCTCATCCAAGTCCTGCTGCCTGACCTGTCAAAAGCAGCCCCATTCTCCCTCAAATGCCCAAACAAAATAAACCAACAACCGCTGGCAAGGTCAGAGGGCAGCTGCTCTGGGTGCTTGGACTCTGGTGTGCCCTCTGATTGGTGGAAAGGGCAGTGAGTAAAAAGGGAATCTTTTCAAAGTGAAATCTCCAGCTGATGGCTTAGAGCTCAACACCCCACAGTTTGTTTCTCTTGCTGCTGTCAGGAGTTTTGCCTGAGCCATTTGGAAGGATTAGAAAAAGTGGGGGAAGAGAAAAATTCGACCGGGCAGACTGTGTGTACTGTAGGGTCTGAGTGATGGTTCCAAGACCCCTTAGAGAGTGATAAACCTTTGACCTTGACAGCCCCCTGTTGTGACCCCTGACCTCTGGCTTTATGCCATAGACTCAGTAAGACAGGAGGAGGCAGGAGAGTGACCACACCTCCATCATCTTGGCCAAAATCTAACTCATCCGAAGTACAACACCTGTCCTGAAGGTCTGGACTTTGAAACTGAGAGAGGAGGAACAAGAACAAAAAACATGAAAGTATTAGACTCTGACAGGATGGCAGTGATTACCACAGACTGCTACGGAAGAACAAAATATGCAGAAAGATAATGGGAATGATAGTAACAACAGCAGTCTGAATGAGAACTGTACTGTGAGTTAGATAAAACAATAAAAACATCAGGTTTTCCAAAAGCGATTTATGAAAAGACACAGTTTAATGTTTGAAATACTAATGTAGATATTATCAAAGAAAAGTTGTGTTTATAATGGAGGCAGTGTGGCACTGCGCCTTTTTCTGCTCTAAAGCGGACATGAGCTCCAAGGTCGCGCCAGTCCGCGCCAGTCTTTCTACAGATCCATTTCCTCTCCCAAGGCACTTCCCTCATGTTGTTGGCCCAGTGATTCAGTGCCTTGCATTAAGAGCAATTCACCTGCCTCCAGCATCCCAACGGCACAGGTCCCCTGGGGAAACCAGGTGGAGCATAAAAAAGTTCCACATATGGTAAAGTCAAGCTGCTCAGAGGCTGCTGAGAGTCTGCTGTGGGGATTGAGGCTCCTAAAAGGCCCAGCTGGTACTTGGAAAAGGGCTTCTGCATTACTACACCTCAGTGTCTGTTTGGGCTCCCCTTTGGAAAGTGTTGGCCGGCGTACATGACCAGCCATTTTAGATTTCTCCCTCTACCCCCACCTCATCTCTCGCTCCCTCCCGTCTTCCAACTGGTTCTGTATCCAATTGAACATTTGGTCCTCCACTGCTGGTTAATCAAATTCCTCCATCTGGCCCCCCTATCCCTGTGGAACACAAAAGGTGCAGCCTGAGCCTGGGTCCAAGTGCATATTGGGAAGGAGGAGGGGGATGGAGACAGGGACTGCCTACCTAACTTACACAGCCCAGTCAACTAGATCAGGTAGAGAGCATGAGGCCAGGCCTGATCGTTTTGGGCAAACAGGAACAGCTTGGGACTGAGTATCAGAGCCCTGCTGTTCATATACTGCTCAGGGACATCAGTCAGTTCATATGACAGTAGGAGGGTTTTATGAGCTAATACCTCCACATACACTGTAGAATACTGAATAGAGTAAAGCCTAAGAACTAGTGGCTACAACAGAAGGCAAGCGCTGTTCTGACACAAAGATGTTATTCAGTTTCTGGGACACTAGATGGCACTACTCTTGAAAAGCACTGTCCAAGAACAAAGGAAAAAGAAGAAAGGGTGGAAGGGGGGACTTAAAGCTGCAAATTACTTTTTGTCTTCTTACACTGGTTCCTTGAGTTCAAAGTATCCATTTGTTGGTTACTAAGCAGTACTTAAGCCTTTCGTTCTGATCAAAAAAAGAACTATCATAAGATATCATACAAAGCCAAAAGGGATCTTTTAATCCCCCAGAGAGACTGCTCAGCCTTCACAAAATATCACCTTAACTGCATATTTATAAGAGGAGACCTTTCAAAAAGTTAAACAGGTTTCAAAGTGCAGCCACTTTAGCAAAACACTTTCTTTACAGTGCATCTAGCTGATCACGATGGATCTTTGCACTAATTTTACAAGAAAACCCACAGTGAGGTGAAGGCAGGAGCATCAACAGAGTCACAAATGTAGAAACACATGGCATCTCAAGTGCTGCATCTACCCTTCCATAATATCTATTGTATGATTTCTATTCATGTCCAACCGTCCTTTCCCCTGCCAGGTGGCAAAACATGTGTCAATAATTAAACTGCTTTTACATAACAGGATACAGAAACACAATGCAATTTGCTTCCCATATTTCATTGGGCCTTTATGAAAGCACATGAGAGAGTGTAATTAATCAAACCACTGGAATATGTGAACGGCAATTTCCACTTAATGGCACTTACAGGGATTGGGTCCCTTAAGCACCACGTTCTGTCTACCAAACGAGCAGGCTTCAATTTTATCTTCATAGTTCAGACAATAAAACCTGGTGTTGATGTTAAACAGCAACCGTTTGACAACAAACAGTATCTATGAAATCTACAAAATCTGCGAACAGCATCTGCAACACAACAGGGTTTCTGTCGTCTGGTGTCAAGCACTCGGACACGTCATAACAGTGATATGCTTGGGTGAAGTTAAAGATGAACTGATATGGCTCTATATGCATGACTCTCATACTTGCATTTCAGAAATGAATATTCCTTATAACGATCTTGCTTTGACCTCAAACCTGAGTGTAAGCTCTGTATTCACTTAACCACAGGAGGGTAACCACCTCCCAGCCAGGGACAGGAAGAGGATCATTCACTGCTTTTAGTGGCTTTCTGCGAGAAGATGGTCCTCGTCTAAATGGCACCCATGTCCCTAAAAGTGTTTCTCTCTCCCCCACCCGTCTTTCTCTCCCTCTGACTCTCCAAAGACTCCCCTAAGTGCAGCATCTTGTTTCAGTAATTCAGCCAGGGCAGAGACAGTGGAGAGAGGAAAGTAATCGATTTCTCTCTCATTTGGTTCCTCCTAGACTTGCTGTAAGGCCTCTTAGGGGAGTTCTGGACTATTGGACAGGACAATGTTATGGGAAAGAGTGTCATTGCGTTTAAGGTCATCATTACACCAAGGTTTCATTTTGAGTGTATTTTTATTGGTGCACAGACTAAGCAGACAAACAAACAACACTATGGCCATTTCAAGTATGGCAGACATAAAGATATTCCCTTTCTTCTATTTGAATGATAGGAGATATTATGCACTACAGCAATAAGATTCACTGTGGAGTCTTGGAGAACTGCTAGCAAGCTTTTAGTAGGGTCCATAGGTAAACCCTGAGTCTATAAAAAGACTCAATTGTTTAATAATTTAGAAGAAATGCCTTTACTGTATGTTTACTATTTCTGCCCCATGCCCCACATCATCTTTCCAAAAGGGGAATGGATAAATGGAAACTGAAAAAGTTAGATTAAGTGAAACTCTAGGACTGGAATTATGCAGTGCTTTCTTCCCAAAGAGCTGAAAATGTTCCTGAATTATTGAACATTTATGATTTTTTTTAAGCAATTCCACATCTTTTCTTCCAGTTTGGCATTAATGTGCAGTGCATAAAGCTTTGTAGCTATTACTGTAACATTCTTCGTCTTTATGTTCTAAAGAATCTGTCAATAAATGCATCAGAATAAAAAAACATAAATATAGAGAATGAAACCATCATGCTTGCAAGTTATATAAATAATCTTGATTAGAAATGCAATGAACTTTTCTGCTACCATGCGCATCTACAGCAAAATTCCAGGTGTGAGCAGGTGAATATATAGCATGCTGATTCACAGTGGCAGGCTAGCTGTTCCTCTGAAACTGGCTTCATCAACAGGTTTTTTGTTCACTTCAGCTACTTTGCATCTCCTGCAGTTGTGCCTCTTTATGCTTTCAAGTCTTATGCCCGCCTGCTAAATTCTTAATAACAGTCAGTAACTCTCAGGTTGAGCTCCCATTCATTTACATCTGATTGATATATTCCTGCCCAAAACCAATTAAAAATGCAATTTAACTACCTGCAGATCTCGGCATGTATTATTTTCAAAATAGAGACCAATCTCACGTGTTATTAGGAGTGCAGCAGCTGCAACACAAACAAGACAAATCTATCTATTGTTTATTATCTCCTCAGGCTTTTTACCCAGAGGGCAGAATAAGAGAGGGAGGAGCAGAGGTCAGTGTAATTACCATTCACTCCTTCCTTGGAGTCAGACAGCGCTAAGACATGCATTGGCAAATTCCATGGCAGCATCGTATATCACATTACCATGAAGCCCCAAAGAGAGCTAACCTTTGTTCAATTCCATTTGATTCCAAAAGAAGAAAACACTGACAGTCTTATCCAGCCTTAGTGTTTCAAGAGTTCACTTGTTTGTCTTTTAGTCTTGTGACTGCTCTCGCTTAAGATGTGCCATTCCAAAAATAAAGCGTCAAGGGACGTGGGGGATCACTGAATCATCATGGGTTGAATATCACATCATCTGGAGAGCTCTAAGGTTCAATTTTCAACCATTCTTGAGAAAAACAGACAGCTTGTATGGAGAGTAATACACAATGCTTAGCTGCAAGCTAAATAATTTTAATTCAATTAAATTATGGATTTCAGTTGTTGTACGCATTTGATTAAAAATTTTATGTGTCTACATGTTTTTCTAGGACACTCTTTGCTCTGCCCTTGGTAAGAAAGGATGCACCTGGAAGCTCTCGCCATTTTGGCTTCTGCGGGTAAACACACTACACTGACATTTGCAGCATCGGTTCACTCTAATATGCCTGTTGACTGAAAATGCGAACATCAGAGCTGATAGAATGTGAAATACTGCTATGGAGCAGCGCTTAGTGGCATGTCTTCAGTCACGCTGACAACCAATGTCTTCAGCTCTTTGTAGCAACTTTTAAAAGCAGCATGGAAGGACAAATGTTGCCACAGAAAATAAAAAATGTGACAATTTGAAACAAGTTGTAGAACGAATATCAGAAAACATAAACCAAAGAAAAATAAAGAGGAACGTCAGAAAGAAAGAAAGAAAGAAAGAAAGAAAGAAAGAAAGAAAGAAAGAAAGAAAGAAAGAAAGAAAAAGAAAGAAAGAAAGAAAGAAAGAAAGATCTGTGAATTTTCCTCTCCTCCCCTGAGACCTCCCTTGATGCCAAGCATTCATCATCCAGCCTCTAATATCAGTTATTCTGTGGCTCCTCTGCTTACAGCAGAATTAATTTCTGCTTTAATTACTCTCATCGGCGGAATGCTGATGAAGGAGAGGGACGAGGCATTCTGGGACTCGGGCCTCATTCCACCGCTTTAATTTGAATGAATTCCACCCGGAGACGCTGGCAAACAACTGGCAGCCGAGCCCCGGGAGCCACTCTGGGACTGCGCAGAAGAGCTGCAGCCATGGCCCCCACCAACCAAGCTACCTTGTCTGTGTGTGTGTGTGTGTGTGTGTGTGTGTGTGTGTGTGTGTGTGTGTGTGTATGCGTGCTTCCTTGTGTGTTTGTCTATTGTGCAGAGCATTTTGATTGTGTGTGAGACTGAGTGCTGGAGTGAAAAGGGAGAAAGAACTCACAAGACGACGTGAAGAGAAAAAGATTGATAGATTAAGTGATGAGTGTCTGCCATGTACATGTTTACACTGTTTGTCTACGCTCTTATAAAATGTACTGGAGCATCTGGGGTGGTAAAAGTAGAACTTGTATATAAAAACTGTAGGTGATTCTATACAAAGAGAGATAGTGAGAAGAGGTCCGCATGGAGGCAAAACATATGAAATATGAACAACATCACTGACTGCAGCCCACTGTGTAACACCAGCGTTAGTTTGAGAGCAAAAATCATTAATACTTAATTTGATTATTCCAGTTATGGCACATCTCACTCTCCAACAAAGCCCCAGCCCATGTATCATACAAGAACTGGCAGAATAAGAGGGGAGTGGTGGGGACCATATGAATAGGAAAAGGTTGTACATGTGATGCACACACATCACATATTTGCATAATGAAAAATAAGTGCAGAAACAGTATAGCATGAGAGCAACCTCGGCAGAGGAGCAGAGAGAGGAGTCATAATTGACTTTTCTCCAAACCAGCTTGGTAGTTACAGAATGTAGCATATTGGATAAGGATTGTGATTGATTATGTTGGTCTGCCATACCAATTGGTTTGATTAAATGTAACCATGGGTTTCTTTTCCAAGCCGTAATGAAGCAGCAATTTGAGGCTGAGAAACTGAAGGATTTCAGCCAGACTGCCTGCAGCACCACACTCTCTGTCTCTGTGTGTATGGGGCGTTACAGTTACCGTACTTTTGATCAAGCACAAAAACTGTAAAAAAAAATTAAATATGATAAATGAAATAAAAAGAAAGAAGTAAATAAATGTGTCTGATTAACACAATTAGGAAACCGAAACAATTCATTCATAAATCTCAATTTTAATGCAAACACATGGAATGCTACAGTCGGGCTTTGTTGCTGAAAAGGCCTGAAATAATAGCAAGATTTTCAATGCAATGAATAATTATGTGGCACGAATTTCTGCAGGGAAAACATGCATTTCCCCACACAGCAGCGTAATGTAACTATAATTAACGCGTGTGCTGAAATTGTGTAAGAGGAAGATGCTCACATTCACTTCAGTTCGTCGCACTGCACTGTTTAATACGAGCCTGCATAACGCAATTCATCTCCTCCAATTTTATGTTCTGAGCCAATCCCTGTGCTAGCTCAGCAGAGGGTGGTGAGGTAGGTAGCTGCGACCTCCACTAACCCCAAAACCTCTTGACAGGTGGGTGATGGCCTACGTGCACTGTCCATTTTGGCAGCAGCCCTTCTCCCTCCGGTAGCTCAGGCCATGATGAGCAGCTGGGTCGCAAACACTAAGCACATTAATATCTTCTTAATGATAATAATCATTATGGCATAAGCACCTTCCCCAAAGTGGGAAAGCTCACGGATTGTGCCAGAGTAGCATCGTCGTTAAGGTAAAAAATAAATAAATAAAACAACTGAGATGGAATGACTCTTTTAATGGGTACCAACACAAAGCCACCAGGATAATGCAGACACTAATGTACTAATGTGATAATGAGATCCAGCAGTAGCATTAGGGACACCAAAAACTCAATGAAACCAGAGTGAATGAATAAATAAAACCTATGTTTAAAATTAACTTTGGCACCACTGCTAAAGCTGATGTATCCATCATTACATGTTCCATACTGCGTATGTAAGTTTAAATTAGTAACAATCTCTAAAATGCATTTTCCTGGTCCACATGGTTATTTTGGACAGAATACTTCCTAACCTTGTCTTCTCGTGCCTTTGAAGCCATGAAGTGCGACTTGCATGCAGCATTTTCTCACATACTCGCCTCATTTAATATAACTGTCAGTATTCACCTATCATAAGCCATTATCTGTCTCATCCGCGTTCATTATTGAAGCTAATGATCTGTTGTCCTCTCTGCTCCCCATTGAAGGAAGACTACATTAAAAGTCTCTTACTAACTTAATTAGTAATTATAAATGTTAAAAGATTAATCAGAGAGTGAGTGGCTTAAGGTTTACATCTCTAGGCATCAGTGGGACAAATGGGAAGACAAAGAGGCCATGTCACTTTAATGTTCACACTATCGTCATGCAAGAAATGAAACAAGACGGATGGAAACAGAGGAAGTGTGACCATTTTACCTCTAAAGGCTTTTACTTTTTTAAGAATTATTTTTGCACCTGAAAAGTTAGAGAATTTAGGCAAAAAAATTAAATACAAAGTGTGAATATGTTGTTGAGAATGTGTGCTTTTAGTTATAATTTTGCTGCACTTCCTCCATGCAAATCTAGCCTGCTGTTTCTATTCTTTAACCTACAAGTAATAAAATGTAGTGGGTAATATGCTGTTTATAGGAAGCCACATTTAATATGGTAACCCATGATGCTTGCAGTCCTCACATTATCTCTTTCTAACAAGATGGAAATAGATACCCTTAATTAAATCCTGAGTGTACACTAATTCCTTACTAAATCCGCACCTCTCTGACAATTCCACATCAGCAATGCTGTGCACTCCAGTAAACATATAAGCACTGATATCAACATTAAACCTTAATAACTAATAGAGGTTTCATCCAGGGAGTTCCTGTGTGATTTCCATTAATGTGAGGGGAATCGCCCAGGACCATCCCCCTGTTTTCCGGAGTATGTTGATGTTCAAGCCAGGGGGGGTCGGTACTGTTGGTGCAGGAAGAAAACAGGCAGGAACTTAATCTGTGCTGAGTTATTGGATGGCAGAGAAGCAAAGTGCACTTCTGTTTGATCTTCACCATTTATGAGAGAAAACTTAGATTTTTCAAGAACTCTGTTGTTTCAGTTAAATGAGATGAAGGAGCATCTACCGACCCCAAAAGAAAGAGAAAATATCAATTTTAAATTTCCAAGATAAGCAAATATTTTAAAGTAAACAATAATTTGTTTTGCAGCACTGCCCTTTTACTTTTAGAGGAGAGTGCTGACTGTTGAACAGGGAGTCCTATCACACAGAGTGGCGTGTTGATGAGGGGCTTGGGGGGGCTGGCCAGTGGCCCACAGCACCTGAAACCTATTAGAGAGCTTTGGAACATTCCACAGGGTTCTTCCACTTTGGCCAGAGGGCATCGTAAAGGTCCTCACAGACAAGGCTCATGCGACTCAGACACTGATAAACAGCCTGCAAGGTGAAACATTAAAACTTCAATGTGATATGGAAGAGTGTGGTGTCAGATTAAAGCAAATGACAGGGAAATGTACACTGGATCTTAAACTGCACTTATATTCACCATGTCTTTCTAAAGAGAAACGAGGATGAAACACATTTACTGCTGGCAAGCACAGCAAAACTTTTGTTAACTTTTCATCAAATGGTTTGCCATCTGGACTTTAAACAGTGGGAGTCGAATAGTGTGCAGGAGCTTAAAAAACACAAATAAACATAGGCACAACATGCTGCCAAATTTCTTGTAGATAGCCCTAACTTCTGTAAGTATTGCTTGTACATACAGTATATATGTGTTTTAGTGGCATCAAGGCCGATCTCTTTGGCTGGATCTGTGTCCATGCCTCAGTGTTATGCTCACTGGGTTTAGCTCTATGGGTGTCTGTGGCCTCTCCTCTGGCCGCCCGTGTCCATTTGCTCTGCGGGTATGGCAGGCCTGAGCTGACAGATGGCTGCCCCTCTCCATTCCGCTCCAGAGTAACACAGTAACTGGTTTTTCCTCCGCCGTTGACCTTGCCACAGCCAGCCAGCAATCCAGGCTGGCACTCGGCCTGTCGAACAGGAGGGTAATGAAGTCCAGCGTTGCTCACATGATTATTAAGGCTTTGACACTAGGGGGCCTTTCAGAACCCTATTCCCTTCCCCTCTCCTCCCCAGCCCAACATTTGCACAGCCAAACTTTGATGAGGATGGTCATTCGTTACATGGTACTTTTGGAAAACTACTGTTGTGCACCATAAAGAGAGCTTAAACTTTGTTGTTTTGTTTTTTTTAACGCTGCACTCTTTTGGAGTCTGTTTGTATTAAAAAACAAACCTCTCCACACCTATGAAACATAGCTAACAACAGCTCTGAGAACAATACTGAAATTCTTTCCTGTTCAGCAGCATATGACAGCTACTGGTGTCGCAGTGTGGGTGTTGTTCCAAAAAACACACCACAACTAAGAGCCACTATACAAAGTTAGATCAGATCTATCACACTACTATTGATGCTGACAACCTCTAAAAGCAATGTAGTTCAGCAGCAGGGCATCACTTCACTCTCACTATAAGTGTCCCTTACCACAAGCATCTCAAGGCATGCTTGGAACCCTGATCCCATCAGGGCCAGACTGGGATTTGAGAGGTGTAGGTTGCAGCTCTGACCTTTACTAAGGCAGGTCTGTCTGTTTGCACTTCTCCCCTAAGCCCCCCTCCAGTCAGACTGCTAAGCAACCCATCAGATCATGGGTGTGCATGCACCTACGGCCTTGGTGACATCTCAGAGACCATGGGGAGGTGGAGTAATGCAGAGGTTAATTCTGATCATCCAGTATTTATGGGTTTCACTTCAGAACAAGGGTTTGCATTAACCCTCTAAAGGAGACATCTCTCATGTATATCAATAAAACATAGCAGAAAAGCAAGAAGAGCTTACCTTTATTCAGGTCACTTCAATGCTAAACTAGATCTGCACAGGACGACTCTGAAAGAAACCACATAAACCACCTAAAAATAATTAAGGTTGTATTGTGATTAACTCAATAAAAGAACACAGATCAACCCATCACTGAAAGGCATTTAGCCCTAGTCGCCACAGTGACATCAGCCTACCAATTGCAATGCAGGAAGGGGCAGCAAGAGCCCACTTGGAGTTTGTACAAGCTGCCTGTATGAACTGAGAGCATCAGATATTTTCTCACATGTTGGCCTAGTCTGTGAGGTGTGGGGAAATGTCAGGAAAATCAATAGATAAGGACCACATCAGACTGAGCATGTCTGGCCTAGCAACAGAGCATCCCCATGGTGATGTCAATTACCTCTGCTTTACAACAAAAACACCAGGAAGAGCAAAACAGTCTCTGCAATGCTGTAAAACTTTTAATGCAGTCTCCTGGTTACATCGAGGAATTTGTAAGAAACTTCTCTCTCCCCCCCCATCCAGACAGGCAAGTAGCACAAAGAATCTGAGAATTGTATTGATGGTTGCTTTTTTTTTCCCAGCTTGCTCTGATTTCTATTCTCCTCATGGACCCCACATTAGTCAGGGAGAAGCATAATGTAACAAGCAGTAAGGTGCGCATAATTGCATATTAGCGGCAACACACTTGGCTGCACGGGAGGTGACTATGCTAACGAACAGAGAGGCGTTATTAATCACCAATTAATAAAAGCCGGCAGATATCACACTCAGTATATCGCATGCATGGATTCCTTTGTTTCCACTGCCTGGTCCAAACCTGTTCTCTTATTTATTTCATAAGATTGATCTTGTTCCTGTGCTGTGTTGTTTATTGAGTTCTGACTCTGATCCAGCCCCCTAGGAGTCAAATGAGGAGTGTTTGGTCATGTTTGTTAACAGATTACATGTGTATATGCTCTATGAATGAGTCCTAGTAACTGTGGGAACACCATCAGACATACCTAATCAAAGAGGATTATAGGAAAAGAAACAAAGAATGAAAATCCCACATTCTGTTTATGTATCAGGAGGGAAAAAAGCACTTAATGGAGAAATAAATGTGTTGCCACCAGGGCACAGACAGTGATGGAGACCATATAATCAACATACACCGGCCAAGTTGCTCTTGGGGCCCAAGACAAGAGGATATGTGTCAAGGATAATTTGAGGCCCTTAGCAAGAGACAAAAAACACAGCTTTCAGCTTCAAATACTGTTACAGTGTGCCTCCTGTTGGTTTCTCCACTAACAGCCAACACAGTGCGTTTTGCCAGGTTGGAGCTCTGTTAATATGAATATGTGAGAGCTTAGATAGTGAGACAGAGTAAAATAGAGATTGGGGAGTGGGAGAACAGAAAAGAGGAGGAGGAGAAACTAGAGGCGAGCTAAAGGCCTTCACTCGCTCTCCTCTCCAGCTCTGTAACGGCCCACAGTGCCTGCTTCACACAGAGCGGCCAGCTGTACAGCAAATGTGCCTTTCCCTCTCCGCCCCCGAACCTTTCCACCCCTCCGGTGCCCCCCCCCCCCCCCCCACTTTGCCTGGGCCGACCAGGCCACCAGCTCCTCTCTGCGAGAGGAGGCTCCTCCCTGACTTGGCTTCAAGCTCAATGCTGTCGCCAACCCAAAAAATCTGTAGAGGTGACCCCAAAACCATTTTTTTCTGGGATGTATTTGGTTTGTTTGTTTACAGTTGTCCTTCTGAGCACCGCCACCTTGGCAGTTGCTGCATGAAATGGACGGGGGTGAGATGAGAATTAGATTGAAAACAGATATAACAAAAACCTGTCACCTTCAAAACCCTTTAAGACAGAGCCCATGCTTCAAAACATGTCAGGGCTCTGAAAATCCACACAGGGACATTTGAAACAGAGCGATAAATGGGCCAAACGCGCCCCCCATGAGGCTCCAAATGTCATAGTTTACACTGGGGTCAAAGTGAAGCAATGGGGTGGCATGATGGCATGCTGATAAAACCAAACAAGCTTTTGTGTCGGTAAAAGACCTTCAAAGGTCCTCTTAAAAAAGGAAAAAGAAGAAGGTGACTTTAGAAAGCATGATTTCAAATGTATTTTTTTCAACAGTTGCCAAAGATCAAAATAAAAAAAAACAAAAAACCCATAAATCTTGACGGACATATTTTTTTTTTCTTTATTTGGAGGAAACAGAAAATCAAAGGATTGATAGTGACTGCAACAGCTGAAAGCTGTATAAATCTGTGTCTCTGGAGAAAAATCGGACACCCTCAATTCTGTAAGTGTGCCATGCCAAAAAAACTCTAAACTAAAGAGTGGCCAGCTGTCTTCTGGCCTGCTATTAAATTGCTCCTTGGATGGTGGCGATATCATTTTTTTCTCCATAGGAGTATCACACCAGGTCCCCAAACAGAGCGACCAGCTGTACAGCAAATGTGTACTGATCCATCTGGGCCCTAGCAGGCTGCAGCTTCCATCTTAAGACACGTGGGGCCGTTCATGGGCTTGGCTGGGGCTGCTCCACAGCACACCCCTCTGCAACCATGGCCACCACCTTCCCTTTCATTTACCTCCATTATCATAGTAAATGTTGAGTAGCTGAGCACCAGAGCTGCCTTTTATGTCCGAACCAGGACCGTCATCATCTGAGTGTAATATCCATGCATCAAAATGTGCTGGCAGCCTCACAGAAGAGGCAGCCACGACCGCTTCGGCCTGATGGGGGGAGTGAAGGTGGAAGCTGGCTGCTCTTGGTTTGGAAAAACTATTGTGTTACAAAGACAGCTAATAAGGATGTGTCTGGGTGAGACAAGCTCAGGTTTGTTGTTCCATACACTTAGCACTATAGTTATGTCAAGGCACATCACTATATATAGAGTTATCAGTGTGAGCTGACACCACGGAGCAGGGCATGGATGAAAACAACACCCCTATGAATCCAGCGTCTGCTCCATTACCTACGCTAATAACGCTGACAGCTGAGCGGAGATGACCCCAGCCCCCTGTTTCCCCTCTCCTGTGCAGATGGCCATTAAAAGGAGAAAGTGTCCCTTTTTTTCTGTAGAGAATGTATTTAGAGCTTTTCTAAATTAGTATATCTTTTTCTGAGTTTTTAGCCAAATTGGCTTTGCTGTGATCGCTGGGTTGAGTTTAACCATATTCAACAATGACAAGGACTATAAGAATCTATATAAAGCCAGGAGATCAATATTTGTAACACCGCTTACATGATGCATATGGTTTTTATTGCTACATCAGTTAAACATGTTTTCTTTGTTCTGTTCAGTTTCCTCTTTGTTTGTTTGACAACTTCACACTAAGATGAGTTTTGTTTTCTCCACATTTAGAGATCACAAGACAAATGCATCTAAAAGAAACCCTTTTGAGAAGTTAGATGAAGCCCGTTATCATGCTGAATACTAAGCAATGGCATATCAGAGAGGTAAGACATCAGACAATAACCCAATCACCTATCCTCCTGTTATCTTAAGCTTTCTGAATTCCACTATTATGAAGGAACTGTGTGCTTGTGCGGCTGAAAGACATAAAATAACCAGTAGGGGGGTTTGTTTTCTACCCTCCCAGTGTGTTCCGTGCCTGCCTTTGCGAGAGAAAGGACTAATGCTGGCATGGTACTGTATTAGGCACCCCCAGTAGACTAGTGGGTGAGCAGATCGCAAAGATGAATACAAAACACACACCTACACACTCTCAGCTCGTCTCTCTCTTTTGCAAATACACCGCAGAATCAAAATCACAAATCACATGCTTCTGATTGTTTATGCACAAACAGTGGGTCCCTGATAGAATTGCCTACCGGTCCTGATAGAATTGCCCACCGTGTTTAAATTCACCTGCGCCTAGAAGCGTGTCCCAAACAGAGAGGCGGTTTGGTTCCAGATCAATGAGTCTCTCTCCCACTGAAGACAACAGATAATGCAGTGTAATGAAAGAGCCGCCAAACGAGCTGAATAAATGAATGAATAAAGGAACGTGAGATCGGAATTCAGACACCTACTTACTGCAGGCAAGAAAACCTGTTTTCCAATTGTCTCCTCACTATAAATTATTCTGCCTGCATACAAATGGTATCCAAAAGTGAAGACATTTTGAAAATGTGAAGGTTGGTCTTGCACTCGCACTCCCAGCTTAAGAATCTTGTAAAGAATAATGCAAAATTTTGAATACATTTTGAATAGACATTGTCATATCCATTATTTTCAGTTGTTTTAATGCCATTAAATGCAGAGAGTGTGTTACCAGATGTATTCAGGGCTGAGAAGAGTGCTTATGTGGAAAGACACAACAAACACACTAAAAAGAAAAAACAAAATCAGAAGCAATGTAGGGATTTTGTGAAAACATAACTATTGTTCAAATATTTGAAAAATTCAAACAGTTTGAATAAAAACTGCTTGGAAATGAATAATTGCAACAATTGGTCTATTTCTTCACCACTCTAAACTACGTAGAATGGTTTGAAGTGCAGAGATTCTGCTTCACAAGCATGCAGACACACTATCATTTACCATTCACATGCATGAAGAAAATAAACTTGCAGGTTTATGAAAGCACAACACTGAGGATGCATTGGATGGTCAAAATATTAAAATAATTCCACCTATTTGGTGATGTGATCCAGACACTTGTGAGCCTGAGTGAGACAGGGTCAAATATTTCATTACATATATTACACCAGTCTTTATATGTTAGTCATCCTTAAAAAAAAAGAGTGGGAAAAGACTGAGGTTGATTTAAAATGCTCAAATGTGACATTTGGCACATTTTGCTTAAAAATTTGCACACTGAAACAGTGAGTGCCACACAAAAATCAAATAAACTAAATTCCTAGAGGCTATAATAATGAATGTCATGCTTCTTTTAAGAGAAACTTGGGCAAATTACACAAGCATGATATTTTTTTGACAGGGATTAGACAGAAATGATTCTGATAGGAAACGAAAGATGCCACCTACCCAGCATGTGGTTGGCCACATGAACTTGGATATCCCATTCACTGTAGAACACCATCTGACATTTGATGCACTGGTACGTCTTTTTCTATAAATATAACAAGAAAAATGGTCAAGTTGGAATGATAGGTAACTCGAATTGTTCCACCAATTTGATACAATGGCCCTCTTGAGACATGACATGCATAACAATATTGGCAACTGGCTTCACCAATCCAGGTAAGCAATAACTTTCCATCACTGAGCCAATGATTAAAAATAGGCGCTATTTGTGCAGTTTATGTCATCACTGCAAGTCTGTCTTCAGACACAAAGTTCTCACAACAACATCATATCGGCATAACAATTCTCACAGCTGTGTGACTAGTGCGCAGTGGTAGTGTGAAACATAGCAGCAGTGGATAAAAGCAGCTGAAAATACCACTTCTCCTCATGTCAGTGTTAGATCTGCAAGGTTTTAATTGCACTGCATGAAATTGTCAACTTGAAAATAAGTGAACTCAAGCTGTGGTTATATCTCTACTGTTACAGCTACTTGTCATATTAAAGACAACCTGCACCCCCATATAGATGATCACATAGAGTGGGGCCTTTGCGAGGTTATTCTTTTCTTGTAACAATATTGCTTTGTGATATAAAGACTGACATTAAATTAACAATCATGTTTTAAACAAAATGGCAAAGGATGAGATTGGTGGTCATAATACTGATATATGGTCAGAGAGAGAGCAGAAGTTGCAGCTCACATGCATTTAAATGTTTTCCTCTTCATTTCAGTCAGATGTTGTTAATACTGAATAGTTGGAAGTGTATGTCCTTATCATAATTTTGAACAAAATGTCACAAAATGTAATAAAGAAAGCACGCTTTCATTTCATTTGCCAACAGAATAATGGAAAGCAGTACATGCCTGAGAGAAGCTAGTGATAAAATAGAATTTGCAATTTAAATAATATTTTCATTTGCTCTTTAACTTTATGTCATACAACTTTAATCAACAATACCTCTTCAGTTTGTGAAGGACTGGCTCTTGGCATTGGTGACACCTGGGGGGTCTTCAGCTGCCCGCTGTTGCTATCCCCACCTTGTTCCCGATGCACAGTTTGGACATGGTTTTGCAACTCTGCCTCAGACTCAAACTTCACATTACAGCTGGAACAGCGTGTCTTGGCTGCAGATGATGAAGATGTAGAAGAAGATGAGGATGCTGAAGAGACAGTTTTGCCTTTCCCATCTCCAGGACTGAGACTCTCTCCTTGCACCCATGCAGTCGTAGTTGCTGCTGGAGTGGTGGCTCCTCCCTGCGGCTGCCTCCCTCCATTCACAGTTGGACTGGAGCTCTTGGAGCCAGCGGCTGTCACGCAGGACGCACACAGTCCATAAGGCAGTCCGTTGATGTCCAGCTTCACCAGGTCTTGCTTGGACCTGAAATCTTTCAGGCAAGAGGCACACTTGAAAAATTTTTGAGCATGGTGTTGCTGCTGGTTTTGAGAGATGACATTGTTACGGCCCATGGGTTGGTTGGAGGACATGGTGCCTGTTTTCTGCATGTGGAAAGTACCATGAATCTTGAGTTCCAATGTGGAGGTGACAGTCTGCATGCACACCACACAGCGAAAACCTGTCAGGGAGTTCCTCAGGTCAGGGTGCATCTGGCAGTGCTCCAGGAAGTCCTCCTCACTCTGCAGTGGCATCTTACAAATACGGCAGCTGCCTGTGTCCAGGCTCTTGCTATGGGTGACCTTGTGCTCTGTTAGGGTGAGCAAAGAAGGGAAACGCTCCCCACAGATGGGGCACATGTAGTGTTTGACAGGCCCAAGGTGGGTCTGCATATGTTCCCTCAGCCCAGCTTCAGAAAAGAAGGTACGGGAACATACATTGCACTTGTGATTGCCCTTGATCATTTCAGCTTTCCTTTTTATCATTGCACTCTGACCTGGTCGGATATTGTGATCTCTCAATTGGTGGTTAGTGAGGAGTGACTCCATGGTGTAAGAGGCTCCACATATGTCACACCCATACATGGGCTCAGCTGTATCAACCTCTTCCTCACTTCCATCATGGCTGTTCTGGGACTCCACTACTGATCCTCCTGCTGCTCCTGCACCATGACTGTTAGTTAAGAGACCTTGTAACTCAGCATCTTCTTTGGGCTGGCCTTCCCCACCACTTACTGTAGAGCCATTAGCACTGCAGTTTGGAGTCTTTCCCTCAAACACACAGTGTTTCTCTCTTAAATGCTTTTCCAAGAGGACAATGGCGTGGAAAGCCTTACTGCAGAACCGACAGTTGTACTTCTTGCTGTGGGTGGTGATGTGGCACTGCAGCTCCACCTCTGTGCCAAAAGACTCTCCACAAAAGATGCATCGGTGGGCCCGTCCTTGGTTCTCCAAATGGCTGTGTTTGACATGCAGCTGCAGGTCTGTCTCGTGCCTGAAGTCCCAGTTGCAGGATGTGCAGCGATATACCTTCTTCTCATTGCTGTGTTTTACAGCCAGGTGAAGTTGGGTGGATACTTTTGAGTCAAACACTTCCTGGCACAGAGTGCAGCGAAAGAACACAAATGTATGCATATCAAGTAAGTGCTTCTGCAGATCATCCACAGAAGTGAACTGCTTGTCACAACTCTCACAGATGTAATAGGTGGAGGTAATAGTAAAGTGAATTGTCACATGCTTCAGCAGGGATTCTTGGTTGGGGAACTCTTTGTTACACTGTGGACATGTAAGCTGAGGCTGCAGACCATCCAGATGAGTTTTGAGATGAGTCTGGAAAAGGTCTAAACTCGTATACTTGGCTCCACACTGGTTACATATGAACTCACTGGTAGTGCGCGAGCCTGAGCTGCTTTGTTTCAACATGGCAGTTTGTTCCACTGATATTGGTGAAGAGGGGCTGAGAGTGCGTAGGGATTTCTTTCCATTATTGATGTAGTTTAGGGCCAGGGGAATGTTTTTGTGATTCTCCTTGATGTGTTTGTTGAGCTTCAAAACACTGTTGAATATGGGAGAGTTGGTGCAATATGAACAGGAGTACACTTCTACTATAGGTTCCTTGGGAGTTACAGCCAAAGGGGAGTCGAAGCGCAGGCTGCCCCCATCACAGTGGGTCTGACGAACATGCTCTTCCAAGGTAGCTTCTGTCAAGAACCCCATGAAGCATTGTGGACAGAAGAAGGCATTGCTCTCCTTGGCAACGGGACTGGGGAAGCCATGGGAGCACCGAATGTGTTCCTGGAGAGCATTTAGGTCACTCAGCACCTCAGGGCAGAAATTACACTGAAGGAGGGCATCAGGCAGGCTGGCTAACAGGGCAGCATGGTCTTCTGCATTGTGGACCTGCTTAAGATGTTCATTTAGATTTAATAAAGAGGGCAGAACCTCCAAACAAAACTGACAAGTATGAGCTTGTTCTGGCTTGTCCAGATGCATGGTTCGTAGGTGAATCTGCAGTACAGCCAAGCTGGAGAACACTTGTTTGTTGCAGTAGATGCAACTGTAGGAGACTTTAGGCTGTTTTGAGGAACGCCCTCCTATGTCAGACGTGTTCTGAGCAGCTCTCTTTCTCCTTCCCCTTGTTTTGGGCACAGGTGGCGCTGTCTCCACCATTGTGGAGCTGTCAACAGACAGGTTGGAGTCAGGAGTGGTGCTAGAGACAGAGGTGTAGCCCACAGTAAGTAAAGAAGGGCTGTTACTATGGTTACTGGATTCAGGGAGTTGGTGGATGTCCATGTGAGCATAGAGATCCTCAACAGACAGAAAGTGCTCAGAGCAGATAGCACAGGTGTGGCCTTTCCTATCTCTGCTGTGGGCCTGGTCAATGTGGGTCAATAGGGTGCCCTCATCGCTGAAGGGCTCATGGCAGTAGATGCACTGTAGGGTCGCACCCAAGCCTCCATCCTCTGATGGAGAGCACTCAGGGTGGCACTCTGCAATGTGCCTCTGGAGCTCCTCTGGAACGTCAAAGCCTTCCTCACAGCGGCTGCATTTTCGAGTTTCCTTTAACTTCCATTCATCAGCCCTTGAAAAGCTTGAGCTGCTGCCATCTTTGCCCCTTTCGTGTACTTGCATGTGGCCGTGGAGAGAGCTGGACGAAAGGAAACCTCGCCGGCACACAGGGCACTTATGGGGTTTGTTGGAGGCGTGGGTTTTCATGTGGATTTTGAGGTGATCGCTGCGGGAGAAGGCAGAGTCACACTCTCCGCAGTGGTACTTTTTATCACCAGTATGTAGCTTAACGTGTCGATCTCGGCTGCGCTTGTGTTTAAACAGGCGACTGCAGAATGTACAGCTGAAGGGGAGTTTATCGCCGTGGCTCTGTTCGTGGCGCTTGAGAAAGCTTAAGCGACTGAAGGACTTGTCACAGAACTGGCATGGATATGGCAGACCAGGGCCTCCTTCTTCCTCACCAAAATCATAGTCCTCGCAATGTCCTGGAGAAGTCTGATCCTTGCTGGAGGGAGATGATGCTGGCCAAGAACATGATGGGTCATCCTCAAGGTCAGCACCATCTGGAGGAGAAGAAAGATAGAGGAGGAGAAAGCAAGTCAGAGGAAAAAAGATGGAGAGAGAAAAGAAGCATAAGTTAGACTTAAGGTGTTTTGTAAGACTAGTAGAAACTTATTTGGCTCACTCGTGAATAGAAAAGGCGGGCCACTGTGGCATTATTTGAAATGGTTATTATACAGTTGTGGTGAATGGATTTTAATTTCTATGTGCTGGAGATCACTTTTTCTTCAGCGGCTTCAGTGGAAACAATACCTCTCCTTAGGTGTTATTTGAAAAGTTACATTTAAATATGCAATTTAAAGTATAATTAGAGAAGAGAATTGGTGGAAATACTTTTACTACAATTAACCTTGTATGTGGCCATGTAATGGCTTAGCCCACTGTGACTCAAAACACAATCTCTCTGACATTTAAAGCCAACACAAGACAATGGGTGTGCTTTAGGATGTAAGCCCTGCATGAGGTAAATTAGAACATTTCTATTATTTCTGAACTTCCTTAGTAGAATATTAAAAAAAAAAAAAAAAAAAAAAAAAAAAGCAAGAGCCCTTCAAAGGACGTTAAGTCAAGAGGAAAAGAATAAAACAAGAGGAAAAAAAAAAAGCAAAAGCAGTTTTCAAGAATGAAAGAGAAGATTAAATGTGCAATTTAGACCACAGCTAAGCATAGCCTATGGGAACTCTGCTGCAAAATGGATGATTTTCATGAAGCATGTCCCTTTCAGAACATCAGTCAATAGATATCAAATTATAAAATATGCATTATTACCATATCTATCTGAGTAGTGTGTGTTAGGCTGTGAGGCAGCTGATTCTGGATGGATGAGTGTGTCATGTGCTGATGCAGTGATTTTAAGGAACGGGAAAACGGAAAGCGAGTGGCTAGCCATCTCGCTCAAGGCCGAGCAGGTGCAGGGAATAAACAAAGTACACCAGTCACCTGATGATACAGCACTCATTCTTTTTGCAATTACTTTAAAGGCTGCCTATATAAATCTTCTTTGATGACATTCTGATCGAATGGCTTACTGTACTCTGATATGAATGGGAAACACAGAACACCACTTTCCATGGGTTCAAAAGGTTACAGACCACTTCTTCCCGCTGCTGAGCTCTAAGTGCTGTGAACTTCCTTACCTAAATAACAACGTAATCCCAGCCCCTTCAGAAAAAAACTGTGTCAAAAGGCCATAACTTGAAATGGGAAAAACAAGAGGAAACAGGAAAGATTTATGAGAAGGATGGAGGAAAAGCATGAGCTCTTTCCAGGATCCATCCTCTGTACTCTACTCCAGTTGACAAGTCTCTCTCTCTCTCTTTCTCTCCCTGTCTGTTGTTTTTGTTGGGAGATCTGCCCTTTGTCAGGATATCATGCCCTCTCTGAGCACTTACCCCCATCAGGGCCTATCTTCAGGAAACAGATGGGGTCGGAGGCCATTCCCTTGCCCCTCCAAACTGCTGAAAGCGGCACATTGAGAGCCCATCTCCACACCGCGGCCCTCCCGGAAACCTCCCACCCCTGGCAAGGCGCCCACTCTGCACACACATCTCACTCAAGGAGCGAACCTTGCCTTATTTACTTGCTTTATCTCTCATCCATGTCTCAGTGTTTTCTTTCTCTCTGGTTTGAGGGAGGATGAGTGACTCAGTGCAGTGCCCTCCTCCACAGAGGGGGCGGATCTGCCCTATCTCATACTGCCTCCCAGGGTATAGGAGAAGAAGACAGTGAAAGAAGAATAACCTCAGCCAATGCCTTACAGTCAAACATATTGGCTTTGAGACAATAGTATAAAACAAACAAATAAATGGGCCTGTACAAGGCTAAATGAAATTCTACTGTCTTAAATGAGGAAGACTTTGCCTAGAGACATTAGTAAACTGTGGGGCAACCTTATTCCATATCTAATATTTGTTTACTTGATATATATATTACTTATCTGGTACATTATGTGTATAATGCTCATGCAGAAAGTCCAATCTGCAGGGGACATCTGGGAAGTATAAGCACTTAAGTTAGATTACCAGAAACAAAATATATATTTGTGTAGAAATTTAACAGTAGGTTTGGGACATACTGCACAAATAATTTTTAGAAGTGAAATAAAAACTGCCAATAATACAATGTAGATATCTGCCTTATTTGTGGATGCGATGCTCCAGCTTTGGTATTATCACACCAGTGAACAACTGTGTTGTATCATCTCTGTTACCTTTCACTACTGTAAGACATTTACTGTGAGAGAGAAAAGTTTGGATACCTAGAATCAGAAATCTCAATCTACAGAAGATATAAAGGGCACAGATCTAAAAGAAAGATCTGAGATCCTGTAAGCTTGGTATTTTTCATTTATAATGTCTTCACTATCATCTTAAATAAAGACTGAAAGATGGCAATATTAAGCCTTTACATATAAACTCCTACAACCAATGATGACTTCAGTGTCGCCCTAGCACTCTTAAACATCACAGATATGCACAAAGAAGAAGAAATTAGTGACACTTTTTCTGGTGGCTGTCTCATTAGTTTGTAATGTATTTATCAAATTAACTTTTCTATGTTCATTTCACAGGGAGCTCACTGGAAACGTGCCGGTAATGTGTAAAAAAAAAAAAAAAGTCAGTACAAGATGGCTCAGTAATCTAGCACAAGTAGAAGCCGTTTGCATAACGAATTGGTGAAAAAATCCTCCAAGCCTATACTCTTAGCTGACTACACAAAAACATTTAGTGCTGATAATGCAGGGTACCGCAACGTTATGCTACTGTAGCGCAGAAATAAACGTTTTTTAATTAAATGTCAAAATGGAAGTAATACCATAACTGCACGATTTGTAGAAGTCAGGTTACCTTTCATACATGCATTTTTGTTATCCAAAGTAACAACGAAAGTGTGATCATACTTTTGCTCTGCACTAACTGCTACAAGTTAGTTTACTTTCTGTGCTGGACGTGGAATGGCTGACACAAAGGAGAAAAAAACACTGGTTTTATAGTGAGCTGAAACTATATTTCAAATACGCGATCTCTCACTCCACCACCTCCCCACAGCCATACATGCACCTACACACACAGACACACACAGACTTTGTAATACACACAAGAGAATATAAGAACACAGAGTACACTCTCACACATATGAACAAACATACACATGTGCACACATAACATCCGCACATATACACAGATTTGAGAGCAATGGCCGAAACAAGTGTGTGAACAACTGTAGATGAAAGAGCAATCTTCCTCGGGAGACCACAAGAGGAAAGAAAGAGAGAGACTTGTTTTTTTTTTCCTTCTTCACCCAGACAAGAAATGCCCAGGCCTCAGCAGCAGCCTGAGTAAATAAAAGAACGGGCCTTACTTCCCTGTCTCTCGGGCCGGGGGCCTGTGCACGCCAGCTCTCTCTGTGCTGCTGCCAAAGGGGATGCTGGGGCCTGAAAAACTACACCCTGCAGCTGAAGGGCTGTCTTTGTTGGTCTGCCAAGGCCTTCCTGAGCATCCTCCAGCCAACAGCCTGTCACGTCCTGGGAGGAAGACCTCCATCTTAAGGCCTGTCCCTCTCTGGGAGTTCTGTCCCTACCCCCCTCCCCTATTTCTTTTTTAAAGGTCTCCTATATGGAACAAAACAATCTTGAATAGAGTGCCGCTGTAGGGAATGGCATAAAGTGAGCCGTGGCCATTTTTACTGGAAGAAGAAAAAAATGAGCCCCAAGCTACAGGACATCAGAACTTTCTAAAAATCAAAAAATATAAAGCTTTGCCTAGAAGTTCCAATATGTGAGAGACACATCTGCTGGTCTCTCCTTATTAGTTTATTTTCCATGTCTTGCAGAAGTAACCGCAAAAAATTCCCCATTCACATGCAGGTCTCAGTTTCCCTGTAAGTCTGAAATACTCTTTGTGCTCCGCTTCCTCTATGTTCGTATATATAGCACCCTCTCCCAGAGTAAATACTCTTGTATAAATAAAGTCTGTAATGCAGGAAACAGGTAAGTTTGCAGTTTTGTACACAGCAGCACACCTTCACAACTTCCTAAATTACAGGTTTTAAAACCTATGTAATATCTATCTATCTATCTATCTATATATATGTATATATATATATATATGTATATGTATATATATACACACACACACACACACATATAATTATATAAAATTCTGAAAAGATAATTGCTTTCCATGTAGTGTAAACAGAGACTGCTCTGTCACAGCATGATTTGAGGATAATATTAGAGAAAATGCAACAAAAGAAAGATTATTGGATTTCCAACACCACAAAGATGTTAATGGCTGCTGTGAATCAGCAGCATCACGTTAAATAAAATATTTGATAGTTATTTGTATTCAAATTTAATCAAGTCTCTTTGCAGTTGAAGCACGACAGCAAGTGTACAACATAAGTATATGTCATAGTTATGTGATACTCGTGCAGAAGAAAATCAGGCCCAATTTGTAATTGTAAAAAAACAAGTGAGCAAGACATGAAAAATAATGTGTTCAAGTTTGACATTCTGCAGTTAAAAACTTTGTGGTGTAAATGTTTTTGCATTTACACTCTGATCTAGTTAGTTAACATTTTAAAATGCTCTCATTATTTTCTTAGAGCCATATAAAATGACCATAGTTAAGAAAATAAAGACACAAAAACAACTTCACATGTTTATACTGTATTTTTGTAGCTGGTTTCATAAAAAAACCAAAACAAACAAACTAAAGATTAAATTGAAATGATTTGACTGGATAAATTTCAATTCCCAAAGCTGTATTTACATACATTTTTAATGTAATGCTAAAATTTTGATTTTGCTATTTTAACCTATCTCTCTGAAACCTTTCAAGGACTGTGTGTTGGGAATAACTCACTGCTGGTGCCCAGACCTTCGTGTTGACAGTGCTGGAAGCAGATCATGATGGCTTATCACCACCTGACAGCAACAGAGCCCATCTCTTCTTTGTAGAAAGCCAAAGTCTTATCCTTGTCCAGGACTTCATCTTATCCGATAAGAATCTATAAAATCATTTGCCTCTTCTAGCAAACCACACTTTGTTCTAAAAGCCGCTCTATGAAGCAAAGAAACATGGTCAAGCTTTCAGTCACCAAACCCTATCTTCCCCAGCGTTGTAGCAGAGATCTGTACATAGTGGTTGTCATAAGAGATGTGTTTGTGTGAGTGTATTTGTGGCACATTGGGGATTGGGGATTCATTGAATAAACAAAAAGCTGACAACTTGTCTGATGTACCACCATGACCTCGCTTCATATTCAGAGAAGGGATCTTTTTACAGTTACTGAGAAAAGTAGTGAGTCTTTCCCATGAGATTGCGCAAGTGTCATCTCAACAGTTTTCCTGTTCTGATACACAAATGCGAGTGTGTGTGTCTGAACAAGAAATTATCATGTGCAGCTCTGATTGTGACACAATCACTTAAGATCTAATAGTGGAAGCGGTGAAAGAATTTTCTTTTGCATTAGCAAAGATGCTTTTTTACATGACAGGCTTGGGTGGGGAGTTTTTTTTTTTTTTTTTTTTTTTTTTTTTTACATTGGAATAATTCCAGTCAGATGAACAAATCAGTTGATTCAAGACTGAGGACTCAGAGGACACAGATCTGTTGGAAAAAGCCCAGTTGTGAGCTTTACTTTGTGGCCATGCTTCATTCCTGTTTTAAGACATCAAATCCACTAAAATGACACACTGATAATTCCCAGTGGCTGCAGACAGAAGTGCCAGGTGGGTAAATGTGGTTCTTTGGACAATGCAATTGATTAACATGCAAAAGAAAGGAAAAAAAGGAGATGAACTAGTTAAAGAAGCAGCAGTTTACCATTAAATTCACATCCATAGATATGGTATGTTTGTCTGTGTGGGGATGTTGTGCTCACACTCATCTGTCTCTCTCTCTCTCTCTCTTTTTTTCTTAGCAAACACAATATGTTTTTACACATCACTGAGAAATGTCAGGTCCCTCTCCCCTCTTGCTACAGATCAATCAAATCCACCATGCTACAAGATAAGGAAAGGGGGTTGTGTGAGACGACTGGAGAATCGGAGAACAAGTATGCTGTCTTTTACTGGACAAGCTAGAAAAACATTAGATGAAATAAGGACTCACTTCCTGCGGTTTCATCAGTGCCATAGCGGCAAGTTAGTCTGGCCTAACATCATGTACGTGCACAACACCTCATACAACCACACGCACACAGTCAAGAAGAAAAGTGCACAACCCCCAAGCTGCAGTCAGTGGAGATTCTTTCACACAGGACCTGCCACAAAGAGCTGGGACATCAAGCGCTGTCCTGACTCTGTGGTCTGGGTGTCCATTATTCTGGCCCTCATGGCTCTGTCATTCAACCGTGGGGAAACGGCAAACTGTCAACTACTTTGTCCACATTACCCACGTCCCCCAGCTCAGACAGGAGCACTTGGTCACTGTCCCAGAAATCACAGTGCCCCAGTGGCATCACGGGAAAGTTAGACAAATGGAAGGCTGGGGGAAGAAAAGTAGGGCGGCCAGTCATCCTTTACCAGGCCTTTTTTTTTTTCCCAGTGAGAGTGAGACAAAATGAAAGTGAAATCATTTTGCTTAGACATGTCTCTGCAACACTGACCTATTCCTAGACTAACTGCAACCTTTCCTAATCCTATTAAACAATTCTGATATTTCATAAAGCAAAACATTTGAGCTGTACAGGATCTGCATGTCCAGATAAAATAATGAGCCAAAGTACTACAGAGTGAACCCTAAAGTCCTGGGAAACACTTCTTATCCTCTATAAAAGCAAAATACTACATCCCTTATTTGTCATATTAATGGCAAATGAACAGGCGTTTAAAAACAGTCTCAGATACATCTTTTATTTATCATAAAGCACAACTATAAGATAAAAAAATGAGTTATGATGACAAAATCAATTCGCAGATGTTTTCTTGGATGATTATTTGGCCCTTTCTCTGCTCTGTTGTGTGACTTCCTTTCAGAGAAGAAAGTACAGAAAAGCTACTCTACTAAATTGACAGAGGCGATTCTCAAGGCTGCTTTTTAAAATAAGATTCAGAGAAAAAAGAAATTAATGACAGAAGAAGAAAAGGGAGACATTTAATTACAGCATTATTCACAAAAAGAAGAAGGTGAATATGATGTTCAGAGCAGGTTATTATTCAGAGTGCAGTAGGTGGGCGTCAGGGCTGATGCCAGTGTGTTATTGCTCTCCGCTACTTTTTATTCTTCTTGATTTGATGTTGAAGTTTTTTAAAGTGAATCACAAATGAACCACTTATAGATTTATTTCTTTTAAATCCATTTTGCTTCGGATGCTGACTGTCGCTCCAGTGCATCTTGAGTCCTTTTGGAGACAATTTTCTTGTATTTAACTTTGGTTTTAACTCATTCTTTGTTAAAGTTTGTTTAAAGCAATGCAAATACATAGATTTGGTAAGGAAAAGTGATGGTTTGGGCTAAAATAAAAACCCTTCTATGTTTCTGCATGTTTTCAAATAAGCACCATTACACACCATATTTGTATGCATGTAATGTAAAATATGTTAATATAAATTAAAATATATAAAATAACAACCTTTTATGTTCCTCTAAAACTGTTAACTCTTGTTTTTTTTTTTTTTAAATTAAAACTCGTCCTGTAAAGCAAGAGGATCGCAGCTCACTTTATGCTCCAATTAGAGCAGTTTGTGTGTGGGAGTTGGGTAGTGGCCGTGGCGTCATCTCCCGCTACAACTGAGCGGGTTGGTGTTGTGGAGAGGAAGGACAGTTGACCACTTCAGGTGGACTTCAGCACGAACAGGAAGGAGGCTGTTCCCCAGGTCTTGGCCAGACTAGCAGCCACAGTGAGCCTCCCAGGTAGAAAGAGGAGGACGACAATCTGTCCCCCAGCATGCCTCTTCACCGCCTGCCTCACTGCACCGACTCTAAGGGAGTGCTGGGCCAGGCGGGACTGGCCCGGGCTGGGCTTCAATAAGCAGGGGTGCCTCGGTGTGTGTATATGAGAGATCGTATGCTGTTCCCTCAACACTGCGGCAGACCAGGCGCAGGACCCAGTGGACAGTCAGCTAGCCAGTCAGCCACTGTGAGGGATGCTGCAGTACTGTGCTGTACCATGCTGCTATACCGTGTTTTTCTCAAATGAGAGTTTACTCAGATGCTTTTTTAATTTTTACTCACACTCTCAGTTAGTCGCAGAAATGTGATTTATGTGATCATAGCTTGGAAAAGAAAAAAGTAGTTGTGCATATCGAAATATGCTGAGTTATTGTACAGTAGAGTTGCTTCATTAAAAAGGGGTCTGCTCTGCAAGTTTCAAGAGACACTACCCATTACTTATAACCCCACACAGGGCTGAGTGAATTTGGAAAATAGGATCTAATTCTCTTTAATCAAGCAACCTCAGATTGACCTACAAAACTTGGGCTAAACTTCAACTAAGAATGATCTATTTCTTTAAAGCATAACTTCAGACATTTGGATCAGTACAATGAGAATATTTTTAAAAGGGCGGTTAGTTGGTCATAAACTACTCATAAAAATATAATGCCACCTCTTTTTTTCTCACTGCAGAGGATGATAAAATAACATCCATATAGACAAGGCTGGCCATGAACTCTTTACTTTAGCTTCAGCATTAGCATGCCTCAGAAAAATCCCATAATCTCTCTTGCCCCCTGACCTTTGCTTCCCCTGATTAATACGCTCTGGCTTTGTTTGATATCTCTTCAATACTGGTCCGGCTTGTCAGTGGTAAAACAACTGCAGACAGCCCAGGAGGGAGAAAAAAACATGCATCATGGAGGGGGGAGTAGGAACGGAAGGAAAACAAGCATCAACTCAAGCAAGACGATGTATTTTCATGCATCCCTGTCTTAAATGTCAAGATTTCTTAACCTTCAGTGACTGTAGTGCTGACACCTCTCCAAGGTTCAACAGAAACCGCATTCATTAATAATTAGCTTAGTTGTGAGGACAAAAAGTGAGAGCAAGAATAAAAGCGGGCGCTAGACAGCTAAAATTTAAACTTCTGTTCTTTCCCGAGAGACACAAATTTCAAGACAAGTTTTTTTTGTTTTTTTTTTCATCCTTTTTCATTTCTTGTTTTCCTGGCGTGTTGGCCAGAATCCTGAAGGCAGCCCACGAATGAGCAATGCAGACGTCGCATCAGCCTTACAGCCCACCCCCCTCCCTCCTTAATCATAGCTCTAATACCCTCCAGATGAATAAACATCTTCATCCCTTCTCCGTTAAAGCCAGAAGGCTCCTCCACTCTCAAATCCAAGAATGGGAGACAGAAAGAGGGGAAGAAATTGAGAGCTGACGAAGGAGCGAAGGAAAGGGATGACAGATGGAAGGGTGGATCAATGTTGAAATGAACCAACAGCAAAGTAACAAAGCCATGGCAAGATTTTCTGGTTCTTTCCATAATTCGTCTGATCTATTTCCCCCTTGACACAATTATCACAGTTGTTCTAATTATTTTTCCCTCTTAAACAGATTCCTAATGGCAGTCTGTGTTTTGTTTTTGTGATCGTGTTTGCAAAGTGAAGGTTTTGAGAGCTGTTGTGCAACCTTGTCGCCTCTGACTGTGTCCACAGACTTGCACAGGAAGGGGGAAGGGGGCGGAGAGGGAGGAGGCGAGGGGGTGTCTCTGGAGAATGGGCCAGGCCCCAGACCAGCACTTCCCTGGCCCAGTAACTGTGCCAGAATACTCATGACATGTGTGTACAGTATGTGAGCACAAATGGCAGACAGATTTAGGGGTTTGCTTTGTTTCCTCTTGCATTGTTTTCTGCTGGTATCCAGGCAGCTCATCATCATCATATCTTATTACTGATCGGATAATAAAAGCACACACACACGCAAACACACTGATGCACACAAACAAAAGTACACACACACCTCGCCGAATGAAGCAGGCCGCTGCCCTCACCCTCATCTTCATTTGCAGAGCTGAGATGCAATATGAAGCCTGAATACAACCAGACAAATGACTACAGGGCATTTTACTTATTCATCCATCACTTCACATTGATTTATTCCTGTTTATCTATTTATCAACTGACGGAAAAAAAAAACAAAAAACCTTTCCCCTGAATTGTTTAGCGAGAAGTTTGCATGCTGACGGACTTAGTGGAAAACTTTCAGGGTCACTGTAGAAGAATCCATAAAAAGAGATTATTAGGTTCACCTTGCCCATGAATACCCTCCTCTCACTCCAACACCTCAACACATACTTTTCTCCCTATTTACATAGACCAAGTACATCTTGGCTAAGTAACCATTTACTTGGTTGTGCACCACCACCTGGGAAGCTATTTATGTCTCTCTCAGGAGAGGGACTTGGTATGAGTGCCAAATAAAACCCTCACATGAATTATGAACCATTCAATACAAGGGGAAATAGAAAACAGATGAAAGATCTAAGATGCACAGTATGACTTTACATTTGATTTCTGCATTACAAGGAATATTAGGTGTATAAAATCAAATGTAAGAGGTAAGTTATGGGTTCTAATAGAAAAGAAAAGAAAAGACTACAATACATCAAATTTTTATAACTTTTTACCCAGATACCAGAACAGTTTTGTTCTCATATCTTGGAATAGTATATGTGGCTGTGTGAATGTACAGCTTTCTGTAATGAACTCATTTCAAGGACCATCATTCAGGAGAGTGAATGTAGTAGTCCCACAATATCAGTTATCACTGACAGCAACATCCATATCAGCTAATTACTTTTCATGGGGCCGTTGTAGATGAAAGGACACTCTGTTATCAGTATATGAAGAGAGAAGACATTACTTTTTTACTATTAGAAGCTGTTGATGCGGTCACTAATATAGAAAGAGTACCCAATGAAATGATAATAAATCCCGTGCCATACATCCGGCTTACTTGGCTATCCTGAATATCAAGACGATATCATCAATAGGTGACCTTTAATTAAATTTGGCATGCAAATAGGTTGATGAGTCAAGAAGACAGTGATAGAAAAGATATTTTTCACACATAGCACATAATGCAGAGCGTTGTTTCTGTCAGGCAGGACTCACACTGTTTGTATTGTCCTTACATCCAGGACAAAGAGAGAAGCTAATAGGTAAGAGTGGTGCTTTAAGCCTTCGATGACACACTCAAGTTAAAGTGAATGCCATCTATGTGGCTGTTGAGTTTCTAGGGGGAGTAGTTGGAATTGGGGAATATAATCCCACACACTATGCACCCATCTGGAAGAAAATATGTGCACAGGCGTGATGCATATCCTCCTAAGTAATGAGTAAAACATGATTGGTATTGCCATGTTCAAAGTGGGGGTCACATGACTCAGTCACAGGTGCAACTCAATGGTGAAGAGGCACGTTATTTCACCAGAGAGTATGGTTGGAAAGACTTTGTCAACCAAAGAGGAAATCTAAAGCTGCTGATCTTTTTTTTTTTTTTTTAGAAATGTCCAGAACACTGGAAATATACTGGAGGTGTTAGATAGATAATTTGGATCATTTTCACCTTGTTTTCTTGTATCTACATCTGCAAATGGATGAGAAATATTTTTGACATGTTTGGTGAAATGTTGTCATTCTTTTGCATCTGTAACTCCAAAAATACACACCAAAATTTCACGAACATGCTCCTCACATTACACACGCCTGAAACCGCTCATGTCCCTTTAATAAGAAGTCTTGATTAAGATTCGGCAGACATCCCGCATGCACCGTCTCTGCCTTGCTAGGCCTCAGATAACCTTTATCCTATAGGGTTTAATTAATGTCAGCCAGTCTACTCTGCCTTTCAGAAGGAAACAACTTATTCCTTTGCCCTCATGAAGCTGAAATCCCTCTGTTTCATTGTTAAGGCCGGCTGCCTTGTTTATCCCAACCACAGGTACTGCTCCCTATTAAGGCCAGCACTTGTTACAGGGAAAAGGTTGAATTATTTACCAACAGAGGGGGAGAAAGACAGAGGGAGTAAGGAAACGCATTTCATACATAGATGAGATTTTTTTGTTGTTTGTGAGGTTTTGAACACAGCAAATTAATTATCCATAGACATTAAATACATAATGCTGATGTCCAAAGAAAATGTCATTTTTGGATTTCAGATCCTAGTAGGTAACAATGCAGAGAGATTGGTAAATTGCCCCCAAAACATTAGTTATCAAACCTCAAGGGAATGGTATATCAGAAAGTTTGCTTCAACAGAAGGTGAAGTTTTCTCCATTTGGTCATGTGTAAACAGATGAATGTGTTTTGTTAAATAGATACCAAGGGTGCTGGTGCACAGTCTTCACCCAGGGCAAACTGTCTGCATTCTATCTGCATCTCAGCCTCTGTGCACAATACAACAAAACATACAGAAAACAAAAGGGAGCACAGAGGGGGAGAATGAACAGACAGACCAAACAATAAACTCAACCACAAGAGACAGAGTTTGACTTTGTGTGTATGTGTGTGTGAATCAAAAAAAGGGAGACAGAAAGCAAGATGAGGACAAGGGAGATGAAGACAAATGCAGAAGGGGAGAGAGACAGAGGGCGGCGGAGAAAACGAAAGACAGAGGGAGAAATCAAATTTGCAAGAACATAACAAAAAGCTGTATCTTCGACAAAAGAGAACACACAAGGGTATTTGTCTAGCTGTCTGCACCAGCAGGATCCTCTGAAAGTTTATTAAACTAGAACCTTCAAGAGAAGGCAGAGTAGTAAACTATACTACTGGGGAGGAAAAGAGAGAGGGAGAAGGAAGGGGAATGAGGGGGGTTGAAAAAGAAAAAAAAAAAGCTAGCTTTTCAGCCTCTGTCTCTCAGAAATTCTTTTATTTCAGCCATGCATTAAGTAACCTCCCCACTGAGTTCTGCTCCCCTTCCTGGTGTGGATAAAGCCGTCCCTCGGGGGAGCCGCTGGTAATTTCCAGCTTCGCCAGAAACTCAGGTATTAGAAAAGACCGCTTGGGGACCTGCCACAATATACCTTCACAATTTCATACGCTCTGAAAAAAGAGGGAGCCCCTCCCTCCTAGCCTACCCCCACCCTCCCTGTAAACCCCCTCGAGGGTCCCCAGTTCAAATTTCTGAAGTGCAGACAACGGGTGTATGTGTGGGGGAGGAGAAGGTGGTGGTGGGGGGCCCGTGGGACTGAGCACCAGCAATAGAAAATCCACTGCATAGAGGAGAAAAAAGCATTTCCTCTCTGGTCTGGCAGGAGTGCCTTTTTTCCCCTGGCTCCCACCAGAGGCTTTTTACAAAACATGTGTTGCTGACATGTTGACAGATTGCTCAGTGAAGTGTTAGGCGCATGCACACGGCTGGCCATTTAGGGGGACATGGCTTCCTACCCAACATCCTCTACCTGAGGCACCATGTTTTATACATCATCCCCCAAAGAAAAAAAAGGAAACAATAAAAGGTAAGGGAGTTGCTTCCTTTGTGAGGATAGCAAAATATCATAGAACAGAGCGAGGCTGCGTATAATGCTGCCTTAGCTGAACCGCGGTGATTGGGAGGAGGAAAGGAAATGAGAATAAGGGAGGGAAATGGTTTGAGGCAGGAAAGAGAGAGATAAAGCACAGAGGTGGGGAAAAAAAGAACTTGAGGATGGATACACAGTATGCTTATGTACATCAGGTGAGCTGTCAAACCAATGAAAAACCCACAAGGTTCCAATCCCCCCCCACCTTCACTAAAGCCACCAAAAGCAGGTGGGAGGATGAAATCTGATCAAAGGCCAGCTTCCAGATCCAACTTCTGCTCCTATCAGGGTATCGACAGCACACGTCTTAATCGCCCTGCGGCTCCAAAAGTGCTGCCGTGGCAACAGGATGGAAATGGGGATCATAATGTATTCATGGTGCTAGCGACCTGGGGGCTGCGGAGCACGCTCTCTGGGGACTGCACTTTACCCAGAGCCAGACGTGTCTGGGCAAAATCACTCCACACAAGACAGCAACGGAATACTGAGGAGCCGTGACAGGATGGAGGGAGGGAGGGTGAAAGAAATAAAGAGAACGAGGGGAGGTTGCAGGGAGAGCTGTGGACAGAAATGGAATATGATAATAGAAAGCAATGATGAAACATTGGGGTAAACAACAGATGCAATAGTAGTGTCAGATATTATTGTAAAGTAACTTTATGCTCCCAAAAGCCATGGATGTTCATAATATAAATGTTTCTTGTAAATACGCCATCAGCATGCACAAACACACGCCCTATGTCGCATGAGCATATGCCTCATCAGCCAACACACAACTCGCCCAAGTCTTCCTCCAGTAAACAATAGGTGTGACTACATGACTACATGTACCATGTTTTTGAGTGTAGGCTAATTCATCAACTAATTATGCTTTCATTCCACTCTGGTCAGGTTTTTATCAGAGCAACCACCTGGTTTTGGTCAGGAAAGTTTGTATAATACACTTCACCATCATTGTCTTTTTTTTTTTTAGGTAGGAGAGCTCAAACAGGGGCTTCTGTTGCTGAGAAACTTTCACATTTGCATTTTTTGATAAGAGGAAACATTTAACTTTGGTGACTGACCTGTGTGAAGACAAGAGGAAAGGTTTGGGTCTGACTGCAGTAGCAAACACACACACACACACACACAAAAAAGAAAGATCTGACGCTTTAGATGAGAAATAATGTGATTGGTGGGAAGGGGCTTGCTGGGATGAGTGGCTCTACCTTGAGGAGCCTGATGCTGCTTGACCAGGTGGGTGGTTGGCTGGGAAATAAATTGCAGAGGAAATAGGTGCAGATTATCAGGGTCACAAAGTGACATGGCCCTTTGGCCAAGGAATGTGCTGGATAAATGGAAGGATGAGTAAAGGAGCAGAAGGATGGAAAAGTGAAGATTGATGGCGGAACAGATAGATGGTGCCGATACTCAGCATCCACTGTCTTACCTGACCGTGCCCCCACCCCATCCTTTGAAAAATAAATGCTTACATTAGAGATACAATTTTTTTTCTTGGCTGAACCTAATGCACACTGACTTTCTCTACCCTAATGATCTCCCACTCCGCTTTGCGGACATGCACACACACACACACACACATGAACACACACAAATGTGTACACCTTTACAATCTAATACACACTCTCAAAAATGCTCACATGTGCAAACAAACACAAAGCTATAGCCTGACCTGCTTTTCCTCAACAGGAGGGCAGCTACAACAGGCACCATGCCAGGTAAACATCCTGAAGCCTTGTGCACTCACTGCAGAGAGTAAAGCTCAATGCTGGAAACAAACTATTGCTTGTGTCTAAAACACAAGCAATAGTCAATTATGTTTAGGACTGAAAATGCATTCTTTGAATATATATTCCTCGTACATACCCCTTGTGCTGCATTTGGAGAAAAGGAACTAAACTTTTGCTGCATTTTATATCAAGGTTCCATCTGTAACAGAAAGTCATAACACCTCCCCCTAGAGGTGATGATTCAAATACATTAAGTCTCCTAAAATGAGGAGATTCACCTGCAGACTGCAGTGTGTCCTTCTGCACTAACTATCCTCCACACGTAGCACACCCTCAGGCATTCAACCCAGGGCCACAGACAACTCCCCGGTCTGTCTTTCCTGCTTCCCTTTAGCTGACAGGTTCTTCGACTGCTAAGCTCCAACACAGACCTCTGTTTGTGATGACTGTGCAGAGCAATCAAGGCAAAGAAAGAAAGAGAGGGAATGATGAAGGAAGGTGAAAGAACGCAGGCAGAGAAGAGGTAGAGAGAAACAAGGACATCAACAACATGTTCTCACAGAGAGATGACCCCTGGCCATCCTGAGGCATCTGGTTTATCTGGCTGTCTGGGTAAGCCCCACACACACCTAATGACTCCAGACCGGTCTGTGTCCCACAGGTTTTTTTTTTTTATCCTGGATTACGGACAAGGAATGACAATAGGCTGGTAAACTACTTTGCAGCATGTCTAAGAGCTCATATCAGACAAGGAGTTATCTGTGATGAAAAGACGGAGGTGATTTGGGAACAAGGTTCAAAGTTACTGAGAAGTTACAGCGTTAGTTTCTGATTTACATTCACAACATCATCATTGTTCCTTTCTTTGTTTTTTTTTGTTTTTAAATGATATGTTCTAACTCTGAGCTCATGTTTAGGGTCAAAATAGCAGTGATGTTTGGACTCTAACCTCACTTTTCCCCTCCGTGTTTCACGGCATAGATCTCAATCTACTTCGGTGGTGGATATTAGTAATCATCGTGGGTCTTCATATTGATGGCTAAGCTCAGCTTGTTTGCATATTTACTGGCCTCAGAGCCCAGTCGCCTGAGGTGAGAAGCAAATTACATTTCAGCTTACCCCCACACTCACAACTCTCTCACACTCTTTCGATTTCTATCCCTCATTTTCTCCTCAACCCCCCCAACCTTGTTTCTCTTAACATGCTGATCAGTCATCTTGCAGTAAGCATCCTTGCCTGCCCTGGTTGCATCTGAGTAGTGGTCTCATTTGGCTAACATCATCACAGGGTAATCTTATTGGAGGGAGCAATCAGTTTACTTTGGAATTAGGTATTCCGTTGGCGGACCAGGACAGAGGGAAGGCTCACAGGGTTTAAAGGATGCAAACGAAAGCATGCTCTCCAGAATACAGTCTAGAGCCTGATTGGGTGATTGGGTGATAACAACCCACACAAGCTCCATGTGAGAGTAATGAATGGCCAATGGGAGGCCTGAATAATAATGCAATTGGATTAAAATCCAATCACAAGTTGGTTTTGTCTGTTGACTTTGTTTGTGGGGTATGTTCGACAAACCAGGCTCATGATGAGAAAGATGCATCATGCTTTGACTAGGGGCACAACATGTCCTAATATAAAGATTACCACTCTGTTTACTACTGCACAATCTCTCTTAGCAGCCAGTCAGCCATGAAGGATTTCGTTGATCTGATTTTAGTATACATGCAGCACATATAGAATCAACCCGATACCCAGATGAAGTGATAGCGAGGATAGAGCTTCTTTACTGTCCTAAATCAGTGGCTTGTTTTGAGAATGACTGCTACAGGTGGTGAGTTACAATTTAATCAAGGATTTTAATGTCTGGGTTTATCACAGAGACATGCACCAAGCTGGCATATTCTGCAGCCTTCGCAGAATCCCTGCCACTCGTTAGAAGACCATCTCTTAGGAGAGGCTCTCTGATCAAATCGATTGACTCCTCCAGTTTGATTGATCAGGCAGGCAGGTTGGAGGTGGAATAGATTGGATGACCTTTACATTCTCAGTGATGCTGTACCCCCTGTTGTCCACTGGTCTTAACATTAAGAGGATGTCTCTGTATTACCTTGACAGCATGGCTTTACTGTCAAGCCATTACAGTCTGTACCGGCACATGCTGCTCCCTCTGCCAAAGCACAGTCCAGCTGGTGGCCTTGGAGACCTTAAACGACACCCATCCTGCCCATAAAGCAAAATTTATGAACCCACCTTCCAGTCTGAAAATGGCAATTAGCACTAAGGAACGAATGTGTTACTTTACATGATATTTGAAAGGCTCTGTCCTTGTGGGTGGCTGACTGTAACTCCCCACATCCTGAGGTATAGGAGTGGTTGTTCTGCATAGCCCCACAGCAGCCCCCACCCAAACACTACCCCCTGGCCAACAAAAATAACCCCTGGGAGGGGTTGAGGATGGGGGAAATGTTGAGTCGTTGATAGTATAGACCCAAAGCTCTCGAACCACAGGATGCCGTCACAGCTGGCTCAGCTTCTTCCTGTGGGCCAGCTTCACAGTGCTCAGCCTGCAGGGACACATAAACCTGTCGGACTGGTCACTCTTTCCACCGCCCTTCGTCTCCCTCCTTCCTTTCCTCCCATTACTGGTGAGTTTGGCAAAAGCCATCTAAAGAAAAAGCCCTATGGGGATCAATGCACAGTACATTTCCACGCAGACATAAGCAAAATCCTTTGACCTTTTTTTTATTAAGGAGTATTGATGAACATGATTCAAAAGGCTGTAAATGTTTCTGTTAGGTGTCTGTGATGGCGTTTGGCAGACTTGTGTTCATCTTAAGCCCCTATTATATCCTGTTAACTGTTGGTTTAGATTTACTTTCTCACTTTCAACTTGTCATATGTGGAAGGAATCCCTTATAAATCAAAGTAGCTCTTACAAGGAAATCCAAAAGCATATTGATTAGATTCAATAAGGTCATGTCCAAATATAATCTGATAAAGATGTTACTGTTGTGGGATGTCTTGATGTAAACAATATAAAACATTTGTATGTACTATAACGGTGAGTATTTAAGTTGTAAACATTGCATTTTTTTTTTAACCTAATAAAAGAGTAATTCCTTTTTAAACCAAACCAAAAACACAGGAAAACAAATGAATAGAAATGTCTGAATACCATTTCGTGGTCAAGGCTTGACCTTGAGCCTCCTGTTTGGAAAGGCAACAACTTATCCGTTGAACCACACCTCCAACCACTATATATGAACAGTCATTACAAACCCTCTCTGATTGCCATCCTTTGGCTCACTGAGTGAGGCTTCTAAGGGCATCTGGGAGTCTAAGGGTTACGAGATGAGAGTGGGAATATTTAGGTAGATTGTGAAAGAGGAAACTAAAAACAAAGTGTTTGCTTGACATGTGCTCATGTCATGAAAGAAGACAAAGTCGACACTCATTTGCTTAACATAATTCCATCAAAAGAAACTAGGATTACTGGAAAGGAATACATAAGAAAGACAACAAATGCATTTACTTTTATCTATAAATGAATCTAAACCTTGCTAACTGGATAATACAAAATCTGTTTTTTTTTGTTTTTTTTGTTTTTTCAATAAAACTAAGCCCAGAATATCCATTAAGTTATTAAAATACATTTTTGTCTTTTCTCTATGCCTACTTACGCTTCGCCGTATCAGCTTCATCATTATTCTGGTGGGTAGTTCCACGTTTGAAAGAGAAAAAAGAAAATCATTTGAATTCTGGGGACCCAGAGGAGAGCAAGCAAAACCCAGAGGTAAGATCCAAGCTCGCTCTCCGTGCCCTTCCGCTGACTGCCTACCTGGTAAACATCTCCGCAAGCTCCTTGCTTTCAAAACACGTCAGCCAGTGCCTATGTACTTTAGACTGGCCAGCCAAGCAGGAATTTAGACTTTATTTGTTGCTTTTTATTTTCCCCCTTGTTTTTTTTTTTTTTTTTTTTGGACTTTTTACTGTCTCTCTTCCGAGTCATTGCACATAACCTGTCTGGCATTAATGATGTTGTTAATAAAATGCAGCTGGTCTGTGGGTGGATTTGCCTGGCAGGCTCGGTGCCTGTCCTTCTCAGAGATAAGCCCACTGCTGGCCTTATCTACCTCCCACAGCCCCACCCAGCAGTGCCGAGTGCTGGACATACAACCAGTCAACTCATCACTGGCTAATTACCACCTCTGACTGTCTTACAAAGC
Source organism: Telmatherina bonti (assembly GCF_933228915.1). Classification (NCBI taxonomy): domain Eukaryota; kingdom Metazoa; phylum Chordata; class Actinopteri; order Atheriniformes; family Telmatherinidae; genus Telmatherina; species Telmatherina bonti. The sequence goes on along the minus strand of NC_136625.1, from coordinate 21,671,291 downwards.
AGGCCTGGACTCACATAACTGCTGCTGCTAAGACTGGCTCTCACACCAACCTTCACTGTGTTTGCCTTTACTTTTCTACCTTTTTCTACCAATTGATTTTATCTCCAAAGCTTCCCAGCATTTAGTAGCTACGCTAGACTTCCTATTCTCAATGTCTTTTTTGAGGTTTGGTCAAATATCCATCCTTTTTCACTTTTACTCCCCTTCAGGTAAATGGAAATATTGTTCCATCTTCATTGTGGGTGGTCAGATAAACCTTCTACATATTCTTAAAGGTATGCCAGTGCATCCTGCAGGAGGCTAATGTAAATTATGCAAGAGTTTCTCATTCAAAGCTTAAGCCATTTGTGAGCTGGACTCAGTTCAATCTCATAGCTTCGGCAGAACAGTCGAAGTCACTTGTGTTACAGAGGGAGGGAGCGGTTTCTTTTATTCAATTGTTTTCCACTTCCACGAGCGTGTGCCAAGGGGGAGGAAAGCGCTGGCTTAACACGCTCTGCAATTCAACACGGCCAGACGCAGTCCTATTAAGATTTAATGTGCCATTCTTCAGCTTGTGCCGCTGAAAATACTTGCAGGCTTAGGACGAAAGTGAACAAAGAGCAGGCAGACCCAGGGCCAAGGAGAGATGAAGAGAGTGTAAGAGAAACTGAGACAGCAACTCCACAGGCTGGCCATTGCCATAGAACCTTAACCAGTAGTCCCCCCCCCCCCCCGATATAGTGCTTTGCTAGCTGTGTGTAGATTTATGAGAGGATCTGACATTATCTCTGTTTTGTCCACATGTCACCTTCAGTGTTGTGGCTACCTACTTAAGAAAGAGGTCAACTGGATGAAGTCCCAGTGTGTGTTGAGCCTCTTGGGCAATGAATTATGTGTCTTCTAAAATGCAAACTGCAAGTACGCAGGTGCTGCGAGGAAGCATGCTGCATGTGCTTGTTAATACGCGTGTGTATGCGTACCTTTTAATACCTAAGCAGATGACTGAATAAACAAGCAAGGGACAGAGTATGTTAGATAGAAGGAAGAATTGTGATTTGCAGTGCTGGCTAATGCCATTTATACCTTAAGCACACAAACACAAGCAAAAAAACCCTCCTGTATTCTCATTTTGGTAGTTCCTCTGCAAAAAATGGAGCCCTCGTCTGACAAAGACCAATAAATACTTTATACAGTGCATAATGTGTGCGGTGTGATGCACAGGGGAAAGAGAAGGAGGGCGTCCTCACGAGGGCATATGCTTTGAATTCCTAATGACACTCCTGTTAATGTAACTGGCACTGTTGCACAAAGAGGAAGTGCTCAGGGAGGCAATGCCACATAGTCAAACATCTACTTTAATGCTAGCTTTCTTTCCTTCTTTTCCTCCCCATACCCCCCCACCCCCCCACCCAAACACACAAACACATACACAGGAAAGACTCAAGTCCAATTGTGAGAGCTCACTCTAGCATGAGGTCTCTTTTCAGTGGCTGCGTTGTGCCAGAAGTAGCTATTCTCCCCTGACCGCCTCTCCTCCTTTCAAAGCCTTGTAATCAGTGTGCTGCTCTTTGTACCAGGATGTCGCAAGACACCCAGGCAGAATTTCTGATGAACGGCAGTGGCTCAGAGTTCGGCTAATCAGGTCTTGCTCATGTTGCTTTCCTCTTATGTGAGCCCTTTTGAAGCAAATAAAGTCTTTGCACTTTGGCACATTCTTCTTGGCAGCCACAAAGCAGCTGTTGGATCAATACACAAAGTTAGTTGAGAAAAGAAAGAAAAAAAAAAAAAGGAGCTCAACCAATAGCAGCATGTTGGAAACAGTTAGTCTGAAACATGGACTGCCAGGAGCTTGTTCATAGTTGAGACTATTACTGAATCTTTCCATGCTTCTGACCCAAAGACTTGATGTAAACGAATTCAAACACATCAAACAAATGTGTCGTGGCTGGGAAAGATGGGAAAAATATTTATCAGTGAGTTTAAAAAAAACTTGTCTGGTTCCCCACAGCAAAATGACTTCATATTTTTCTAAACTATTTCAATTACATTAGCACCCTCTGCATTGTGTCAGGAAATTATTGTTTCTCACTGAGTATTAGTGTTTCATTTGTATTTTTCTCATAAATCTAGAATGCATTTCATTGAAATTGAGTGCATTCTGCAGTGTCTACAGGGATGCAGGAATGGGAAATCTACATAATATAAATCCATATATGGCCCAGTTATCTGTCTCTCTTTCTGCGTTGCACCCTCTCTGATTGATTCCTTTATCTGAGGGAAGCAGAAGACATGCTCTGTTTGCTCGCACAGTGGCCGGCAGGAAAACAGGGAAAGACACTTATTAAAAAGGTCATCTCACAGAGGGTTAAAATAGCAGGGCACAGATCTCTCTGGGGGAAGCAGCCATGCCCCTCCTCCAGTGAAGGACACAAGAAAAGGTGTTGCTCAAGGGAGATGGACTCGTAATGAAAGAATAGTCACCAGGCTGACAGCCCATATGTGCACTAGCCTATTCAAATACCTTCAGAGACACAGAAATTGAAGAACTGACAGTGAAAAGCTCAGTGAAGAGGCAATCTTTTGAATTAAACTCTGAGCTAGAGGTGTTATTTTTATTTACGGTGTGGGCTAGTTGGTAAACACAAGCGGAAATGAAAGAGGGAGTAAAGTATGTCTTTGGCGAGAGGGTTCCAAAGGCAGGCTTCCTTGCCCACCACTGCAATTTCATATCTAGTATATGAACATGTCCTGTGCCAACTGAGAACAAAAGTCAAACTACAGACACCGTTTCCTCTTTCTTCGTGAAGGATCTGTAACAATACAGTGGAGTACAGACAATTCAGTGAGACAGTGAGAAAGAAACAAAGCACTTGTGAAATGTTTTTGGAAAGGCCTGTGGAATAGTTATGCCTCCAGCCTCCTGTCTCCTCCCCTGGGCAGCCTAAAGCCCTGTCGGCAGGATGCTGATCCCAACACGGAAACCTGATCCGTAGCCATCCTGGAGCCGGAGGTGGGGTGGGGGTGGCTCTCCCCCCACAGAGCCCCTTCACTTCTGCCCCAGAGTTAAAGGGGTGCTCTAGGGAAACATTCTTCTAGCCCTGCCCCAGCCAGCCTCCACTCTCAACTCTCTAGAGAAGCATTCTTCCAGCCCTGCCCTAGCCTTCACTGGGATCTCCAGGGGAGCATTCCTGAAGCCCTGCCCCAACCCAAGACGGGCTCCCTGGGGACACATTCCTGCAGCACTCTCTCTGTTCCCCTCTCTCCATCTCCCTCCTTCTCCCTTGCTCCCTTTCTCAGGCTCTCGCCTTCCTCCGCAGTCCAGCATTAGTGCAATCAATAGCACCGATCGCATCAGGGACACAAGGCAATCCATACCTGTGTGCTCCCTTAGCGCACTGCAGTGGTCACAGCTTAAGTGCATGGAAAGGTGTTATACCTCAGCCAGACGGAGGGAGACAATGGCTGCCATTGATCGAGGTGACATGTAACATCTTTCTCCTTCTCTGTCCATTGGGCGTGGTCGGCATGCAGTTTCAACATGTAGACCTTATGTAGTTTGTTTAGTCTTATTCATGTTAGGATTTTTTTTTTCAAATTATAGAATAACATAGAATCCTAATGAATCCCAGAAAAAACATGTGAGGTAATGGGTGTATATGGGCACGTCTGGTTCTGGTAATACACTGTGCATGCTTATGTGCTATTAGCTGGAAGAAAAAGAGCCGAGTCCTGTCAGTAAGCAAATCTCCATATGTGGATTTGTTCCAGTGAAGCTCTGCAATTTGTTTACCAAAAATAAAACATTTCAAATCGTAAAAAATGGGCAGTTTAGCAGGTGCTGCTGGTTGATTAGAAAATGGTTCTAATAAAGCATCCATCTGTGAGTAGAGACTTGATCTAAGACAGATTAATTGGTCATGGATGTCTACATAATGCCACATAGGAAATCTCCTCCCTTATTCCTGAGAATTTGCAAACATGCACAACCACACACACATTCAAAATACTTAGTATGCCATCTAGAAGTTTCTTTTCTCCCACTGTGTTTGAATACTAATAGAGTGTTTCTGCACAATCACAATACCCTAATGGCAATTAGATTCTTTTGTTTAGTTTCCACAGGGGCTCTTATCCAAGCTGGGTTTTTTTTCTCCATCATTGGGTAATTAAGAGTTATTTGTCCGTAAGACTGACATTTATAAAAGATGGGCTTAGTAATAGAAAACAATATGTCTGAGTCAGCGTAGCCACACTTGAATGTTGCTACACATTAAAGACTCAAATCCATTTTTTTTCTAACATCATTATCAAATAACACCCTTTATCTTCGACATTTATCTTACAGGTCAGCACATGTGTGCTTTCTTGACAGATACATATGGTAAAAAGAAAAGACAAAAGAAGAAACAGCAGGTTGTTAAAGCAAATTCCTTTTTGCAGATAAGTTCTTTTGTTAAACAAAAAAATAATCCAAAAGTAGACAATTCTCTGATGCTTTCACAATTTTTGCCAGCTGCTATTGATTTTTTGTTTTGATTTGTTTTTACACACATGAGCTCACCAGTGACACACATACGTATGAACAAGCACATAGGCACATCCAAAGTCATTCTACCTAAAGTAGCACACAATGTACATGCATCAATTTTTGCTTGAATTAAATGAGAGTTTTGTGTACAAACACAAGACTGAGACCATCTTACATCTTTCCTTCTAATGGAAAATCTTTGTCAGACTCATGGGTTATCCAGCCTTTAATTTGTGGTTGCTGAATGTGGGTAGTGAAATAATAAATCAAGCTGTGGATGAATGCAAACAGAAAAAAGACCTAACTGGCGTTTCCTTGAACATCTCTCAAATTGTCTTGGGATGACCGATGCTAGCTGGTGCTACATAAAGTTGCAACATTTTTATCATGTTTTGCTTCTGAACGTATTGTGAGAAATGGAAAATCTGTGTCAGATGGCATTTCTCTATACAGGCCCGTCAGGATGTGTAAAGGAGGACACCAAGTCCAGGAGAAGCACATGGAAACCTTCAGTTCACATCATTAGTTCTGTCTGCCACCTTGTCAGGGTATTTATAGTTCTATTCATCCATCAACAGGTCAATGACACAGTCTGCCAATGGCATCCTTCTCTTTCAGTCCCAAAAGGTATCACTACTGCAACGCTTTAACACTGGGACCAGCTGAGGGACTTTCCTAGAGCAATGATCTGTTTCCAGCTGGTGGTCTGGTTACTGCTGGACCAAGCAGCAACTGTTACGAGCAGACACTGTTAGAATTAGTGTAGCATTGTGCAGAATGTTAAACTGAAACAAGCAAGGGCATAGAGCTCAGGCTATAAATAAACATGCTATAGGACACATGGAAGCTTGTTTGTGTGTTGGAGGATGCACAACACATATAAATAACATGCAATGTGTGTGAGGCCTGACTTGTTGGATATCTACCAATGAAACTGGTAGTCTGGTGTTGTGCTCCCCTTTGTGCAGTGTACTAACACTCATAGTGTGGCATATTCTCTGTTGAAGGCACAGAGCGAGAGTGGGAGTGGGAGAAGAGCTGAGTGGCAGAGTGGAGGGGAGGCTCGGTGGGCTGAACGTTGTTTACCTGTCAGCTGGCATTGATTAATCTTGTGTTCGGTGAGATCGCTCAGTGACTCGAACACCTGCCGGCAGCTGTCGCAGCTGTGCAGCGCAGGCTCGTCGTCCTCCTCCTCTCCCTCCTCTCCTTCCTCTGGAGAGAGCAGCCTCTTCCTCAGACGCCCGGTCTCACCATCCTCCGCCGCCCTCTCAAGGGCGCACTCTGGATCTGTAGGGCCACAGGAAATGACAGCACCACATAGTCAGAGGGGTGACCCATGCAGTGAGGTACTACAGCTTCCTCTGGGTGACAATAAAATGGATTTCTCGACTCTGGATTTAATAAAAACAATAATAAAAGCCGTAATAAAAATGCAGGTTCAATTTGGACCTCTGTAACTCAACCACTCATGCCATAACGGAGGTGCCGGGCAGGTGAGGTGAGAAATATACAAGCCGAGAAAGGTGGCACAATGCTCACTCACATCTAACACACACTCACATACACCTGTGTTATTAGAAATGGTTTTACGTTGTGTTTGCCCTGCTTCACCCAAGCAAAACTTCAGTATATGAAACTAGACTGATGGGAATATGTGTAGTTAATAAATCCAGGATTGCAGTTTTGGCTGGACCAAAAAGAAATATGAAATTCCGCCAGTAAGTACTGCGTTGCATCAGTCAGCATCTATCGAAATAGACAAACCTTGCCAGAGCTGGGGATGCATGGAGTGCAGCTCGCTAAGACACAAAACTGAGATTGTTGTGCGTTAGACTGTCGTCACGACACACTTCCTTAAATTATTCAGCCTTGCTTGCAGGCAGCCGCGGGTCGCGTGCATCAATATTCTTCAATCCATCTGCAGTTTTGTCTCTTGTTGGCTTTGTGCCTCAGCAGCGCCAGGGGTGGGCCACCAATTACCCTGAACCAGGACTAACAACCATCTTTTAAATTACCATTGTAATCAGAAGTTCTTCACATGGCGATAAAATATTCTGACAGTGGATAAAACCTTCTATAGCTCACCTGCACACGTTCTCATTCGGAAGCGTTGTAAATTTACAGCAGCATCTTATAAATAGGCAAGATGGCCTGCAGCTTTCTTTCTCCCCTGCCGTGGCCATTACTCTTAACAATGGGACTGATTAAAAAACAATACTTACAATCAAACAATCATCTCACCCTGGTTATGCTTTGTAGGGGAGAAGAGCTTTTTACACTTCACTGGCAGCCATTTTAAGCCCCACAGATGCAAGTACTCCTCAGCTTTTCTGAAACTCTGGAGGGAAACGTTAGGAGAAAGCCTTTTTTTTTTTTTCTGCCAAGCACACAGTTAACAGTGCCTGAGGGTAAGAGATGTGTGGTACCGATGTGTGCAGGTGGCAGGTTTGGGCGTACGTGCATTCGCTGTAGCGGCCATTTTAAACCCTTGTTCTGTAGGGTGCTCTTAAACTCCAAAATTCCTTGAGGAAAGGCATTCCAGAACTCATCAAGGCCACCCAGGATTTTTCCTTTCCCCCCACTTGCGCCAAGTATTGATGTAACATCACACCCTCCATTGTCCTTCCCTCTTGGCGACTCAGGCTCTCGGAACATGCCCTCTAAAAATATCAGCACCGAGGTCCCCAGTGGGACCATGCAGAACAGAACAGAAGGTGTTTCAAGAAAATGAAAATCCCAACCCAATCCTCACAGTTGCAGGCCTTTCTTGCTCTCAGGGAAACACTTCTGACTAAGGCCAAAATGCACAAAATGTAGACGTATAACTCGTCCACACATAAAGACGGAGAGTCCACAATAGGCACAGAAAAGTGAAAACTTTGTGTCTTTTTTTTCCAGGGGTTTCTGTGGAGGAGGTTAAGACCTCCCAGAGACCTTCATGAATCATTAATTTCTTTAATATTACAGCTTGGTTCTGTCAGAGAAAAACAGAAAATGGTTCCATTTTATGTTTTAGCTGAGATACAAACACATTCCTGCTTACAGAATGCAGATGCAGACAAGTTTACTTTTCATTTTAAGCTGACTTTTTTTTTTTTTTTTTTTTTTTTTTTTTATAAAGAAACCAAATGAAGTTTTTCTACATAAAATTCAGAGTTGAAGTTTTACGGTTTTGTTTTGTCTGACGAGTTTCAGCTGTCACTTCCAATGAATCCAAGCTGGCTCGGCGTGCTCGGCCGAGCTGAGTGACCTCCGGTGCACTGCTGTGATGCAGCACTGGAAGTGTAAACTGCAACATGTACGGAAGAAGGAAGGGGGTGGGAACGAGTTGGTTTAGAAACTGGGGGTTGAGGGCATGTGTGTTCATGTCCGACACAGCAAGGTCACGTCCAACCCAGGGATTAAAGAGCCACATCAATACTGAGGTTCCTGTGCCTCTGAGCCTCATACAGTAATCCATCAGATCAGGACATCCTCTTCTAGCACTCTCTATAGGCTGGACAGCAGATCAATACTGGCACACTTGGAATGGCTGACAATCGCATGTGGAATATTGGGTGGAAGATGTGTAACATTAAGATGTAGGCGTGATGGGCACGCTAATTGTATAGGCAGCAACGTGATGCAGAACAACAAGAGAAAAGATGCATTAATATCTGATCCATATTCGGATAAAAGCAGCTTGAAGAAGTGAACTGCCTGAGAAATTATTCATGTGGGGATAGGGTGTTGGGGGGGTATATGAAAAAAGATCTTACAGAAAGATTTCTGTAGATAAAATTCCAATCTTTACCGTACTAAAACTGTATTAATACCGGGCTCATAAAATATGGGGATCTGAATGGTGATTGACATTTTTACAGCCCTGTAATATCTTACTGAGTCCAAATCCATCCATCATACGCAGACTTGTGGCGCCAAGTGACATTTATCATGCCACAACTTTCATCTTGAGAGTTGAAGAGTCTACTGGACCCCCCACCCTTATATTATTGAATACCTCTGCTCTTAAATATTTATAACTTTTTAATTGATATTCTCTTCTCTCCTCCATTAGCCCCACCAGGGACCTGTGGTCCCTAGCAGGGAAGACCTGAACTCATTCCCTATCGTCTGGCCCACACACTGAGACAGGTGGAGACACTGACCACAGGGAGAGAGGATGGGCACAAACCCGCAGGAATGGAGGAAAATAATACAAAGCAATAAAATGAGACAAAGCTGTCAAGCTTGAATAAAAGTTAGCTCTCATCAAGAACTGGGCCTTGAAACTCCTGGGATATTTTCTAACCCTTGGCTAAAAGATACAATAAAGTATTGAATGCTTATCACAGAGAAAAGAGAACAGGAAAATGTGTGCACGTTTTAGTCCACCTTTTAAACTTAAATTCATTCAAATCCAGTCCCAAAATCCTCGGTACAAAAAGCATGACATCACTGACGGCTATGTTCTCACTTGCCTGTGGATAACAGTTTGTCAGGCTCCATCCGTCTAAACCCTGATGTAGCTTTTCTTTGTGCAATGAAAGAACTCTGTGTCAAAAATATCACCACAAGTGCGCCCATCTCCTCATTTCCTCCAATCAAATTTCAAGAGATCTTGCTCTTATGATGCCCCTTCTCTGGCAACCCACCCTGCAAACCACCCACCCCCCAAGTTCAAATTAAGAATTTATTTTAACCAGCGAGCAGCTTCTGTCGACACGTGTCGGCGGGCCTGATCAAAGGTGAGCACACTCCTTTATCAGAGTGAGGGAGGCTGTCAGAAATAGGAGGACATTAAGATTGAATAACCTTCACACGCTCGCCGGCACCTCATTATTTAAAAATCTAAAACTTTTGCAGAGCACCCAACATATATAGGTCACACTACATTCTAATGCCACATGTGCTTCTGAGTGTAGCTTCCTCAGTGTGAATGGGATTTAGGGGCCATCACATCCTCTGATCCCCGATCATTAAAGAACATCATGATCCAACAAAGGGGTTGCACGCTTGACACTTGCTAGATTGTTAACGATCATCAAGAATTTACATAGTGGGCGGGGAGTTTGTGTTCCTATGGTCGCTGTGTGCAGTTTGTCCGCCTCCAGTCCTCCAGATTCATATTAAGGACTAATTACAGTTTAATAATTTGATGCATTTGAAATGCGAAAGCAGCTCAGCAGAGGAGTTTGTTAAACGCCATTTCTCTAAAAGCTCTGAACATTACAAGCTTAAGTTTCAAGCAATGCTCCAGCTTTGTTATTTATTGCAAATAGAAAAAAAAATGCAGCACGTTTATGAAAATTTTATGATGCATGCAGAGTTATGATAACAGTAGCGCAGTTGCCAAACAATTATGGGAGGAGTAAGAACAAACAAACGTTGACAACACTGCATGAAGGTAGCAACATGTATCATCGCCGGTATACAGATAAATTCTTCTGCCATTAAAATATCAACACTGAAAAAAAAGATAGAAGAGTATGAGGAAAAATAGAAAACTGTAGCAGCTGAATAGGAAACAACATACCAAATGCTGTTTCTCTCTATCTTACTGGTTCCCTCACTGGGAGTGATAATATTGAACGGAGCGCCTTGCCATGCCATTAGTGCAGGGAAACATCAAAGGAAATGAATAATAGAGAATATGATTTTCTGAAGTGGTGGAGTGAAAGAGTCCCTTCCTGTTCCTGCTGTACTGAGCCCTGCAGTACATTGATCTGTGGGCAGCCTCAACCTCAGCCAGAGCCGGAGTCTCAGACGCCGCACCACAATGCTACACTGCTCTACACTACAGCATCTAACCAGTACTTCAGATCTCTGCAACTCTTCGCTTCACCCCAGTCCAGTTCACTTTGACAGAGTTGAAACAATATGAAAACACACACAAACACACATGTGTATGTGTATATATATATATATATATATATGTATATACATATATAAATATATATACATATATATATATATATATATACATATATAAATATATATACATATATATATATATATATATACATATATAAAATATATATACATATATATATATATATATATATATATATATATATATATATATACATATATAAATATATATACATATATATATATATATATATATATATATATATATATATATATATAAATATATATACATGTATATATATATATATATATATATATATATATATATATATATATACATGTATATATATATATATATATATATATATATATATATATATATATATATATATATACATGTATATATATATATAAATATATATACATGTATATATATATATAAATATATATACATGTATATATATATATATATATATATATATATATATATATATATATATATATATATATATATATATATATATATATATATATATATATATATATATATATATATATATATATACATATATATAGATATATATATATGTATGAAAAAAGGAAGAGTGAAAAAGCACATGTGGTTATAATTACACACACAGGCAGCACAGTGGTAAAGCCAAGCTGCAGATCTTAAGCCTGCTCCAGACTCTTTGGGTAAAAAAGCACACTGCCTCATTAAATCTCAGATATCACACTGTTCCTACTCCTCTATGCTATGCATAACAGTGTCTATCTGTTCGAGGCCCTCTTTTGTTAGTATTTCTCCTTTGCTTCTGCTACAAATCAAACATGAATGAGAAGCAGGATGCAGGGCTCGCGGTACACTTGCCGAATCACAGAAGACCGCAACTGGGGGTGTACTTATGGGGTAGATCTTGACACCCTGTCTGATTAAGCCCTTGGCTTGTCAGAAGTCAAATGCCTACTGCGGGCCTGTCCGTCAAAGTGGCAAATGCAGGAGAATTAGGTGAGCTTTCCCATTGCTTTTCAATTTGCTGTTATTTGGTCAGTGGCTTAACCATAAGTCAGAATTACTGCTGTTTTGACTAAGCGCATTGAAATGTTTTAAAAGTTTGAGATGAAGAATTGACTTGATCGGAATTGAATGGCGTCTTCAAAGTTTACTGCTTCAAACAACCTTTTTCTCAGTGACCATCCGTCAAGCCGCATCCTGAGAGGGGGTTAAAAAATAAATCAGTCAGACGAAGTCAAATGAGCAAAGTGAGAAATTAATTTGTGCGCCCTCCTGATTTCTCCACAGGCAGACATCGATCATGTGGCGGCTGTCTCCCCTCACTCTGGAGATAGAGGCGGTGGATGGACGGGGAGAGGGGAGATTCGTGTGTCTGAGGGGGTCGTTGTAATCAGGCACACTCATTAGCTCTGCTTTGGCTCTGGATGACAGGAGGTCTCAGAGGCAAGGCAGTCTCTTATGCCCAGTCCTCAATCTCATGAGCTAAGAGTTAGAGGGACGAAGGAGGCAGTTTTCCTTTGTCAGAAGCACTGACCGATACCTCTCAATCCTACTTTAATATAACATCAGTGCAGATTTATATTTGATTTCTGGGAAAAATTACAAAAAAGAGTCAAAAACTTCACAATTTAGGCAGCAAAGTATCAGATGTGTTGAGCTGCTTTGGCCTGAATATGCAAACAATATAAAAATACCTCTTTGATATGATGGCCCAGGTTTTTCAGAGATTACAAACATAAGGAGCTGAGGAAAGCAGTGATGCATACAACCCCTACGCTTTGCGCAGAAGCTCTTACAAAGCTATGGGTAAATGCCGGACTAATGTGGCAGGCGAGATGTGCCCAGGGTCCCCAGCCTGCTGGGCAAAACCATCCATATCGGGTTTAAAATAACCACACCTGAGACTTAACCTTTACCAGAGACAAATGAAATGAAAATATACAGTGTGGTGGATCAGGAGCAGGCTTCATTCATAGGGGGGCTTTCTGCTAGCCTGACCTGAATTACCGCTCTGTTCCTGGAGGGCCACTGTGAATGGCACACGCGGAGACAGGACACATTCATCTGCGTAGCTCTATTCTACATCATACAGAGGTATACAGGGAAACAAAGAGTATGAAAAAACGGCAAGAACACACAGAAACACAAGGACGGCCATGAGCACACCTGCACGCATGCACGCGCAACACACAAACAAAGAAGAAGAAGAAGCTCCACCGCTCTGCCCTTCTCTTATGAAAACACATGCAACCGTGCAGTTTACACTACGTAAACCTCAAAAACAGGAAACGCATACTTTTTCATCACTTTGGTCCCAGCAAAGATTTAACAGACACGCGCGCACACACACACACACACACACACACACAAACACACACAGACACATGATCCACTTTCCAGCCGAAAATGATGAAATATGAAATGGAGCATTACCGCTTGGAATGGCAGTCTGCCCAGGACTGTGCTGGTCTTCTGTCACATTGTCTTCTACTGCCAGAAACAGAGAAAGGGGAGAAATAGAAGGGAAGAAACAGTTAACAGTGAAAAACAAGTTAGACACATTGAGATTTCCTTCTTTTTTATTATTCACTATTGAGATTTTCTATATGGAAACTCCAAGAGATTTCAGCTGCTTTCGACAGCTCAACCTGTGGTTTGGGAATCCACACAAGCCTTTCATATGTATGAGGTTTGGCAACAAGGCAAACAGTCATCCACGTAAATAACATTTTGGACTGGGTAATGGCGGGATGAATTATGAACGTCTCCCCAGAAACATTCGCCTAACATCAACAGTGACCAAGCTACAAAAAAAAAAAAAAAAAACACCTTGAGGACTATATTTTAAAGAAGGTTGTTTTAAACAAGTTTTTAAAAGAAAATTTCGAGATTTCAGTATTAATAAAGATCGAATATTTTGTGCCTAATATCAAATAAAATATACCCTCTACATTTGCAGTGGGTGTCATAACAGCCAAAGTGGCGGCAAAGTGCTCTAACAGGGTGGGTGGCGACATCGTGACGGCTTGATCGGCACTCAGATCTGCTTATTAGGTACATGGCAGGTAAACCACTTTTGATTTTTTAGACAACAGCCTTGAAAAACATGGCTTGTGTTTGGTAAAAGGTAGGAACCTTTTACATTGGAGCTCTTTTTTTGGAACTGGTGAGACTTCCTCGTGGCATGTCAAGTACAAGTGAAATGGATTTTAACAGCGGGAAGAGAACAAAAGAGTCTCCCACCTGTTCCATGTAAAATGAGGGTCTCACTGAGGACTTCATACGCCTCTGCGTTCCACCCCTGCCGTTGAAATGCATTCTCCATTATGTCTTTTCTTTCTAGCCTTTCATTTTCCTGGGCAAAGAGGAAGGGGGGAGTCTGACAGGACCTCCCAGTAGGGGAGAATGGCAGTGACTGCCAAAGCAGAAATTGGCGCACTTTTAAAATCTCACAAAGTATTCTGTACTTTGCATAATTAAGGCTGGATCCTATGGTGGCAGAAGCCTTTTCCTCAGGGGGGAGTGTAAGTCAGTGTCAAGTGGGGGTGACAACCTCAGTGAAAAATGAAGAGGAAAGTGTTGAACTGTTTCTTATAAAGACCGTGAACGACAGAACAACTCTATTTCGCTGTAAGAGCGAGTCCAACCAATAGTGACTCGCAGAACTTGTATGAGAAGCTATTCATAATAATCCAATAAAGAAACATGAGTAGTCATTCAAACACTTATAGGATTGTCTCTGATTGGAAATATTCCCCCTTAGTAACACAAATGTCCATAGGTCAACCAGTCAATTAGCTTAATCAATTAAAAGTGATGAAATAAATGTAGCTGGACACCATGGAGGTAGAATATCTCTCACAGCCACACACACTATCAGCCAACAGAGAAACGTTGTCCTGTTAAAGGTGGCCTTAGTGACTGACGCCATGAGAGTTTAATGAGTTTCTCCGGCACTGTTGAGCGCTTTGCATCTTGGATCATTTAAATGGGCTTGGGATAGGGGGTCCTAATAAATCCCCCATGGTTCTATCAGAGATTGGTGGCGAGAGCCGGAGTTTTTGTTTTGATTACCGTCACTGTTGGTGAGATGAGGTAGTTCAGGCAGAAAATTCTATTTTACAATGCCATAAGAACTTAAACGTTACAGCAGTTTGAGATGATTTGTCACCATGGTGAACTTATTAAAAGTTTTGTCATTTAAAGTAAACAGCTTCCATCAGTGTAAATGATTTTCTCATTTGCACCTGTCTGCTTGATAATTAATAGCTGGGCAGAAGCAATCACGGAGAGCTGGCTGTCAGTTAAAGGCAAACTTAAGATATTTTACTCTAACCGGACATTTGATCACCAGTCACACCAGAACAAATATAACTGGCTAAGTCATTTTAATTAACATATTCTAGAGCTTGTGATCACCTCATAATGACTTCAGCCAAATAGAGCTCAGTCCACACTGCTGTAAATGCATCACTGCTATCAGTTAATTAATGTTTGACAAGGTACAGTGTATCAGTCAGGCGGTGACGAACTGTAATCACGCTGCTAGGTTTTGTTGATACAACACTGAACACACACGGGACCATTTGAGCATGGCTTCTTTGATTCTTAAAATGCAGAGCAGGAAAAAAAAAACAAAAAAAAAACATAATCCCACAACAAGTGGCACAGAAATAAAGGCCGCTAATTAACACGCCGGCCACACACAGAAAAACGAACGAGGAATAGCTGTCATTGTATCGCAAATGACGACTCAGACTATGTTGCAGGAGAGAGAAAAACACACAGAAAAAAAGAAGCACCGGACAGAATGGAATTTGCATCCACAGACCGTGAGAGTGTTGCAAAAAACTATTGATTTAACAGACACATATAGGCAAAAAGTGACAAACACACAGCAGCTTGGACGTTCTCCTAATCCATCAAATAAAATCCTGCTGTGTAAGAGAACGCTTAAGAGTGTGTATGTGCAAGCAAAGATGTGTGAATACTGTACATGTTTTGAGCTTCTGCGTGAGAATTGCCACATACTTGTGTGTGTGTGTGTGTGTGTGTGTGTGTGTGTGTGTGTGTGTGTGTGTGTGTGGAATTGCTTGTGTGTATGGGTATCTTGCAGACATTAAAAAACCCTGAGTGTGTTCTTGGATATGCGTGACTCATCTGCTTGGTTACAGCCAGCTTGGACGATACAGTGCCGAACACAATGGCTGTGTAATCCGCCCTGACTGACCGGGAAGGAGACGCTCGCCACAGGGACTACAACTCAATTTAGCTCAGGTCAAGAGGTCAACCCTCCTCAATTAGGGATGGGAAGGGAGGGAGGAGGACACACACTGCACATGAATAAGTTTTTTAATGAGCATTATTTGAACTGGTGATTGGTGTCATAAATAATTTGCAATAGAGGAGCATGTTAATCATGTTGCATAATATTTGTAATCCTTCATGTATTATTGCTGCATTTTAAACAAATTATATCCCCCCAAAAAAGTGAACTGTCCTTGTGGCAATTTAAGCATGTAATCAGTTGATAATTTCATTTAGCAATTTTGTTTTCCTTTTTCTTTTTTATTTGCAAATTTAGATTTTGGTAAATATTAACGCTGCTCATGCGAGCATCCGAGACAGTTGCAAAGAAACCGAGCAATGTATCAGTTCAGATGCAGCACTGGTGGAAATCAGTCACTGTGTCTGTATCAGAAGTCTGTCTCCATGTGGCAGACAATCCATGACAACAAGAGAGACACATGCCACGGAATAAGGAGAGATATCGGCCAGCTCCCGCGACACCCAGTCCAACACACTGAGCCGCATGTCAAGAGCACTGACAGCCATGCTAATGGGATTTTTCCATGGCTTCGTCATAATTTCCTTAATAATAATTCTTAACCATATTTTTGTGTCACGTTAGGAAAGTGTTAATGGGTGTTATGCTACAGATAGTTAATTGTGAACGGACTTGAAGATACTGCAGCTTCATATAAGCTGAAGATGATACAACTGTTAACAGACATTACAGCAGAGGAGGACAAAAAGAGTAAAATACTGCGTGTTTAGGCATTTAAATTGGAAAAAAAAATCTTCCATAACTCCACTTGTTATTTTTCTTGCTTTGTTTAATTATTATTTTAAGAAAGAGTCAAATAATTTTCTGAGTAATTTCTTCCTAAAATACTGAAATTTAAGGCTGCTATTCCACTCTGACACAGAGGCCTTAACATATACTTGAAAGGGGAGTGGCCAGTCATCGAACACATGGCTGACCTGCTTTTTACCAAAAAGGAAAAAAATAAAAGAAATAAATTCAAATATAAAGAACGTGGCAGAAAAAATACCTAACTTTTTTTTTTTTTTTTTTTTTTAATTTAATTAAATTTAAATGGCAGCTCTGATCACAGTTTAGTGGCATCATGATAAATGTTTATGTCTGGACGAGCTTAAATCAAAACATTCTATTCCATCGATTCAGTTTCAATTCAAACTTTTATGTGACATTTATGTTAAGCTTAAAATGACGTTTCTTTTCATAAATAACGGAGGAAAACACTCTAGAGCTCACTCATGTGACGACAAATTCCTGCTCCTCAAAAGCATGAAATATTAAAGGTGTACATGACACAGCCCTGATCTCAGGACTGTCGCTATACTTACAGTAAATGGCGCAGAAAATATATTTATATATGCAAATGACAGACCTGAAAACTTCCTCAGTGCTGGGACTTTAGAGTGTCATTTGTACTCCAAATGAAAATATCAACTCAGCCTCACATTATTCAGGAAGCAGTGAGGACAGGCAACGTGGCAGTCACTGTGCAGGGTTTGGAGTGAGATCCTCTCTCCTCGCTGCTCACCACTGACTGAGGCAGTGTGCTGACCCAAAGCCACTGCGCATCAAAACAAAATTACAATGTGCCTACAGTTGAGAAATGCAGAAGACTCAGGATTGAGTAAATGTCAGTGGCTGGGGTGAAGTGTTTGCATATAAGCGAATGATGTATGGTCTCGTCCTGTGCCATTTATTCCCCCAAGCAATAACGTAGCCGGATCTGTCTCTCAGACTTAATTGAAACGGGACTTGTAATGTTGCCCTTTTCCTCGATGGGACCAAAAACATAACCTCTGACTCCCACAAGCAGCCAATACTGAGAAAGTGGGTGTGTGTTGGGGTACACAAGGGAAAAAGAAGTGCCAACTGTCACGACATTATTTTTTTCATCTCTTCTACATACACGCCACGTCCATAGTATCCATACAAGTCCCTCAAATGCACCACATGATGCCAATTTTTAACCTGCCTTGCTGTACCATTAACACCTCTGTTTACTTTCACCCTATGCAGAACAAAGTGTTCTTTCTTGGCTAAAAAAAAAAAAAAAAAAAAAAAAAAAAAAAGGACTGTCCATACTGACCACTGCTGCAAGACAACATCCCATAAAAGTGAAACCTGACCTCTGAAACCCAACAACCGCACAGACACAAGCTCACACATGTCTAAATTGAAAACCAAATATACAGACAAGGAAAATATACAGTAAAGCAATACGGGGAGACAAAATTAGAAATTCTGTTTTAGTTTTCAGAAGGAACTTTTTTTTTTTTTTTTTTTTAAAGAAAAAAAGTCCACATGTCAGACGACCATTCACAGCTCCTGGCGTTATTAATTAAAGGAGGAGTGTCAAGCAACTATTTCCAAAAAAACAAACAAACAAAAAAGGCAGAAAGAAAGAACAACAAAAGACGAGTAAAGTTATTATGGACATCTGTAAGAGTGCATCTCTGTCCCCAAAGGAAAGAGACAGACAAAGAACAATAAATAACATCTGCCTGGCCCTGCTTGGGTTTGATCCAAAACAGAGAAATATCTCTGACGTATTTGCATTTCTGCTCTGCTCAAGCAGTCGGGATGAAGACATTAAAGTCAGGATGTTCTGTGCGCCTTATTTTCTTATTTAAATTTCTGTGACAGTTTTTTTTTTTTAAATGACACTGTCATCACTCTGACTTCATTTGCATACTGATCTGCTCACTCTGCACCCCATTTTATTGAACACATAGACGTACAAAAATTCTTAACAGATGTTCTTCCACATGCACACATACTCACACACACTTGTAGCATGTAAGCACGATGGCAGGAGACAATCATATTTAAGTGATATGTCTTTTGAGAATAGCAAATGTCACACCACCTAACAAACAAACAAAACAGGGTGAAAAGAAAGAAAAGGAAAAGAAAAAAAACAAAAAACAGTCAATCCCAATCTGGTTTGAGAAAACAGGAAATCTATGTATAGAGCTGTTTACTGTGAATAGAGCTGTTCAGGTCTGGAAACAGAATGTGACAATTTTAAGATGTGCATGCACTCACACCCCCCCCCCCCCCCCCTCTCTCCTGGGTATTGATTTAAAATGGTGGCTGCATGAATGTACTACCGCAGACCATGTAATCTTCCTTTGAGATGAAGACTTCCGAGAAGGAAAGGGGAGAGAGAAGGGGGTCCACAGACCACAAGCTGGGAATGTGAAATTGTGGACAATTATTTGCTGAGCAAAATACAATGCCTGCCAGATGAACTGGAGCTCAACCTCCAGAACCCAGCAGCTCTTCCACTAACATGCTCCTCAGAAAAAAAAAAAGTAATGTGTGAATATGTGCGTGCGTGTTGCTCTCTCTTTCTGTCTCTATTTCACGCTCCCTCCCCCTTTCTCACACTCTCACACACATACACACTCACTTACAAATGGTAGATCAAATTACCACCAATGCAAGTGTTTAAAAGAGAGGGGTAGATGAAGAAAAAAAAAGAATTTAACAATAAATCTGTGTTTTATATGATGGAATATAATTAATCATATCCAAACATATATATTTTAAAAATCTTAAAATTTACTTGATGTCAAGTTTGGCGCAATCTAAGGAGCGCATCCAGATGTTTTCAACTTTCTGTGGCTTCTCTAACATTTAGCCCATTTCTGATTTCTCCCGTTACGTTCACGCGTGGAAACACACACACACACGCACACACATATACACATACACTCACCTCAGCCCTCCCTTTCCGCAACACATAAAATGTTTCCACCTTAAGTCTCTCAGACTGAAAGGGGGGAGGTCACGTGACTCTGCGCCCCATTCCATCAGACGGCTCAAGTTCCGACCAGGAGCGTCTTTAATACATCCAGATGTTTGCCAGCGTCGCCGCTGCGCTGTTGCTCCCCACATTTCCCCATGCCCTGCCCCATGCACTTTAACTATCCACATAACACCATCAGAACTGAAGCCGATCAGATTTGCAACGCAAAAGTGCGTTTTTGCAGCCGTTTGCATGCGCAACATAACCAGGAAGAACACTTCCAAATGCGTAAAGATCCAAGAGAAGCCAGTTACATTTAATGCGCCTTCACATCATGCTCGCTGTCACCTTCCCTTTAAAAAGGCAAATGTTCTGAGAGCCAGCAGACATGTAGGCTTATCACTTACCTTTCAGTGATCTTGGTTTAGCTTGCTTGCGGCGCGACATCCTACAGAAAACGCTGAAGTTGCTCAGTTTCTGCCTGATAATTCGTACAGGACGGTAAAGTCTAAAGGTATGGTCTCTCTAAATTGCCCTGACCAAAATCGCGGCTGCCTTTTTACCATTACAGAAAGATGCAACTTAGCCCCTGGCCGCGCGCTCTGGACACGAGTTTGCTGTTATTTTGTGATGAGTAGGTGGATGTTACAAAATCCAATTAGCCCGATCGGTACAGGCGACTGTGTTTTAGTTGAGCTGCCTATCGGGGAAAAGTGTGAGAATCTAGTAATCCCGTCATGCGCGTCCATTCTCCGGGAAAACACACGCGCGTGTCTGCATGATGTTCGCTTAGAGATAAAAGCGCAATAATTGCCTTTCGCTTCTCATGTCAAATGCATCCGCGTGAGAAAGACATCAGCAAAACGCCTCCTGTGAGAGTGCAAAAATGCAACAAAACCGAGGAAAAAAAAGGTAGAAAAATGAAAATTACACTTTTCACTTCATATCCACCTAACAGCATTAAAACTGTTGTAGACTCTTCCTTTTCTCACTGCAGTCAGCTAATCATGAATTAGGTTCGGTATCTGATCTAAGTCTACGTCTAAATTGCTCTTAAAAGAGGATGAAGAAGCAGAGAGAAGATGGAAGCTCCCTCCTCATCACAAACCTGCAAGGTCTTGGACTGCGCTGTCGCTCCGGTAGTCCACATAATAATGGAAAATGGAAGCAAGGCCCCCAAAGCCATCAGGATGGCTCCAGAGGGGGCCCCTACCCCGCAGGGACTCGCTCTGTACGTAATCACTGAGGAAATCATTGTCAGCCTGCCTGCACTCACACACAGACAGAGAGGCATGATTAAAATCCTAGGGATCATGGCAAGATGCGGATTGCTGGATCTGCTGGTCCCCGGATCCGGAGTCGAACTCTAAACCCAGAGTCGGCTTGCTCACCCTGGCGTCTCCTCTGCCTCAGCTCGCCGACGGCCACTCTCCGTGTACGGCAGACGGACTGGTCCCCCTTCTGGTAGAAATGGTTAAGCAGAAAGACATTTTTCTGTGTTGCTGTCGACATACATGTGTCTGACATGTAAGGCACGAGCGGAGGGTTTATTTAGATGGATTTTGTTTAGTTCATATGAATTTGATTTTTTTTTTTTTTAATTATTTGTTTACTTGAATGTCTTTAGAAAGTAGTGAATTGTTGTCATATAAAAACAATGTAAGGTTAGATGAAAAACAAGTTTTATATTATTACATAAATTCGTGATTATTCTTATTTTTACCCTTTTTATAGAATTTAATCATTTTATTGAATGGACATAAAATCCAAACTATGGGTTTAAATTATCCTCCTTTTTTCCTTCTTTCTTTTTTTCTCTTTTTTTTCTTTCTTTCTTTCTTTCTTTCTTTCTTTCTTTCTTTCTTTCTTTCTGTCTGAGTACGTCCTCAGTACCAGTGATGTCCAGGCCCCATGCTACCCCTGCTATGTGAAAATGAGATCCAGAGAGGAGTCCTGCAGTGGGCTTCTCACTCTGCTCTCTTCCCCTCTGCAGGCTGGAGGTAGCCTCTGCCAGAGGGCCCATCTAAAAATCACAGGCACATAACAGCTTTTTCCTCTTTCAGTGCATTTCTTTCTGGACTGAGTCACAGTGCCAAACGCAAGAGGAAAAAGCGAGGTTTTGGCTTACAGACCTACAGGGAAGGAGAGAAACAGTCGATAGGGCAACTCCCAGATACATATGCTGTAGGAGAAAGAAAATTAACAGCAACCTTTGATAGCCTTTACTCTGGCCAAATCAAATTTGGGAAAGAAAATTCACTATGAAAGTTAATTATAACTGCAAAAGTTAATGATGTGAATGTTTAATAAGGCCACTCCTTTTCTATAGGATATCTTCACATTGCTTTTTTGGGCTCGTAGTGAGGCCATATTTTGTTAAGAAATCAGCTTGAATACAGAAATGTAAAAGCAATAAATTTAGAGCCCCAGGAGAGAAGATGTTACCATTAACTTAGAGTAATTGTTGCAGTATTATTTGAAAAAAAAACAAAAAAACTTGTTTATCTATTTTATTGACAATCAGATCTGTGATAAGATTTACGTTTTGTAAATTAAAACCATAAAAGCTGATGTCAAGGCTTTTGTTCTGTTGGTTCGGGTTGTAATTGTGCTGCATTTTTAGCTTTGCACAAAATTCTCCCTTTACCCACATGCTGCCGTAAATGTTTGCAAAACATCAATAAAACAAAGTGCGACGCAGATTGACATGATATGCTTTGGTAAATTCAACACCCTCACATGCTACAGTAAAACTGGTAAACACACGCTTGTAAAACGTCTATTTGTAGGTGCTCAAAAGCTGTCAGCAGGTATCAGCTGCCATAAAACTTAACAATACGCCGAAGTTCCCGCTCTGAGCCTCAGCATTCTGTCAGACAGATCTCCCAAAGTTTTGCCACCTTATCTTGCCTCTCCTTACCCCCAATACCTCTTCAATACTCTCAAACACAAACAAACAGTGCTCCTCAGGCCTCCAGGGCTCTTTCCTACTTTCATTAGTGACAAAGCAAGGCTTGACTTGGCTCAGAGCTCACACAGCTATGTCTCTTGGTTCGAGTGCACTTTTCCTCAGAAGTTTTTTTTTTTTTCTTCAAGAAGACAAAACCTCATGTGAGGAATGTTGCTCATGATGCCCCAAAATCTGCCTGACATGGCTTCCTCCTTGGGGATAACCTTATGAATATGGAAAGAAAAATCAAATATACGTTTTTGGAAGCAAATAGGCGCAATAAGAATCAACAAAAATGTGTTTTTGTCTCAAATCTCACCTCCGCAGAGCACAGAGAAGAGAATCAAACAAGGGGGGGAAAAAAAAAACTGTTTGCCTCAAAAACAAAAGCGGAGGAATTCCTATCAACATGTGCTCATGTGAGCCTAGAAAGTTACACTGATTTATCTGTTTAAGTCTACGCGGCATCTTCCTATTCAGAGTAGTCGTTCACATAGGTGGTGTACGCAAAACTGTTATTGTGTTGTCCTGCTGTGGTTGCGAGTCTTTGAACTGCTGTTGAACAAGCAAAGGCATTGTTTTCTTCACACAGCATCTGTAGTAAAACTGAGCAGTTATGTGGAGATTTTCTCACCGCCAATAGATTTTTTTCCCCTTTTTTCGACATTGAGGAGAGTCTGTGCTGCTGCATCCGAGATTTTACTCTGCCTCCCAGCAGGGTTAAATGTTCCCCAGTGGAATCTAAGGCCCTCTGGTGTTGGGTTCCTTCAGCTGTTCTTCTTGACTCATGCCCAACTCGGCCTCTGTCCGTTTGGCTCTGACAGCCTATATGCCTTAAAAAAAAAAAAAAAGAAAAAGTAACAACTGAAGTTTGAAATTCAGAGAAAGTTTTAATCCCAATGAAGCATCTCCTGTAGAAATAATAATCACTGAAGGCTATTTAGTGGAGATACTCTCACAAATGGTGAAAAACGGTGGCTTAAAAGCAGTCGGTCAATTACGCTCGTTAGAAGAGGGCAGATGCACAGACATGTATGTGCACCAACCACATACACACATTTGACTTGCCTCATTAAAACCCATCCAGCTACTAGAACTCAGAGATGTGAATGTTTCCCTTGAGGAGTGGGGCACGTTCATTTCGAGAAAGGCAGAAGGCTCAACTTTTTTTTTATTACTTGCTTATAATTACAGAGTTTGCTGGAATGCGTGACCCTGAGAATAAGGCTTAGTCCTGGGAGAGTCCACCAGAAGCATCACCATCTTCAGTCTTGCTCTCTATTGTGTTTCTCCCCAGCTGGATGCCACCCACACCAGGCATGTGTGAGGTCGAGGCAGTGCCCCCAACACCAGAAGAGCCCTCCCTGGAGACTTCAAACTCTGCTCCAACAAGCCAAACTCCTGAGGCTGAGAAAAAAGTCAAGTTTGTGAGTGACTGAAAACGTTGCCCTCTCTGAGCACAGAGGCCTTCTCTCACAGTAAACAGATTTTGTTTTTCTTTTTTTTTTTTTTTTTTGTAAAGAAAGAACAAAAACTACATGGAGAGTTAACAATCACAAGACTTCAGATTTGCCAAGCAAAGGCATGCGAGCTGCGTTCCAACCTCGCTGTTATCCAAATTGTCAAGCAATTAGACACTGGAGCAAGCTATCATCATATCTATGCAGTCCGGACACGGAGTCTTCCTATGTGAAGACACTGTGTGAAAAGTTAGAAAAACAATGGTAAACATCATGCAGAAATATTCCAGATTTGATTCCCAGAGCAAGAGAGAGCGAGAGAGAGTGGCTGCTCTGTGAGTCAACATCCTTGTAAGTTGAAAGATGTCAACAAAAAAGAGGAAATATGGAGAGAGTGGTTGTCATCAGTAGTGACCTTCCAGCTGGATATCCACAACTTCCATCTTCCCAAGCCAAGGAGCCCCATAGAGTAAATCCCAAACCAGGTCATTAGCACAGTGGTGTCACCAGACAGCAGATCACGGGCCAGAGAGGGAGCGAGAGGGGGACTCCTGGCACTGCAGCGGCTGCTGTGCGGTTTGACATTCAGGCCTGGCTGATCTATGGGGCTGGGGAGACAGTGCCCTTGCTCTGGGTCTTCGTGAAGAGAAAGACCTGGCAGTCACCCCCCCTCCCTACATTACTTACTTACTCCATCATAAAACTGAGGTCACAAGATGTTAGACTCACGTATATCCCTCACATCATGACCTGAAGTGCAGAACGTTATTACTTTGGTAGCAGTACTATCACCTGTGCCGTTGGAGTCTCCACTTAAAGCCATTTCACATTATCAGCCAGCTGATGGCTTTTGCTAGAAAATGTATGTACATTCACAAGCTGGCTGCATTGTTATTAGGTCCATAATATACATTAATTGTCGATTCATTACCTTAGACCAGCTTAGAATTGCCTCGCTGCCAATAACCTCCACAACGATGTGTTATTGGCATAAAGAATACTATTTAACCACAATGGGACAGTTTCATACTGTGATCAAAAATCATTCTAGGGGTTTTATGTCCTTCTCAAATGGCTTTGACCTCCACAGCCCATCTCCAGCAAATGGTGACCACTATGAACATGCCAAGAAAGAGGATCCCCTGGGGGTATTACTGTGAGCCAAGATGAACATAAAAATCTCTCGGTGGAAGATGGACATTTTCCACTTGGCACCGCCACACAAGATGAAAGGAAGAGATAGGGAACCTTTCAACGCTTTTTTTCTTTAACTGAATAGAGAGGGATTTTTTTTTTCATGCTCATTAACACACTCTCATTAGGAGATCTTCACTTAAAGATAAGATCAAGTCTACTCACCTCTATATATGACGGCGATGAACTAAGCTGTAGCATGTGTTACAGACACACTTATCATAACAGGCATTTTACACAATCAGCCAGACACCTCAGTAAGTGTCTGCTTATCAGGTTCGGTGGATCTCACATTGAATTTAACACATTAGCTAAGCATGATACACTCCACAATCTGTATGTTAATAAATAAATATGTGTCGTGAATGGCTCTGAATCAATGTTATAAATATGTGGCTCCTTTCTCTGTTTATAAAGGCGATTAAAATCCTTTTAGGTTTTGTAACCTGGAGGACAAACACAACTTTGCACAGGTCAACAATTACACCTCTGCAAGTTATCCTTAATTTCTGACAAATGCACACAATTGCATTGTCAATGGTCAGAGCACAAATTAAAGATTTTTGCAGCCCATTGAGCTGTAGCGCAAATTAAAAGTAGCTCTCTTCCAGTCTGCATCTCCAGTTTACTTCTAGATATTCCCTGGAAAATAGGCAGCTCAGTTGAATGACTGGTGTGCTGTGGTTGTATGAAAGCATGTGGATAAGGAAGGCTCCAAAGGATTAGAAGAACCTCCGCTCCCAGGCCATGCAAGCATTATTCATCCCACCTCCTCCTACACACCCGTCTCACCTTCACCACCTTCCACCCACCACCTCTGTTGCTCCCTGATGACTCCCCTGCCTTTCTGACAGTTGCAAGACCCTCTCTCTGGACCGTGGTGGCAGGAGTTGGAAGTTGGGACAGTGTTAATTAAAAGAAAAGGTTAACACTCATGAGGTTGGTAGAGTGTGCATGCAGGAGGCTCCCTTGGTGGAGAAGCTGCTCACTGTTTCGTACCACAGAGGCCCCAAAGACGGCACCGGCAACCAGGGATGGGGGCCAGCCGACTGGGGACTCCAGGCTGAAGGAGTGACTGAGGCATAAATGATGACGCAGATTTGACCCTCACGCTAAAGATAAGCCAGTGAGTGTGGTGAATGGTTCGACTCACCTGTCCAGTGCCTCCCGGCCTGGGCCTTGGCTTTGAGCTGATTAGTGAGTCCCAGAGAAGGTCTCACCTCCCTAAACACCACCCACACACACATACCTTCATTAGACAGTGGGAAGTATGCCAGACCCATTTAGAGCTGTATGTCAGAGGGCTAAGAAGAAACAGACAAAAAGGGAAGATGAAGAGAGTCAGGAAGAGGAGCAGAAGTGACTTTCTAGAGTGAAAAAAAAAAAACACATTGCGGGCATTGAAGAATGGGTCAAAGGGACTGAAAAAGCACAGACATGAAGAGTCTGAGAGGAACCCGTCACCATCCTGCACAGATGTTGCTGACTGCACCATGTGTGGAGGAGTGTGTGTGTGTGGGAGATCATTAAATAATGATAAATTATCGCTTCAGTTTGCTCAAATATGTAGCATTATTTTAAA
This sequence comes from Telmatherina bonti, assembly GCF_933228915.1. Classification (NCBI taxonomy): domain Eukaryota; kingdom Metazoa; phylum Chordata; class Actinopteri; order Atheriniformes; family Telmatherinidae; genus Telmatherina; species Telmatherina bonti. The sequence goes on along the minus strand of NC_136625.1, from coordinate 21,644,655 downwards.
AAAGAATGTTCATCGGGGAAAATTGTTGGCCTAGTTTAGGAGAGTTAACAATGAAAAAGGTGTTTGCATCAATGGGGAATAAATGATAAATGGATCACATTTAGCAGCAATATCTTAAAGATTAATTAATTAATTATGATTAAGAACATCACATTTATTTATAATTCCCAAAATAAGGCGGAATGTTTCAAAACAATGGATTTTTTGCTTTTTATCCGAACCATCGGCGCAATTCATTTACCGAATTGGAAATCCTTTATAAATATACACCATCACCAGGCATGAGAACAGAAAAAAACACAAGCATGCTGATTGCCACTTAAATTAATTCCAATAAATACACGTGAGCTTTTAAGTCAAACATGAGGGAGTGAAACAGTTTTTCCTTCCTTTCCCCCCCAAATAAGCAGAGATAATTAAACATCTATCCTCAGAGAAGAAGTGCTCCCACTGGAAGGTTGTTTGGTTTAAGGATTTGCTCAGTGAATCGACTCACCAGGGACTCTCCATTTGAGTCTCAAGGTTTTATATCTCTAACAAGGCTTTAATTGCCAAGGTAACAGACCACCTGATTAAGCCTGACAATAAGTCTGCTTTATCTTTAGTGTAGAAGTAAACAGAATGGGCTGAAAGGTAAGAGTGAAGAGAAGTCAGGAGGATTATTCAAATGCAGCTATGAAGGCATAGCGTGTTTGTCTTAAATAAGGTTGTTTATCTGAACGATCAGCAGTGAAACATGGTGTATGGGCAGGCGTCTCAGCAGTGTGAGCTCACCTCAGAAATTCTATTCACTGCACATCAACTTTAGAAAATGCACTGTACTTGCAGGAAAGATCCCAATTCTACCGAGAGTGTGGAGGAGGCGGCACTCAAAGATTCAGGTCCCATGCCACATGCCCTCCTTATTGTAACGAGTGCATTTCTCTCCTCAAACTCTGACTGGTGAGTATGTCAAGGAAGGGGTGGGAGGGGTATTCTTCAGAGGAGACGGGGGGAGTCTGGTGGTGAAAAACTCTGTGTTAACGTCCCGTCTCTCCTGTCAGAGGGCTGACACGGAGCATCCAGGGACACAGGGCCTTTGGTGCTCAGAGTCTGGACACTGGCCTAGATTTCCCCCTCAACACTACTCCACTCCGCCACCCCTCTCCCTCCAACAACATCTCACCTACAAAACACTCCTCAGCAGCCCCATCTCATCTCTCCTCTTCTGTCATCTTGCCCTCAGTGAACTGTCCTCCATCCCTTCACTCTGCCCATGTCTTCCTGTCTCTTTTGCCAGTTTTTATTGATATACATGGAGCGAATGATTCTTCCTCTAGATCCTCACGACATGCTTTTGACAGTGTAGATTTACATCAGAAAAGTGCTTCATATTCGCTTTAGAAAAAGGTCAACTTAGAGGCACATTTGGCAGTGTCAGATCACAAAAACAATTGGCACCATTCAGACCAATGAAGTAACACATGAATACATTTTATATTCATCTCTAAAATGTTGCAAGAATAACTTCAGTCAGGACAAAAAAAAATGCATCTTATTTTGTAAATATCAATTTCAACAAGTTGTAGGGACAAAGGAACTATTAATAAAAACAACAACAACAAAAGACAACGTCTCTGTGCCCAACTGGACTTGCAGCAGTCTGACTAGATTTTACCTATGATGTTCCCACTGCTTGATTTTTTGCATGTGTTGTTCTGATATAAGTTGCTTTGGAGAGAATTTGCCTAAATAAAATGCTTTCATTCAGCAAGAAAGGATTTTTTTTTTTTTTATTGAAATAGTTGTAAATATGTTGAGGAACTCCATTTGTTTTGGTTACTGTTAATTAACTACCATGGTTCAGTCACATCAGGTTTGTAAGGGTAAATGTACAAACCTGTCTGAGAATCTGACTAGATTTTCTTCGCCATTTTAACTTGTATGGTAGAAATATGTACTTAATGTAGTTAGTATGTAATGTACTTAATGTAGTTACAGTTGTATGAATTAATTCTGACCTAACAATGTTAAGTGTGTTCATCAGACATGTGATTTAAACATATGTTTACACGTAGCTGGTATTGAGTTTGAGAACAAAAGCAGATTAGATTAGTTGAAACAAGACTTTAAATGAGAAAAGGCAGCACAGGGTGCATTCACATCAGGAAAGTCTGCTAGACTTGGTCCAGTTGGGGACTTTGTTCACTTTGTAACTGCTTGAAAATACAAGCAGACTGCGTAAAAACCTTAAAGGCCAACAGACTGTTTTATCATGTCAGTTATAAAACAGCAAAAACAAAACAGCAGCTATAATTAGTTTAATGACTGGAGTCCATTGTTAGAGCTTGTACGTAGCTAACACATTACTCATGCTCAACGTCAAGTCTATTAATTTCTATCAAATTAATCTACAGAAATTAAAACAGACATCTTGGCATTACTTTTATTTGTTCTTTCTTCTTAAATACTAAATTCTGAAAAGTTAGACATAAAGGCTCAAGTACTAAACACACTAACAGATTTAAAGTGTGAACCATTTATCTAAACAATTAACTAACTGTACGTATCTAAATTTAGAGCTTTCTGATGAATGAAATACAAATTGGTTGTTTGCAGAGCATGGTCCTGACAACTGACTGCATAGAAAAGTATTTGACACAAATATCAAAATGCTCTTTGCCAGGGCCACAGACCACAGATACCAGTCTGACCATTGAGAGGCATACTCCTATTTGCACACATCCTCTCTTCTAGAGTTGCAATTGGAACTGATTTGCTAACTAAAACTATGAGAATCATGTTATCTTAACATTAATTATTACCATGAAATAGAAGTTGTTGTTCATCATAGCTGTCGTTGCTAGGTTACAAAGAGTATTCATTGCAGTCACTGGAGACTTAGGATTTAAATCTATCTCTCTGCAACATCACCAACATCCCAACACTGTCACCTGCTACACCAGAAAAAAAGATACTTGCCTTGTTCTACATAATGTATACAGTGTCTCTGCCTTTAGGAATAACAGACCATAATCTGGTTATTCCAACTTCCACGTATGAGCCCATTGTTCATCACACAGACTACTAAAACCTGGTGTAATGAAGCTGAAGATGCTCTGAGAGGGTGATTTGAGAGGCCGCAAATTGGATGTCCTCTATGAAGCACATGGAGATGATATCAACGCCACGACTGAGATTTTATCAACTTTGCAGACAACTTTGTGCCATGAAGAATAGTGAGGTGCTTTCCTAATGACTTATCCCGGGTCATAGGTGACCTGAAAAAAGCTACTAAACATTAAACAGAAAACCTTCAGCATGGAGACAGGGAATTATTGAAAACAACACAAAAACAACTTAAAAGAAAGACTAAGATGTTTAAAGAGGTTTGCAGGAAAAGATGGAAAACTAGTGTGCTCAGGAGTGAAAGAGATGACCAGCTGAAAGTCTGGGAAGAGCTAATGAGCTGCAGATGTTCTTCTATAGGTGAACGGGCTAAGCCGATACTTTAAGCCACCGGAGTGTTTAAGATCTAGAAGTTTTGCTTACTGGCTTTAACCTGGTGTAGATGCTGTTAATAAACTGTCCAGATGCTGCCAGCTGCAGTTAAAAGCCGATTTATTTTCCAGTTCATTTTCCAATATGTCAATAAACAAACGACATAGTGTGTGTCAACAGCGTGTTTCTGGCAAAGTGGTAAAAACTGAATTTCCCTTTCAGCCTGACACACACCCTACACACACAATTTCCTGTCTTATATAGACTTGCATCAACTGACCCATACAATAAGTTGAGTTCATCCGCTGCCTCGTGTCCAGAAGACCACACACCCCAAACAAACACGTAGCTGTACCATCACTATGTCACCCTGCAGCTCATGGACACTTCATCTCCCTCCACATCGGAACACACTGAGGATCTCCTCTGCTTCTGCCTCTAGCCTGTCTGTCTCCTGCAGTCAGGTGAAGAAACAACAGGAGCAAAGCTGCAATTACAGCTTAGGATATTTCAACATACATCCAGTTAGCTTTTTAAAAATACTTTTTAAAATGGCAGCTCAACAGTATGTGGAAATACTTCTTTTGCGAGATTGAATAAACATCGGAGAACATAAGTTTAATGTACTGCTTTGTAAAGTTAACATGCTAGATATATTTACCTCTTATAAAAGGTATTTTTATGTTTACAAGATCAAGGATTTTAATGATTAATGTTATGAATATTGAGTTCATAATAATGAGCTCAGTGCTCTGTATACACTGAGCTGTACTTGTACTACTTCCACTTGTTTCCATGATGTGCCACCGCATCTTGTCCCTTTTTCAAAGTGTTGCCTACATGACAACATAAAGTGCTACTGTATATAAATGACTAATCTTTTCGACCATAAAAAACAACATTCAAAGCACCTCTGTCATGTGAACATGGTGTACATGTCACTTTATGAAATTCAGTCTGACATGACGCTTCAACTCTTGCACTTCACATCAGGTAGTGTGTATGTGGCTATGGAAATTTTCCATGTCAGAGTAGCGCTCTCTGTGTTTCTCTCTCTGGCAGGTGTAAATGGTGCAAGTTTCTGTCTTGTTCAACACCCATGCTATTTTGATGTGTTGGCAATTCCTTTGCCAGACCAATAACTCCCTCACACCAACACTACTCTTTCATACTGCCTGCTTTATTCTCATTCTTGGGGGAATCCTCCCGAGATACGTGGTGTGCCTCTTAATTTCCCCAGGGATGCTTGCAGGAAACATACACTAGTGATTTTCCAGGGATGAAACACAGGCAAAACATTAGACTGCAATATATCATGACATTTCCTGTTCCTGGGTCAGATAACCAGTTAAATGGGTTCCATAACTTGTCACAAGTTCATGTTTTGCATTTCTCATCTTTGTTTGTCTCCCATTTTAGTTTGCTCTTTTGTTTTCCATGCTGGGGGTGGAATTATTCTGAACAGGGAGGCAATGAGCAACATGCAGCCAGTCAATGCAGCAAAGTAAGGGAGAATCCCAGGAGGCAACGTGGCCCGGTGGGTTTGGTTTGTACACCCGTCACAGACTTCTGAAGGGGTGACGTGCATCACTGCTCCACTGAGGGAGAGCCTCTGCCATGTTTACTGTCATGTTCCAAGGTATGCTACGTGGCTTCAAACAGATCAAACACATCTACAGGAATACTGATATTGGGAATGCCATGGGGAGCCACACAAAAGGAACAGACACACTCCTGAAAACACACATGCCCAAAACTGTGCCGCGAGCCCTCACAAGCGACACAAAAATAAATCCAGATTTTTTTTTTTTTTTAAAATGCTGCTTTTATTTATTTGCACATTGTCTGTGACAGTCCCCCAGAACGTATATTTACAATGATATAACATTGAAAATTCTGCTAAAATGACCATATCTCTACAGGACAGCAGCACACCGGACAGTGTGCTGTCAGGAGGTCCTTCGTTGAGACTGTGCGAAGTGACTGGAAATATTTTGCCATCCAAACATTCCACACATTCCCTTATTTCTTGCTGACGCTAATTGTTGTGTGATGAATGATGCAACTGATACAAACTCAATGCCAATAACCTGTTGTTCTTCCAGCACTCAGGAGAGTTTTGGAGTGTGCCATCACATGTCATGCTTGATTTATGAAGAATAGTCAAGACTGATTTGACTAGTGAAGTGCTCCTCTCCTGGCCTGCTGTGTGTAGTGTTGAAGAAGGCTGAGTTGTTTGCTGTGCCTCTAGGCGTGAGGATGAGGGGGAGCAGCCTGGAGTTCCTGCCTGGCTCAGGGGGAGGTTGGACTGGATTAGACGGCTGACAGCTGGGCCACATCTCTGGAGGTGTGGGGCGAAGAGGCCCCCTGTCTGCCTGCCTCTGCACCAAGTGTCAATTTGAGCATGAAGGAAGGATGGAGTGAGCCAAAGAGTAAGTAAGTGAGCAAAGTGGGGCCACTGGTAGTCCTGGGTGGATTGACATCAGCTGTGCATGGGCCGTGCACACCGTTAGGCATCAGGAAACACACTGTTTATTTAGTGGGTTTTGACTTGAGGGCACAAACGTGTGCACACTCGAACAAACACACGGACACAAGACAAAGTACTCCTATGAGGTTCCAAGTCTTGACCTCTCTGGTTTTGGGTGGTGATATTCACAGCCGACGCCACATGATCTCAGGAAAGAATATTAAACGGGCTCAGCTATTCAACTTCAAAATGCCAGCGTTCCTAAGAGCTAAATTGTTTCATAATCAAAGCGTAGTCTTTACTTCACAGAATCAAAGCCTCTCAATAGCACAGAAATGGCAGTGAAACAACCCCCCCCCCCCCCCCCCCCCCCCCCCCCCCCCCCCAGGCGGCATCCTGTACAATTATGTGCAATCAAGATTACAAACTGCTTCAAAATCAAATGCACTCCTATTTTATTTCTATTTTCAGTGATGGGATATTTAATTAAATCTGACTTCTCTAAGTGGCTGCATTATTTGATAGGCTGACTTTCAACATTTGCTCCAACATCCAGCAGAGATTGTTGATAGATTATTTGATTGTAGCATGCATAGCGACTGGCATAATTTACTTCAGCTGCGTCTTAACATGAAGAATGCTCCAGTACCATTTGAGAATTTACAATAATAGGTTTTTCTCAAATCTTGAGAGACTAAGAGACTATCGCTGGGATGTGGGATGAGGGCCGGAGTCGACTTTATTAGCTGCCGTTGTTTTAATGTGATTTATTTTTATAAATGAGACTAGGGTGGGAATGCGAGTGGGGGTGGAGGCCAGTATGCAAATGTGGACCCTCATTAAACACTACCACCAGACAACATTATCTGCCGCTCCTCAGATTGTTTGTGCACATTAACGAGGTGCAACCAAGTCTGCTAACTAATGACAGCATAATGATCACAGCGTTTATGATAAAGTCATCAAAAGGCATGACACTTACAGTACATATTTGATGCATTAGGAGGACCTTGACCACCCATACACTCAGGTGAACTCTTCCTCATGACTACATCCATTTGAGAAACTCAGAAGTCATTAAAATTTTTAATTTAAAATTGATGGCAGTGACCTTTAGTGATAAAGAAAACAAGTCCTTACACCAACTTCTAAGTCAAAAACTTTGGACTCTGCTTTAGTAAAGCAGGAATACAACGTCCTATTCAGATAATGATTGAAAGTAATCTTTAATGTACTGCGTAATTTGTGAATATCTATGAATAGTAGAAGTTTTTTTTAAATTTAGTACTTAAAATACCAGTGTCTTCTTTAACCTTTGTGGTATTTAAAAGGCGTTTGGAATGATTACAGATTGTAAACAGAGAATGTTATTTATCATTACTTTTTTGTGGAATGAGTTTGACGTTTTATTTAAGCCCTCAGTGTATGGTTTTGATATCCAAAGACTTTAATATTTAATACAAAAGAAGAAACACTGCAACTGCTTTGCTTTGCTGCAAGAATTTGTGAAATAGAAGAAAAAGGAGGGGAAAAAATGACCATTCGAGTCTTCACAGCAGTTTTATTTTTGGTCCTTCAAACTTTCTTGTGATGTTGGGATACAGTTCTCTGGGGATTTTCAAAAGCGTGTTTCTGTGTAAAGATGTTTATCTTTATGGCTTTTGCGAGAATGAGGAGATTAACCCCATAACTAGAAGACATCTTATAGTTGATCTGAGCATCATTAGTCCACATTAATAACCCATGCAAGTGCAAATGGGCTTGTTTTTTATCATCTTAATTACATGACATCTGAGCTCACTAGCTAAAGATGACTCTCTTTAGAGATGAGAAGGGCTCTGTGACTTCAAGGTACTTGTTTTTTGTCTGACAAAAAAGAAAAGAAAATCTTGCTACTAAAGTATACACATGTACACAAACACAATTACACACACCCGCCATCTAAACTAAAAGGATGCCATTGCCCATTAGAGAGATGGATTGACAGGAGTGCAGAATAAATCTTTGTGGCACTGAGTCAGAAATATAAATAGAGCATCTAAGACAGATTTGTCTCTGGTGTTGATGAAGTTACCTTTGGGGGTAGAGCTCTACCTTTTTAGTAATGAGGACAACCACAAACAGTTTGGTCTCCTAATGAGAAATGATGCTTTTGGAGGTGTGATACAAAAAATGCCATAGAATAACACTGCAGTTTAGCATTTCCTGCTGTGATTCTCAACAAAGGTACTAAAGTCAGGATTGTTAGAATCAGCCCCACCTGGTGGTTTTGATGTACAATGTAAACTCCTAGAAATGAGGCGATGGTGATAAATAATAACTGCATTTGCCAAAACCGTTCAGTGAGATATTGTGAGATGTTTTTGGTGGGTTAACATGTTAAAACAGGTACTGGGAAACATCTGACACACTGAGATCAGTATTTTGTTTTAACACTGATTGAAATGGCAAACACACCTTTAACCTTTTTCTCTTTGTTTTGCTTTTTATTTTAAAGAATCTTTCATCATTTCCATACCTGCAACAAGAAGAAAATCAACCATTAACACAGAAAGTATTTTAATTACATCAATAAATGATGGTAAATCAGGTAGACTGGGGAGGGGAGTAAATGCTCCATTACCCATTTTTTCATCAAAGTGAATGCTGAGTTAATTATGCCATAGCACCCAGTCTGAACCCACATGAGACTGATAGCAGAGCACTGCCCAGGGTTGCAGTGATTGCACTCATTGACTCCCTCTTTGCCATCTCATTGGACGAGTTGGGCTGTTGATATTCAAGCAGTAGTATGATATTAAACAGCAGTAAGACAAAGAAGTGGCATTCATTTTTTTCCCTTTCCTTCTTTTGTTCTCCCTTTAACCTGAGTTTGCGAGCTGGCATCCCATTAGAGCTCTATCGCTAATCAATGTGAGGCATTATAGGTTGTATAAATCACACTCTGACACCTGCTGTATGGGTCGTTAACAGAGCAGTCACCAGGGAAGAACAGAGAGAACAAACATGCAGACACTCTAACCAGAAATGTCTGAACCTTAATCTTGAGATATTGATACTAGAATATTATTAAGGTGACCAAGAAGGTGGTCAGATGAAAATGTTCATTTAAATCAAAATCACTCAAAGAACCAAGCGTTCTCATTTACTTGAGCAAATGTGGGTTTAGTTTTCTTGCAAAGCTACACAAATAATCTCGCTGCTTTCTAATAATGCCACGTAATCAGGGCTGCAATGATTATTTGCAATTTTCCAAACAGCCACATACCACCGGAGGTGCTTCTCAAATATTAGAGGGCAAAAAATGAAGTTCCTGTAAAAAAAATTCTTAATTGAGGATGCAGTTATTCTTCCTGAAAAGGCATGGATAAAAGTGCACACGCAGGCATTTGTAACCTGAGTGTGGTACAGAGGGGGACCATCTGAAGACTCGCAGGCCCTTTGATGTCTTATGAATACAGGCATAATGCATGTGTAATTAATAAGCCATTTGCATATGATGAACTAGGGCACTTAGTCAATGTTCTTGGGATACAAATACCTGAGGAAACAATAACAACTGAGAACATAAAAAAAAACAGAGTCTTCGCAAAAAAAGACAAATCTATGGCCCACTTTGGATTAGAAATACATTAGCAGCTAATTATGTCCTAATTGCCAATATTTTAGCAGGTGTTTGTGCTTAACCAGTGGTAATGCCCTCCTGGAACAAGCTCATCAGGTTTATTCTCCAGTGACTTTGTGCAGTCCTCTGTGAGTTGCATGCAACAAAGATGGACTCGTGGTCAAAAACATTGCTTATAATGAGGCTGGCAGGCAAGATGGCAGTAACAACATAAAATAGAAGTACAGATAATAAAAACATTATTAGCAATGACAAAAATAATAATTGAGTTAAAAAGGAACTGTTTGATGCATGAATATCAGAAAGAAGAGAACTAGAGGTTCAGAGCCATCTATAACATAATGTAAATATAAATCACAAGCATCAACCGCAGAAGTATTATTAGTGAACGTAAAGGGAAATAAATTAAGTTTTTCTTTTGGCTTACTGTTTTCAAAGCAATTAAATACTGAGGAGGTAGAGTTTTCTTACCTAATCAAACAGTAAATGTAACCCAGAGCTTGATTAAATATTGAGCTTAGGACTTTTAGTTATCTTTTTTCATTTGGCCTGCTGGCATTTGGCAGCAAGGGAGCATCAAACTCCCATAAGTCCCTGGAGCTGGTCCACTCTGGAAAGGAGCTGAGCCAGCAGGTCAAACTGCAGAAATGTCAAGGAGTGAAAGGAATGAACCAAAGGCATACATCTAATGGTAGTCCACTTCTGACATACGGCCTTGATGACTTCAAGCTGCATGATAATATGGAGAGAAAGTTGTTTTGCCTGCGGTCAATCACATGTTTATGTTGAATTTGTAAAAGGGCAAAAGGAGTTGTTTGGATCAGGAGCAGTTTTTAAAGAAAAGCCTGCTAAAATTCTGAGAATTTTACATTTGGATTTGTGTGTGTGTTTTTTTATGTTCAGCACACACTTGAACTTGGAGGTGGGTTGATGCTGTGGTGGGTGGGTTAGGGTGAAGTGTGGGATCATATGCTTCTCATTCTATAACGTATGTATGTGTCTTTTTCACCAGACAACTGCAGTCTGTGTTAAGAGCAAAAATGCATCTGGGTGAGAAATAATTTTCTACAATTATTTGAAGACAAATTGAGACTTTTCTGTTTGGAAGACTGAACAACACCTGAACATTTTGGTTCTCAAAAGTCTCTGAGAAGTTGAATTGGCCTTAGAGTGGTCACTCACTGAAAGATGTTACATATTAATGGCTTTTTCCTGATTTTTCACTCAGGTTTACTAACTTAGGCAACTTATGGTTTAAAGCCATTGGAGGTTCCAGTCATAGGCGATCAGTGACAGGACATATAGCACAGTCACCGTTTACTGAAATTATTTGAAGATTGTGGATGATGTCAGTTGAAGAAAATATTGAAAAATGTCATTTTTTGCTATCAAACAGAGATGATCATATCAATCCTTCCAGCTGCTTGTAGGAGTGGCATCTCTTATTTATCAGATTGAGAAAGCTACCTTGCAGGTAGACTATGCTGAATTTATTATGGGATAATCCACAACTGTTTCTAAACAATCAAATTTTATGTAGAGTTGTTGCAACATCACAGTTTTAGCTGTACATTTAGCACGAACAACTTGTTGAATGTCACATAAATTTGCTGTTTAATGCCCCAAACAAAATTTTATGCATATGATGGGAAGATATAAATCTTTTACTGTTCCCAAGTATTACTCCGTGACTGCAGTTCTAATGTGGATGTGACACCTGTAATTTTTTGGATTTCTGCAAAACTTAACAAAACATTCTTAACCATTTTTGTCATATATTTTAATAATGAAATAGGATATCCTTTGGAAAAGGAGATAGTGAAGACATATGAAATCACAACCACATGCAAATTCAACTAGAGGATAAGACCCCTTAACCCAGTCTCTTTACCGGCTCTTGCTGGTGTGTGAACGAGTATATGTGCAAAACATAAATCATTTTGTAACGACTTGATGGTAAACTACATGACCTAAATTCATTTGTTACTTATGTAAACATGTATAACAGAAACAACTTATTTTCTGGTGCAGCAACCGACACTTGCAGTGACAGCGATTAACCAGAGGTGTCGCCAAATCATCCCTGCTATGAGAACATCAGTGTCTGTAGAATTGATGTTGATCTTTTAAGTCTGATACATCAACATGTCTGAACATCATACTGTTTTTTTATGTTTGCCTGCATGGGTGGGCTGTGCTTGTCCAAATGGTAGAAATGCAGATTTAGGCTGAGTGTTAAAAATGCACCTATCCTAGTTTGTTATTGATGATGCCCTAAACAATCATACAGGCCCTCCACCAAAGTCTCACCAGTCTGACGTACCATTTCAACAGTTCCTGACTCCATAATCAGTGTTACATAGAAATCTGTTCAACTTTTTTTTTTTACTCCATATCTTTTTCTTTGACTCTCCACTCTTACCATTGCATTGTTCGACCTTGAGTGAGATGCTGTCAGGCGCTTTTTAGAACATAAGCGTTGCAGTTTCCTATAATCCACTGGGAGTGTTGAGGTGAGAGCTGTGGCCCAGTAGCACTCTGAGTGGCTGGCAGCGGATCAAAAGCAAACGAGGTTCCTGAGCTCATTCCAATTATAACAGCACACACTATCAACTACAAATACAAACAGCACATAAGTGATAGCGCTGGTGGCCTGGAGGACTGCTGCCAGAGAGCAGGCAGCATGCTAATCAGGATACCTCTTGCCATGGGCTATTTAGGGAATAGCCTCTCATCCCACCAATTCCCCATGCCTTATCCAGGGAAACGAAAGAGAAGAAGGGGAGTGAATTCCCTGAGTGCACAATCCAAGGACAAAATATTAGAAAATGGATCTTTATCTTTGCTCTTGGCCAATATCCATATTAATTACAAAAAGGGAAGAACAACACATACGTACTGAATAAAATATAAGGAGATTTGTCAAATACACACAGCTACAAATGATCATCACCTTTCATAACTGCCTTTTCTTACAATGTTGGTGTATTTAAGTACAAAAAGTAAACTGTTAAGGAACAGAGAGCAGAATTGTCTGTACATTTTGTGTACAGTGCACCAAGGCTGTCGTTGATGTTTCTAAGTTGGATTCACACTCTTTACCCAATGGTTTAACCTTTCCAAAAGCAGAGTGTAGAAAAACAAGACCTTCAGTCATTTGCACATCACTTCACACTGTTTATTGCAATTAGTCTGATTATTCATAACAACATCTTCCCCACCATCCCTTTGTAGTCGGCCAATCCAGAAAAGTGATTTATATATCCGGTAGTCTGCCATGGGGGAAGGAAGTGAGATGTTCTGAGGGGTTCTGTGGTAACATGCACACGCCCCCACTCACACCGACTACCCCTCGGAGCTTGGCAACTCTCCAGAGCCATGCAGGGGTGGCGGAGTACAGCGGGAGTCTGAGTGAGAAGCACACATTGTGCACTGCGGGACCCTACCAGCCCCGGCCCGAAGGCACAACTCTCAAGGACATGGAGAACTGGGGCAGAGAACTTCCAAGCTTCCCACTGTTAGGGCAAGCAGAGGAAAAGGGAAAGTTTCCAAAGTGTCTCTGTGCGAGCATAGCTTGTGAAATGTGTTGCTAAGATAAATGTGTCACTTCTCTTGTTCACTCTTCTTGTGAAAATATATTTTCTTTCTAAGTAAATGATAAATCACTGGTAAGTCCACAGTTTCTTATTTCTGGGCTAACTTTAACTTAAAAAATATTCATATGGCCAATGATTTTGCCATCAAATTTCCATGGAAGGACAGAGTTAAAAAAAAGAAAAAAAGAAAGAAAGGGTTTTTAAGTAATAATAATAACTGAAAAGAATTATTTCACTATTTGTGTTATTATTGAATGATCAGTAAAAAGTAAAGTTAGTTAAGTAGAACTATATAGAAAAAAAAAACATTTTTTGTTAAATAAACCGAATAAAACAAATTAACAAGATAAAAACCTCAACTCAAGGATTCTTATATGCTTGCATGACCCAGCATGTCTTTTTTATTTTTCTATGTCTCTGAATCTTGTCAACAACACAACTACACACCAGATAAATATCAGCCACTGCCAACAGTTGATTTGGATCTCTTCGTTGCTAAAGCAACTAGTGAACAAGTTGAATGTTGGTACGTATCGATAGAGGTAAATGTCTCTACTTCTAATGTACAATAAGGTTTAAATAAACACAAAGATTCAAAATATGATCAAATTCATTTTAAAAATGAGGGTTAAGGTTTTGCTAATGGAAAACAGATAAGAATACAGTCCTTACTGATACTCATTTACACGCAAGTGTTGGAGGTACTGTGTATCAAAAATGTGATCATATATACATAAGGCAGCATAAGAAATCATGTAAATGATGCCTTTTCTAAAGTGCAAATATGAAATCAGTGGTTCATACTCAAGGCTTGTAGTGTACCAGATGAACATATCATTTAAAAGAAGACATTGCAGCTTGCTGTTATACTACTCGTTACTATATTTTCATCTGCGATAAGTCGGTGACTATAAACTCTTTACAGCAGGTTTTAGGGAAAGGTTTTTAAGCATGTACAAAATAGAATAAAAAGACAGTTTTCAACACAGCAGAACAAGCAGTGGTAGCAGCAAGCCTTTCTTTCATTGTTCTTCTTGTCAGGTGCTTGGCTTTACTATGGGTCAGCCCCCTCTCCCTCGACATCGGGGGAGGAACCACACTGATTTGAGATGGAGTACCCCCAACCAAACCTTACAACATCGACCCATTCCACCATCCTGGGCCTCTAATGGAAGTCCTGGGCATCCAGACGCCTCCCCTGCTCCGACATGGGCGTCAAGTAGCGCTCCTCTCATCACTGGAACCAGCAGGCCTCCCAGCCCTGCTTTTCCCTCCCTGGGCCTGGCTTTTTTGGAACATTGCAGGCAGATGTGTCCAGATGACCACATTCTAATTTGTAGACTCAGGTTAATACTCCGCCAGAAGCCAAGAAGATCAATAACTTTATTTCCCTAAAATACCGGCATGGTGAGAGCTGGCTAACGGGGTGCTTTTAATACCGCCATGGTTCTAGCGATGACTGGGTAGTATTGATTGTGCCCATGTGGAACTACGTGCACCTTCTGGGGAAGGATCTATTTGTGTCACCCTGGGCTGGGATGGGGGCTCCACTGGAGGAGGAGAGAGCTCAGCCAATGGAGGATGCCAAAAACATCAAAACAGCCATGTTTACAGATTACCCAAAGGGAAAGCAAATTACAGCAATTATGCAAGCTGTGGGAATACTGATATCACCATACCTGCTATTTTACCCAGACACTACTTTTTGAGGCTAGAACACATACAAAACACCACTCTCAATTTGATTTGATGGCTAAACCATCAACAAACTATGGGATTTAAACGAACCACTGCACATCAAATGAATGCATAATAATGTCTTTCTGGGGTTTAACTTGTGTGTCAAAGAAACATCCTTTCTTTTTTTTTATTCAAAAATATAAAATAAAGAATAAATAAAAAGCTAAATGCGAAAGCTAAATGATAGTTGTCCCTATTTGTAAAAGCAGGAATGGATCTGGCAAACATGATGATGAATATGTAATGAAAGTCTTCTCTAATATATGTTATTTTTCTTTCAAACAATGGCAATTAATCATTCTTTGTAAACACTGCAAATTGCTTTTTCAGAGAGCTAATTTTGCTTTGCCGAATTTATCTCATATATCAGTGCAGAGACATCATACATACAGAAAAGCTTTATCCAAATCAGGAGCCTTTGTTTGCCGCCGTCGTGACATATTCATGACTAGGGCCATAATAGTCAGATTCCTGTTATGTCCCCCAGGGAGAGCAGAGAGAATGGTGTCATATCCAATTACTGCAGCACACTGTAGAGGTAAATCAAAACTCATGCCATGAACTCTGGAATCTAAGGTGCACACACACACACTCTGCATGAGCAATGCAAGACAACATTAATATTAACATCGATATAATATTGGAAAACACATTCTCCTGGTAACTTGGAGGTCATATGTGGATCACCTAGAGAAAAGGAATAAGCTGGAGGCTGTTGGCTGCCTTCTCCTCAAAACAGAAATTGACATAGAGAAGATCTAAGAGTGAGTGAGGCAGACAGCGCTAACTCCAGATTTTGCAATTATGGATTTGTTTTCTTGCAAGTGGAAATTTGAAACTGCAAACGACGATGCGGACGGGGTACAATGGTCAGCATGTTTTCCCACAACTTCTGCTCATGACCAATAAGATGCTTCTCTGCGGGGCTAAATGAATGCCTTTGTGTTATCCTCCACAGCAGTCTTCAGGAAGCATGGTGGTTTGGTGGTTGGAGGGTATCTCAGCAGTGCATAGCCCCATTTCACCCTGGAGCGGTGCAAAGCTCCTGCCCAATAAAACAGGCTGCATCCCCAGGGCCCCTCCCTCAAGCCTCCAGTCAGCGCTTGTTTTTGCACCATTTATTTAGTGTGACACATCTCCAATTAAACTGTGGAGGCTGCTGCATTCCCCCCCATAACTACCTCTTATACCTCCCCATAGACTTTCTGTCACACTGAGAGTGTGGGTATGAAAGAGTGAAAGGGAGAGTTAGTCGGAGAGAAAGAGATCACATCTTGCCTGCCAGCTATGATCACAATGTCATTTTCTCCTCAGTGACTGGGAGCCTCCTCTGAAAGGTGCCCTGAATTATAATTATCAAAATATTGAACAAGATAATCATCCTCTTTAATGATGCTGCCACATCACTGTTTGCCTCGCCGTCACAGAACAGGAATGGTTAAACGGTTCCCTGAAACCTTTTACTGGAGATTCACACAGACAGAAACTTCTGTTCTGTAGAAAATGAAGATCATTTTCAGATGCTGATTTAGTCATAAATAACTAGCCACAGATACACACACAAATATATATATTTATATTTTTTTAATGGTTAACAGAGTTTGCCCCCAACCTTACTAAGTTATTGTTGATGCACATCAGTTTAGATTTAAGGGAGGTAAGAGTCTCCTTGCCACATCTTCTTCCTCCCACAACGGCCCCAGACACAGTCACAGGAGGAGTGACTTTGTCCGACCCCAATACCGTCTGCGAAAGCGCAGCTGAGGGCAGCAGCTGCCAGGGAGAACTGGTGGGGGAGCGCCCAAAACGCAAGCTCTGCCAAGCACAGGGGCCAGGGGGAGCCCCAGTAGCAGCTGGGAAGGGTGGGGTAGCCAGCTGTGGAGCAGCAGGGTGGTGTGGGGTGACTAGCCAATGCCACTAAATCTGAGCAGGGATACACAAATCTGTACACATGCACATAGGAAATGTAAACATAAAAACACTCGGATAAAGTTCCCACTATATTCTTTTCTTTGAAGTGCTCTGCAGCATTTGCGCGCACATGCTCAACACCTGCACCAAGGCAAACCCCAAGCCTTCTCTGGCCCTCTTAACACCAAACACCAGTCTCCCATCACGTGTTTCGGCCACACATCTGGTGTACCATCTGTACAGCTCCCACCCTATGTGACAGGTAGTCCCTCTACCTCTCTGGAGGGAGCAGAGGGGGTGGAAAAGAGGGACACAGAAGATAATTTTTGGGTGTAAATATGCTCTGGACCTCTCTGGATGCATCTGGACAAAGCAGACATGCTGCTGAGCAGGGCAGGGTCATTATCAGTTGGAAACCTACTTCCAAGCAGATAAAGACAAAACAATTATATCATACTGTCACATTAAGACAGCGCTGATAGCTTGCATCTTGTTTATGCAACCAAGATGGACACACTTTAGCATCTTCATCTTAATAAAAAGCTCATATGCCATAAATCACACATAAAAATATATTAAAGATTCTCCCAATTTATTATAATGTACAGTTTACATTGCCATGACACAAATGTGACCACCACTTGAATGGGGTGTAGAATGAAAAATATTAAAACAGCCATATAAACAATACCAGAGGATAATGAACTCCTCTTCTTTATGCAGCTGTACATATTGGATCAATAAAATATGCACCATAATACAGATATCAAGCCAGTGATTTAAAAAAAACAAAAAAAAAAAACCCGAAACAAAACTGCACAACCAGGCTTTACTGTGAAGGAATCCATTTGAGAACATTATTTTCACATTTTATGTTACATATTTGACAGTAACAATCTTTATTATTCACACACACACACACAACACTATTTGAATGACATCAACTTAGACGTTTATTCAGAGGGGAGACAAGATTCCAGCATTGTCAACTAACCAACTAACATTGCTGACTTAAAACAAGAAAAAAAAAACCACACAAAATACTGGTCAGAACTATTAAACCAAGCTGGATCTTTACTGTTCACCAGCTTGCGGTCAATGGACAAGACAGAGGTGTTATGTGGAGAAAAAGGGCTCCAGAGGGCATGAACTCATAACCCGCATCTGCTACATGTTACCTCTTTGAATACATTTTTTTTTTTTTTTTTAATTAATGTCTATAGCCATTATTCTGCTGTGGTATTGTTGGGGTGGGGTGGTGGTCAAAACAAAAGCAGAACTTGACAAAACAAAACAAATTTCCGCTTTAATTCACAGCCATTTTTGTGCCTTTTCAAGTAAGAAACATTTGTAGTTCCAGGCAGGCTGTTTACAATTGTGTTTTAAGGAATTTTGTGAATTTTTACTTGTTTCCAACACTTTAAATCAACAAAGTCAATGTCACTGACATGGGAGGTCTAACCACTCAACAAATAAAAATGTGCTTGATGGGATTCTTTGTCATTACAAAGCATTAAAACAAAAACAAAACAAACAAAAAGGAAAAGAAAAACACTGACACATACACTTCTCAAATAAACAACACCGCTTTAGTACTAGATTTCAATGTCTTATACAAAGTTAGCTTGATCTAAAAAGCATAAAATATATTTTTACATCACATACATCAAGACATGTACCATGGTCTAGCTGGAAGTTCACCTGGTGCGCTGAAATCATTTCACCTCTAAGTTCCCTCATAATTCCCCACTGCTGGCATTATTGCTTCTTATGGTCAGGGAACTGAAGAATAGAGAAACAATGCACCATAGGAGATTGAAACTGTACATCAGAGTCACTTGATATCCAAACTTTTGTCAGCTTGTTTCACAATCTGCAATGCTAAAGGATAAGGCAGTTCCATTTTTAAGGCATTGCTGCTTTGAGACATAATGGAGCAGAGGGTGAGTCATGGACTTTGACATTATTATGTCAATGTGCACGATAAACAGGAATACATTTTGGAGGCAAGGATAGAAGTCCACAGAGGGGGAAAAAAAATGTATCTGGTCGTCTTGAATGGTGTATGTTTGTGTCCAAAGGAATTTGAGCTGAAACCATAATTTAAGTCTGCTTAGCAGTTGACCAGAGGTCAAAGCTCAGACAGACGTCAGAGCAGAACTGTGAAGGTTGCTGTGACCATCCCTCACTGCTGGTAATTTCCATACTGGCCCTGCGGAGTGAAATATGACAGAATCATGTTACTGACCTTCTCAACAACCACAAAGTAACAGCTTATGTTCACAAATCTTCAACAACATTCAGTTTCAACAAAAGAAAAATCATACAGAAGACCATGATTTCTGCCTGCATTGGCTTTTATTGACCAGCAGGTGGCAGCAAGGCCTTACAACTTGTGAACTTTAAATTCCAACACAAAACCCCAGCTTTTGGCTGCAGCAGAGCGGAGGATATTATTCCCCACTAAATAGTTCACATTAGCTTTAAATCAGACAAATCCAATGCAAATACGGCAGTGTTTGATGCTTATCTAAACAGGGGTCAAAATATGTGTTTGGTGTGTGGGGAAAGTGCATACAAAAAAAAAAAAAAAAAAACAAGTTTGAAACAATTATTTGACAGTTGGATGCAAGTAAAAAAAATCATTAAAGGATCAGGGGGTGTAACAGTACAGAAATGTATGGATTGGTTTGAAAATTTGCTTTGAAATAATAATAATGTAGTATATTAGTGCAAAAGAGAGGAATAATCAAGTGCCCAACTGCAAAGTGCAACACTCAAAGCACATAAATACCAAGTACAGTTGGTGATCGGACCAAGTAGTTTCATTTTAAGTAGGAAATAATAGTCTATAGTAATGGTTTACTAAATAAACATTTTCAGCCTGCAGATCAGTTTCAGATGTACAGTCTGCAAAGTAGCAAAGTTTTTCTCTTTTTGTCAACAATGGAGACTACACTGTGGTGTTTGGAAAAACTTTATTAGAATTTCAACCTGATGAACACAAAGGAAAGGTTTTCCTATACAGTGTATGCAGTCTTTTATTTTAATAATGCAACAGCTGATAAATGACAACTAGTGAGGGTAGAGCAAGAGCTCCAGAGGTACCGGTCTAAGGGATTTAATTAGAAAAACTATGTGGTTCATGAGCTGTCCTGAATTTATGAAAATTTAAGATTAAAACAAATGTCTGGAACAAGCTTATGTACTGCTACACCCCTATCAAGCGGATTAATTGTGTACAAACAAGGGGAGGGGAGAAAAGAAAAATAAGGAGATTAAGGGCAGTTTTTGGCTTGTCTTCGGACAGTTACACCCCTGGTTAACAGCAACATAAAAGTAAAAAGAAAAAAAAAAAGACTGAAAAAGACAGAGAGGCAGAAGAAACATATGACTGGTGGGCAAGTGTCTAGGCTGGACTCTGAGGTCCTTACAACAACCATTACCTTTGCTTCTTAAAGAGCTAGTCTGGGGTTCAAATCCCCGCTTCTTTATTTCCTCATGTGCCCCTGAATGTTCAAAAATAAAGATATCAAAGTGTAGCTGTGGTCCAACATAAAACCACAGGAAATACAGGGCAGAACATGGATCTTCCTTTAAATCACTGGAACAGTCAGCATCATGCTCTTTAAAGCACTCACATTTCACCACATTAGCCAAAAAATA
This sequence comes from Telmatherina bonti, assembly GCF_933228915.1. Classification (NCBI taxonomy): domain Eukaryota; kingdom Metazoa; phylum Chordata; class Actinopteri; order Atheriniformes; family Telmatherinidae; genus Telmatherina; species Telmatherina bonti. Next base: position 21,624,167 of record NC_136625.1, on the reverse strand, counting down.
TAAACAAGACTAGGTATCAAGTAAAAATATTGTAACAAATACACTCTTTGGGGAAGAACAAATATAACAATACTTGTTAATATCTAACTTATAGTTTCACTGAGATTGATCTCTATTGTTATGCTATGCAAAATATACAACTCACTATGGCAACAAGCTTTACAAGAGATTAACAAGTCTTAGGTATAGACACATTTATGGTATTTTCCAGTGTTGTGACTATACTCACCTGGTCATAACCGTAAGGGCGCTGCTGTTGGCCCTGTGGGGGTCCCGGCTGAGGAGGGCGATAGCCCCCATACTGCTGTCCCTGCCCCTGTGGATAGTTGGGATACTGTCCTGGGCCACTTTGGGAGGGACCTACAAAAATTGAGGACTAAGTTGTCATTTCTTCATGTTCAAACACTTTAAATTCCATTTATCAGCAATGTCAACAACCTAAACTAAACCAGGCATGTCAAATGTATGATTTTGAAATGATTTTTTGACTTTGGCCTTTTTTACTCCCTTTTACTGCTTTTTAATGTCATCTGTGCACCATCTGTAATGCTTAATGACTTATGTAAAGCCCTTAGAGTTTTCTTGTACATGAAATGTGCTATACAAATCAACTTGTCTTGTCCAAGCCTTCCTCTTGAATAAACTTCATCAAATCTGGATGAAAAGTTAACATTATTTAAGTTCAGCTCCATGGAAGTATCAGCCACAGGTTTATACTTCAAAGGGCCATTTTTGCTCCCTTATGTAGATAAATGGGGATGTCCGTTTCAAACGTGATCATACGTCGCCACCCTCATAAATCAATGTGTGCATTAGTGGCAACAGTTGTTAAGTCAGTGGGCAGTGCTGCGTTCAGTTCACTTCCACATTTTGACACCTGTTGGCAGCAGTAATACACAGCTATAAAGTTGTTTACAACTGTTCAATAACGCCACAAGAAACAGAAGAATAAAACTACAAATTTTTTTTTATTGTTCCTAACCACTTCTGCTTCTTCTTCAGGTGCTTTTTATTTGCCGGTTTCTGTGTCAGCTTCTTCTCTGTCTTGTTTCTCTCACTGGTTGCGTGCCAGCTATACAACTCTACATCTCCAGGAGTGCTGCTCTATTTTCTGTGTCAAGCGATGGACAGCTAAGCCCCTTGAAAACAGACCAAATTATGTGCATAACCAACGTATGAGACAGACAAAAATGTCTGTCTGCAAATCCGTCTTCAGTGCTGAGCATAAATGAGTCTTAAGTCAGGAAGAGACAAAGTATCTCTGGTTGTGTTCATTACCCATCTGTGTTCTGCACTTTTTGTTACTTTAGCATCACTCGGCGGCCTCCTCAACGTTCGTAATCAATGAGCTCAAGTGAATCAGGCAATGGTTTCCTTATGCAAAGAGACATGAAGGATACTTGGGCGGTCTTTACTAGAGAAGCAACTTTCTTTTTTTTTTTTTTTAAATGTAAAAAAACAAAGCAAAAAATTAAGTTCTTCATCAGCCATGTAAACTACAACTACCTCTGCAGCCGCTGTGAAGGACCGAGCGAAGCCTGACTGGCGTTGAAGTCAGATGAAGCCCACGCAGCATCGTTAGGCGTTCATAATGCCTTGTGCTGTTGTGCGTAACCTTGTGGGGGCCTGAGAGAGCAGGCGTGTGTGTGTGCCAGATGGAGCTCACCTCACAGCCTCTACTTATTCATTACCAGTATGAGCTCTGGCTCAGACAGAGGGTGAGTGACACAAAGTTACAGTGAAAAAAATTACATGAGGGAAAAAATGCTCGAAGAGATTCAAGACCTAAACTTGGACTGCGGACACATTTAGACGTTCTTAAATGCGTTTTATTAAAACATTGCTATTAATGTTAATATGTATGAACAGCTACTAGAAGTGCTTGGGTCAACTCATAATGCAATGGTGTGGAAATGTTTGGGTTAAATTTACCAGAACCCATCGTGGGTTTTCGGTGTCAGAAAGTCGAGTTATTAATATCTCATAAATATCACTTTCAGTCAACCGTTTATTTGCCAAACACAAACTCCTCTCTGTTTTACTCTCAAACACACACGTACTTCATAGAGGCATCAGGCCTCTGCAGTGGATGATCTATTACTGACTTACAGAGTAGTTTAACACTACTACCTAAAGACAAAAAGACAAGTGTTGTGGGGAGAAATGGAAGATAATTGGAATGGATAACATTCCCAAATTAGAGCAGTCACAGTTTTAGCAAAGATGTGCTACAACCCCTGAGCGTATGGCTAATGAGAATTTCTTTGAATTTAGAAACCTTGCCAAATTCCAGTAAACTCATGTCATGTCCGTAACGACTGCTGACGTTTCCTCCACTAAACTGAAACATTATAACAATTCACTACGGTAGTCCTTTAATTCTTTACTCCTGATGATGTGAAGATGTACCCGAAGCAATAACAACCTCTATTTCACTCAGGAGAAATTATAATTCTGCAACAAAGCACAGCATCCAAAGAAGGCTGATGGTGCCTCCTACAGGACAAATAAGTAAAAGAGGAGGAGGAATCTCACCGTAACCTTGTTGCTGTGGTGGATAGCCCTGCTGACCTGGGTACTGCTGCTGTGGAGGATAGCCTTGCTGCTGTGGTGGGCCTTGCTGGTATGCTTCTTGTTGTTGGCCATACTGGGCATTACCTACAACAAGTAACAAAACACATTTAAGACAAAATTCTGATGACTAAAAGGGATAAATACACATATAGAAAGAACAAGATATTCTTCCTATACTGATAAAACAAAAACAGCAAGTATAAAAGTAACTGTTGTGCATAATATAACTGTATCCGTAAAGTATTACCTTAGCGCATATATATATATATATATATATATATATATATATATATATATATATATATATATATATATATAGTAAAATTAAGCCATTAAAAGATATTCAAACTTAAGGTTAGGGTCAGAGATTTTGCTTATATTTTCATTTTTTGCCCATTTCAGTTCAGATGGGGAAAACATGTAAATAGCTAATTATTAGGAGCCCTGCCTCAAGAATTCATGTTGATCCCTCTTTTCAAATCGCCCTCATTTTCTTCATTTCAAGAGCAAAACATGTGTTTGAAAGGTCAAAGAAAAACAGGGTAGTCAGTAGAAGGGAAAAAAACAATGAAGAACATAAAACTAAATGTTAACTGGACAAAGACAAAGAAGTTCTGTATTTCTAAGTTTCTTATTTCTAAATGTGTTCGCTACATTCCATAATACCAACATCAAACACACCAACTTAGAGAAATCACAAGTGTATCCACTTGTGATTCGAGCTGATGCGTCATATCTGTCCAAAACAGTTGTTGGTTTCTAAGTTGCTCATGCGCTGGATGTTTTCTGCATGTTAGTAGACACAGACATAAGTAGAAATACTAAAAGAATATGAAAGTACTAACTGGCCGCAGCACTAAACGTGCATTTAAAAAGTTTGCTGTGTAGTTATTGGCATGAAGCATTGACTTTTGACTTCTACCCAACTTTCATACAGCTGTCACAGTTGAATCTCATTCACGTCTCTCGTCACTGCATTTTTGGACGTTTTGTCACCTCTGAAGGAACAACACCTTATTCTAAAGGGTGTATTTCTGGCATGTGAATGTGCATCTTCAGATTCCACATAATTTTTACTTATTAGAGCCTAAATTTGCATTGATTTCCCCAGAAAATAATGAAGAAACTGAAATTTTGGATTTGCCGCAGTCTCTACATCATTTGTGTTTTAACACAACTCCTGGGTTCTTTCTCATCTTCTCCGAGTGACTGGAGAGTTTCTCCTACCTTCTGAGGCTCCCTGTCCTGCGTGACTGTACTGGTCCCCATAGTAGTCTTCCTGCCCTGGGTACTGCTGAGGGGGTCCTACATACACATACACACAACATACACACAAGTAGATTCAAGGTGTTGTTGGATTGGTTGTGTAAGGGGAAGATTAGAGAGGATGGATTCCCTGCCACTAATTCTTGTTAAATAGCTTTCTCTTGGCCACTTCACTAATCTTACAGCGTCTGGAGGCTTTAGGTTACATCTTTATTCATCAAGATGACTGAGCTACCGGATAGGAAATAGATGTAATTAAGAGGAACAGAAGTAAGAAATGCAGGAGGGAAGGCTGCAAAAAAGAAAGGCCAACATTCACAACTGGCACACATGAGAGACACACTCTGAGGGGTATACCTTGCTGTGGGGGTCTGTATGGTGGCATTGGCCTCTGCCCCATGACATGATTCCCTTGGTTGACCTGGCCCATCATGCCCATTGGGTTCTGCTGTCCTTGGTAGTGTTGTCCTCCACCACCAGGAGGCATGTTATACTGTTGTGATGGAGGCTGCTGATGCATCATTGGGCCTGTAGTACACCGACATTGAGCTAACTATCAAACTGAGTTCGACAGATAAGCCAAAGTAATAGCATGTGTCTTATCACGTGCACTACTACTAGAGATAAGACTCTAGAAATCAATACAATCGCATGAAAACTAGCAGATGTGTTGTTTTACCTTGATTAGGTTGCATGTTCATGTTTGGTCGAGGCCCATAGTTTCCCATGGGTTGGCCCTGGGTCATATTCATTTGACTCTGAACTGGCATGCCCTGGGAAGAAGGGACTGTGTGATTGTAACCACCCATTGAGCCATGGCTGCTGGGGGGCATATTCATAGAGCCACTGGGCATGTTGGGTGGCTGGGTAGGGCCTGGACCTGGGCCTTGCATGGGCATGTGATTAGGACCTGGAAAAGATATAGTGAGGAGGAAAAAAAGAAGGAGATATAAAAATTCTCATTTAATAGACACAAGAAAAAGTGAAACTTCAAAAAGCCCTTTAAATGTGTCCTGATTTATACAAAGTTCTGCAGTTCAATAAGGTAGACTGACACCATTATCAGCTAAAGTTCAATAACTATTGTAATTTCAGAGCTTTTCTTTCATCACATTATTTACTTTCTATCTGCTTAATAACTTCTGCAAATAAAAAGTATGATACATGTCAGTGCAAAACACTTCTAAACAGATCTACCAGATTAAATTGTGATGTGGTCAGACTTAACAAGAGTAACCATGTGAACTGAGGATCAATCTTTTTCATAAAAACAACATACCAGACAAAAAAATGTATGAGGCTATATGCACATTTGCAGAATCTCGATTGATTCGGACACAGAAAGCATGAATTTTATGTTATATGGGACACAGTTGGCCAGAATCCCAGAGCAGGTACCTATGCTCCAGTCATATTGTGATTCTGCTTAGGTCAGACTTTAGAGTCTTGACAACACAACAAACTGCATTACTTATTAAGTATACAGCAAATGGATTGAAGGGGTTGCCTTTAATCAAATTATTTGTTTCAGTCATTTTTGGTATGGTGTTCTGGTATGTTGGTTTCCATTCAATCTATAACAATCTCTTGTAAATCTGGAGGACAGAAAGAAAGACTTAAAGACAGACAGAAAAAAAGAAATCTATATACAATACAAATGAAGTATGATGTGATGCTTCACTTGGAGAATATAACCTGTAACCACAATTAAACAAAGTCCAAATTTAACATCACCACAGCAGCTAAACAAGTGACATCATCCTTCAGCAGAACAACCTCCCTCACAGTTCTGTGGTGTTGCTAGGCAACTCAAGACAGAAACTGAATAGAGAAGGAGAAAGAGAAGGGAGAAAGACAAGAGGGGAGGAAGCAGAGGTGGGAAAAGAGTGAGTTACCAGGCATCTGTCCATTCATCTGGTTCTGCATATGGGGGGCTGGAGGGCCACCACTGACCATACCCTCAGAGGGCATATTGTGACCATGAGGAGGCTGAGGAGGGGGTCCACTCTGGTTCATACCACCGGGGCCCATGGGCATATTTTGAGTGGGTGGCTGGAGGTGAAAAGCACAGAAAAAAAAATACACATTAGCGTCCAAGAAACCGATCTGAGCCTGAAAATAAATGGGATTTAAAAACAAACAAAACAACACTCAAATTACTGGTTATAATAGTAACTGAGAATATGTTCCACATTATAAAATAATACAATACAATACAAATAAACCAAACAAACAAAAACAACATTGAGAAATACTTAAATGAGTTCACTGAACATCTCCATACTTTGGGACTTAAATAAGGCTAATGTAAAATAAACAATACTCAAAAGGAAAAGAAATTTTAATTTCCAAAGCACAGGATATCTAGACGTTTTTGGGGTTTTTTTTTTTGGTTTTTTTTTAAAAATCATTTTATGATAAGTGGAATGTTGGATTCTACTGTATCCATACTTTCAAAAGCTTCCATGAGAACATTATAACATGACTTTTTTCACACACCAAGCAGAACTCGGTGTGGGAAAAGCGACAAGGTTAATATTTTCATAAGGTGATGATCTTCAATTATTCCCCTCACATTAAAGAACATACTAATTCTCAATGTTAAATGGTGCAACTTAATGAAAAAACTATTACCTGATATTGTGAGGATAATCACAAATACGTTTGTCACACCCATTTCAAATATATTATAAATATATGCTTTTAAATATGTTATCAACTATTTCAACACTTCCTCTAAATCATGACTAAAATATGGGAGAATCTTAATAATGACAGATGAGCCTAACATGAGCTCATAGGAATGCAAGTCACAGTGTTTTGTACAGTTCATTCACAATCATCAAATACTTACAGCAGGTAGGAGAGATTGCATGTTCTGGTTAGAGTCTGCTATCGTGGCCAGGTAGACCAAATTTCTGTGCAGCATCTGTTGATACCTGGGTAAAAGGAGGGTTGTTAATATTCCACATATGACAATAATTACTGTTCAAATATCAGTAGGGACTTACTGTGAACACTCTGCAGTTTTTCCTTTACTCTGGAAGTCCATTATACACTGAATGAGCTGGTTATTTTCATCAAGTAACTGCAAAAGTAAACGCTCGTATTTATGGGACATTCGTTTTACTTCTGATAAAAAAAACAATAATATTAAAGAATCGTGTCATGTAATACTTTGATATGGCTTTTTATGTTCCTTTTGGTAGTTAATTTGTTTCAATTTGCAAACAAAGGGCAAGTCTTTTTCTTTTAATGTGAGCGTGCGTTTCAAGCTAACAAAAGACGCGTCTCACTAGCTAGCTGTCCTCTGCTAACAAAACCACAGGCCTCCATTCATCTACAACACAATTACACGTCAGTCGGATAGATCCACCCAAGATACACATGGCGTCCGGATTCCAAAGAAATTCATATTCACCGCGCTTTGACCCTGCAACAATGTTTCCGATCTGCCCACAGCGGGTCTTGGATGGGCACTGCAACACTGACAATCTGAACGGCTAGCAAGGTTTGATACATTGACTCCATAATGCGACGCGATGAAAAAAATGAATTACCTTTTGTATTCCAGCGGGTGTTATATCGCCCTTACGCTGCCTGTGAGGCGCAAATGCCACCGACATGGTGATATTATGATTAATGAACGCGAACTAAAGCATAAAAGTCAAAAGTAGCTAACACACAAGACAAATCGGTAGAACTCAGATCACACAGTCCTCCTGAATACGATGCAATTTCGTAATACAGTGGTCCATGTTTAGGGGGGGGCAGCAGCACGTTTAAAATCACTGTTCTTTTCATTGTTTATTTTAGATGTGAAATGATATCTGACGCTTATGTTAAGCTTATTTAAACGACAATATTTGTAATAATTGGTGTACGCAGCTGGCATAAACTATATATTTTTCTTTCGTTGAATCACAGTTCTACCTATTTTTCATATAGTGGAAGAGCCCACAGCGAGACTAAAAGGCCATGGGCCGAGTGCTTTGAACTACAAAAGGAAAAAGGAAACAGGTGGAAAATTTTAAACACACACGTATCACATATATAACACACCTAAAAATATGAAAGCATTTTGGGGCGATAGAACATATTCACAAAAAAATATGTTTTAGTTTTTAAATTGATTATATTCTCTCACATTTTGGTTAGTTGCATTATGTAGAAACGCCACTCTGCAAAATCTGTTTCGGTTCCTGTGTAGGTAAAATTAAATAAAGAAAAAAAAAAAACCAACTACAATAAAAATGCGTTTTTTATTCTTGCTTATTTTTTTTTATCTATGTATGATGATGATGATAATAATAATAATAATTTTTTATTATTGTTTTTAATCACAACTGTCCTCTACGGAACCTCGTTTTGGTATAGTCGAAGTTCATAGGTAAGGCGCAGGCGCTGTTTTCAATCTACACAGTGAGTAGCTTTTTGCTAACGAGCTGAATCATTTGGTAGGGGTTTCAACTTTTTCTTGTAATTGTGTTTATCTTGCAGTGCGATGGCGGCAAGATATGATAGGGCAATTACTGTATTTTCTCCTGATGGACATCTTTTTCAAGTGGAGTATGCACAAGAAGCTGTAAAGAAAGGCTCTACAGCGGTAAGGCGTTAAGTAGAACTAATGCTAAAGCTAACGTGGCCACTGTTAGCGAACTAATTAGCGGCTAGCAGAAACTCTGCTCTTTCTTCTGTTTGATGTCTTTTTGACTCACAGTATACTGTGCTTTGTATTTTCCATTCCTGTTGGACTATAAAAAATAGTAATCATTGGTCTGCCAGCATAAAATTAATCAGGGTTTTTTTTTTTTTTTTTTTTTTTTAAATGCATCTTGTTAGCATTTTGTCGCTGTGTCACTCCCAATACTTTCGGTTTTGAGCCACAAAGCGGTGGTTACGATAAATAGTGATTGGAAGGACAGTATAGTCAGAAAAGAGTTGGTATTTCAATCAGAGTTTAATTATGATTAAATGATCCCTCTTGATCATATTTTAAAATAGGTGCAGTAAACCATTTACTGGTGGTTCGATAAAATACGCTTGTGTGAGCTGCCCTTTGCAGGGACCTGAGCGAGACATGCTTGATACACACACACACACACATATATATATATATATATATATATATATATATATATATATATATATATATATATGTGTGTGTGTGTGTGTGTGTGTGTGTGTGTATGTGTGTGTGTGTGTATAAGGCATAGTTAACAGATTCCTTAAAAACTGGAAAAACCTAAATGTTAAAATAAAATAAAAAACATGCACTATCTTTTTTTTTCCCCCATTGCTGTATTTTCTTTTTAACTTTCTATTTCATATCTTTGTTTCTCACAGGTATTTAGGGAGATGGTATTAGTTGTCATATTATATGTTACATAAAGTTTATAATAAAATAAATAAATGAGAGATGCTCTGCTTCAGAGGATTTTAAGTCCAGAAATTTAATACTTATTGAATAACTGAAGAAGTGTGGTCATATCATTATAATCATTCCTCAGTACTTGGTTGTAAATGCTTTAAGTTTATGTTTGTTTTTTGTACACATTTGAAATGACTTTTTAGGTGAGGCATGATTTATCTTGGTAGTTATAGGTCACTTGCATATGGATATCCTGATAGTGTAACTTATTGGCTTAAACAGGAAGTGCAGGATCTTGCAAATTTGGTTTATGGACCTCCTTCCCATGCAAAATGTAATATATTGTGTATATGTAGCTGGTCTACACATAATTAAATTTTGATATCCCTTGCTCTATTTAAGAACTAATAGTTATTCTCTTCAGTGGACAATAATAAAATAATGTAAAATCTTGATCCTTGTTTCAAGAATTTTTTTCTTCCTTTGTTTACTTAAATGTGCAAGTTTAAGTTTCCCAATCCCAAAAACAAGCACGACCAAGAGTAAATAGCCCATAAGTGATATCGAAATAAATTTACCAAGTGAACTCCTTATTGATATTAATTTTTGTTTATCACTGGCGAGTCTTTCCATCATCTGCCCAGCCTGTTAGGGAAAACATTCTTTCGTGAAAATGATCAGTAGTTAATATGGATCTGTTTATTTGTTCCTTTTTTCCTTCACTCTACTCAGGTGGGAATTAGAGGTAAAGATATTGTTGTCCTTGGTGTGGAGAAGAAATCGGTTGCAAAGTTGCAGGAGGAAAGGACTGTCCGCAAGATATGTGCACTGGATGAGCATGTTTGCATGGCCTTTGCAGGTACCTTAAAAAATATTCCTTTACCTTATATCTTGCCTGCCACATGAATTAATTTTGTCCTTTTTTTACCCAGATTATAGTAGTCATATAACTTTGTTTTAATTTTTTTAAGGTTTGACAGCAGATGCTCGTATTGTGATAAACAGAGCTCGGGTTGAGTGCCAGAGCCACAGGCTAACAGTTGAGGATCCAGTGACAGTGGAATACATCACACGATACATAGCAACACTGAAACAGGTATGTGACCACCGTACCGCTGATTTATTGTTAACTCAGATTATTATAAGCCATCTAAAGTCTGTAACATTCATGAGCCAAAAGCATCTAGTGCTTTCATGCTGGGTGCTGCTTGTTATGTTTTTAATAAATATGCAAAAATAGGCGAGCAAATTCCCATTTTTGTTCCACCTGCAGCGCTACACTCAAAGCAATGGGCGCAGACCATTTGGAATCTCAGCGTTAATTGTTGGGTTTGACTACGATGGAACCCCCAGGCTGTACCAGACTGACCCATCAGGGACCTACCATGCCTGGAAAGTTAGTGGCTCATTTTATTTATTTATTTTTCATAAATTGATTTTTTTTTTTTTTTTTTTTTTTTGTGTGTGTGTATCCATCACATTATTGGACTTTTTAATAAGTGTGTTGTCAGCCTAAAACATATTAATGATTGAACTTTGCATTCTTGGCTGAAAATATCAGGCAAATGCAATTGGCCGCAGTGCAAAAACCGTGAGAGAGTTCTTGGAGAAAAATTACACGGATGAAGCCATCGCCGGTGACAACGAGGCAATCAAGTTGGCCATCAAAGCTTTGCTTGAGGTAAGGTGACAGTAGGCCTTTGCAGCAACATATATTTCACTTTGGGCTCTTTCGCATGAGGTAGATGCACCAAAGCTAAATGAAAACTGCAACATTTTCCTCTGACATACAAAGATTTATTTATTTATTTAAACTGGCAAGATGTAAAGCTCAAGACTTACTAGAACTGATATTATATTGCTGTTAAAACATAATTATTTGTTGTGACAGGTTGTCCAGTCAGGAGGAAAAAATATTGAACTTGCTGTTATCAGACGGAATCAACCACTCAAGGTATGCAATGAGGGAAATCTGCATTCTTTTTAATTTTTTTGTTTGAGCTTTAATATGATCTTTATAATTGTGTATTTTCTCTCGTTATAGATTTTGGAGTCCAAGGAAATTGAGACTCTGGTGGCTGAAATAGAGAAGGAAAAAGAAGAAGAGGCAGAGAAGAAGAAACAGAAAAAATCCACTTGAAATGGTCGACAAGATGTTGTTTATTGCACTTGGATGACAATATCATATGAGTTCAGAATATTAGTTTGAAGGTTTACTCCTTTTATTTCACTGTAAAGAGCCAATTCATAACTTGAGAGTTGTTGATGTTGCTGAAATGTTTTCACACATTTAAAGTGACTTTTTACCAGCTGCAAAGAATAATATTGTAATACTGTTTAGTTGGCTTTGTTTGAACATACCTACGACTTGAGGTGTGTCCAAACATTACTCTGGTATCTCAAGTTAGGAGTTGGATCTTTTGTTTCACTTGCAGGATTAAAAAGAAAATCATTTACCAAATGTCTCAAATGTATAACCAATAAAAGTGGAATTGTTTGTATGTTTTGTTCAGTTGTTTTTTTTTAATCACCAGTGCACCAAATGCCTTTCCAAGATAGAATCAGCTGAGAAAGTTGCCATTAGCCCTTTCAGTGAGACTGTAAACAACAGAATACCCTCAATCTTTGTATTGTTTATCCTACTGCAATGGAAGTGTGGTGGTAAAAATACCTGCAGTTAGAAACCCTACTAAAGTACGTAGCGATAAAGTGCAATGTTTTTTCATCTTTAAGCATTCTGTCACAGACCTAAAACTAGTGGGGGCTTGATTGCTTTACAAAGTGCTCACCTTTCCCTCACTCATTTAAAACAAATTAGTGGTGAGCTAAAGAAATGTCTAATGGCTGCTCAATGAGATGCCCTCTTTCTGTCTTTTTTTTTTTTTTTTTTTTCCTCTGCTTTTTTATTTCACCCTAAATTCGCTTATCAAGCAACCACTGCTCTGAATTCTCAACGACACAATTATGGCCGGCGGTGTGGTAGGGCTGCTTAATGGGATCCTGGCCTCAGACCCCAGTGGGAACTTTCAGTGACTTTAATCTGAAGCCCTTTGAAAAGTTGTGCCGTGCTGTGCTGAAGAGCCCCCGGGGTTCCCTCTGACTCCTACCAAAGACATAATGGTGAATGCTAAAGTCCTTCATTTAGAGTCATCTTCCCTGAGCCAGGATTTCCTGAGTGGGCGCCTTGACTAGAGTGATTGCGCTTGAACTTGTTTGTGAGTTGTTAGAAGTTGTTGTTTGGACTGACGTTAGACAACAAATTAAAGTTCAGGTAATTCTTCCTATACAATGATGTCATTAAATTCTAGGAATGTAATTCTAATTAGTTTAGTGTAACTCATTTTTTTCCCAGTTCATCAGTACACTAATTGGTTCTTACAAATTTACTTTAAGTTCAAATTTTATATCACTATCTCTATTAGGTTGTTGCTCTGATTGTTGGCAAAAAAGGGTTACCCAACAAGCTCCAGGTAGAATTAATAGTTTATTCTAGGTAGTCAGTCCTCTTGCTACAAAGCCTATCTGATCTTGTCAATAAAGCGAGAGCAGCTTATTCTTTTCTGCTAAGACCCCTAGTCTTTTAAACTGCTCGAAGGAAGACTTTTCTTTTTCTTTCTTTCCTTCTGTCTTGCTTTTTTTTTTTTTTTTTTTGCTGGCGTTGTTGCCCACAATCAGCACTACTGCGCCTCAGGACAAAGTCCATCTCTCCCATCGCTGGCTGCTGCTCATCATTAATGCAGAAAATAATGGCTTCACCAGAGGTCATTGAGGGAGGAACAAGGCCCGAGGACATGTACTCTCCGAGCAAGAATGCACACCGCTGCAGGCTGTCGACAGTGGACCCTTTGTATGAACACACACACCTTGCAAGCCAACTGCAGAAACATAGGAAAACACTCAATGTGAACGCAGAACAGATTTAAAAAAGCAATCCTCACATCAGTTTATCTCTCCATCTGTCATGCACATACACTTAAGGCAAAGTGAGTTCTCATGTTGTAGTCACTGATAAAAACCTGGAATCCTCTCCACGTGTCTTTATCTCATTAGAATATTTTGTTGCATCAAATGTCAATATTTTAACAATTTTCCCATGCTAATTCAAACAATCCTTTATTGCTAAATTTTAAGTCAGAGATAGATTTTACTCTTGAGGATCTAAATTTTTGTCATTATAATGTTCCGACCTGTGGCTATATTTCAGTCTTCCTCTTTTGGGATATTTAAAATGCTTCAGTGCAAAATGTCTTTGGGTCCAAAACAAGGTAGGTGCTTCAAGGCTGGAAGCACACAGTCTTGCATCCCTGGGGAACTATGGTTACATTATACCTCCTTTTAAGGCTCACATTTTCTGCCAAATGACTCAATGTGTTATCACCTCCTAAACCAGTAGAGCGCAGTGTTGCATAAAAACAGCTCCCATCATATCACTTACAGTTTCTCTCACTTCTCGTCCTACAGATTGACAGTATGACTCCTCTCGCTAACAGTGAGCAGAATCTACTGGCCGCTGACGTGTTTTTGTCTGTTCTTCAACTCACGGCCACAAAGGCGCTCTCTGAACAATTGAATCCATCGAGGGAGAGTTGTTTTGCTTAAAATTGTCAGATAAAAAAGCAACATTGCTTGTGTCCTCCAGCGATGACCAAGCTGTCAAAGTGTGTTGGGTCATAAAAGGCTACGCTCTCAACACTGTCCCTTTTCTGCTTGTCACATGTCGACAGTTACACACATGCATACGCTATCTGTGTATTGTGGGGTGGCCTGCCTCCTCTTATACCCTATGGGGTCTCCGCATCAGTATGAAGTTTGACTATATAGCCGTACAGGCTTACATATCCATAAGTGATCCAAATATGTTTCTTTTAATGTTCTCTTTTAACTCTTAGCTTGAGGGGTGTTTTTTTTATTTATTTATTTTTTATTTTTTTTTTTTTTAATATCACTCTATTATCTCATATCAAACATCTTATCTCCTCTGTCCTTAAATCTCTTTCTCTCCCCGGTCTCACTCTCTTGCACACATGCACAGCACACATTGATTTTCAACTGTTTTGCTTCTTAACACACTCTCCACTTATATCCCAAAGATTAAAATGCAGCTGAGTAACAGATACTGCCTTCATCTTCTGTTGTCATTACCTTTGTGTCCCCTGAAAGGTGCTGGAATACCAACAGTTTGGGTGAAGAGACTAAAGGCATGGTTTAGAGTTACCCCTTAAGAGTCACCTGTCGGTGGTTTTGTCTCCCAGAAGAATACCCAGAGTGCATCCTTCTCTAATTGAAAGTAGACACCACTGACCTAGACAGGCAGAACAGGAGAAATGAGGAAAGGTTGAGCGATATGAAAAGGAGAGGCAAAAAAGAGCAGACATCTAAAATAAACAATTCCCAGAACGCTGCAGGCCAAAAACAAATGGCCCTAAGGCGTCATGGCCTCTCTGGGCCGTGGCAGAAGCCAGTCACACACATCACATAGCATTACTCGGGATGGGGTTACAGGAAAATGTCAGCCGACGCATAAGGAAGAACCATCGGCCCATAGGATAATTTGATTGCCTGAGGGAGGTGCAATCTTGCATTCCCACGATTCCTCTCTTTCCACCCACACCCTGTTTTCATTGTATTTTTTAATCCATTTTTTCTTTCTCAGTTATTTAATGTTCACAATGCTGTTGTTTGCTCTGCTAGCCATATGTACAGATTCCCTGTGTTATTGGAATATTGGAAATGGGGTGTGGGGGTGGCTTGATGCAGCCTGATGCCACAGCACTTGTTCTGCAAAGCATCTTCCTCCATCCTTATGGGAATTTTATGGGCCATTGGTTCAGAGTGTGGCCCCTGATGTCTTGATTTACAGCCTGATCTTTACATGTTGGGTTGCATGTTGTATGACTGGTCATGGTAAAAAAAAAAAAAAAAAATCACATCCCTTCCAGTGTTGTTCCTGTGGCAGATGCAGCCAGGGCAGAGATTAATGAAGAAAAAGCAAAATGAATCATTGCATATGGAAAGTGAATGTTTATGGGTTAAAAATCAACTGTGAAAATGGACCTATGAGTCTTTGAGCATCAAATTGTTGTGTGTGTGTGTGTGTGTGTGTGTATTAGTGCACAAATACGCAGCTGCATTTATGCGCGTGCATTAGATAAAGACAGAGAGAAGGATGGAGAGAGGAAAAGAAAGAGACAGCAAGAGAGTTCAGCGTAGATATCTGAGTGCGTCTGACAGAGAGGACAGCCCTGTAGGCAGGTCCCAGCCCTTCAGCACCGAAAATGACACATGACTGCTTTGACTTTTGTCATCCCCTGTCTCTCTACGCCCCCAAACCCAAGCCTCCAACAAACACTGAGGCAAGCGGAGATACACACACTCAAAGACACACAGTCACACACTGTATACTGCTTAGATTACATTATCTTTATCCTGAGGACATGAGCCCTCCTTGTTGGATGACATTTGGGCTTGTGCAGCAGTAAGGTTACCTTTCTTTGCCCCTGAGTTAAAGATGCCTGTCTGCAGCATGCATTTGAAATGAAGGACGGAAAAATCAGATGAGAAAGATTTCCAAAAGCACTTTGATCAGAGGCATCAACAGTCACGCACAAACTTGTTAAGCAGTATGTAAATTTGGGCTGATACTGAATAAAGTTGCCAGAATGGCATGAATCCATTGTGCTGCGATGATCAAAATAAAAGAGGGCTTCGTACGCTGCAGGGCAAGAAAGTCACAGACATGAAGGTTTTTTTTTTTTCCTTCCTCTTTTTTTTTCCTACAAAGGGGCTGATGTGATGCAGAGAGGAGAGAAGAAGGGGAGGGAAATGAAAGATAGGGGGAAGCCTGGAAGGATCTCAATCTAAATTAGCCGGGTAGAAGGAAGACTGTGCTGAGTGAGACATATAATTAAAACCAAAGTGATGAAAACATCAGCACTCATTCAGTCATTCACTAGATGAATTTCTGAAATTTGCTCCTGGGATGATGTGAAGATGATTCAAAGCTAAAGGTGAGTCTCACCTATTGTAAATGCACACCAATCTGCCATTTATGCTTTACTGATCTTCCTCTCACCATCTCACTTTATCTACCTCCTCTCTCCCTGTTTCTTTCTCCTTCTGTTGTTCACCTTTTCTCTACAACTGACACCCTGAGATGAATAGATGCTGTCACAAGGACTCTTGTAGCCTGTCAGTTTTTAAACAAACAGTTAGCAAAAGGATCCCTTTCACAAGAAACCTCCCAGTCTGAGATGAGGTTATCAGCTTCAGGTTGTTGTGTCCTGTCTGTAGGGAAGATCCACCCTGTGAGTGAAGAAAGGAATATGACCTCACACAGGGACAGTTGTATGCCTCACTGTACCACACATCTTCAAATCCTTCAATTCATGAGATAATATCAATGGTAAATCAATGTAGTTTCAGTATTTCTCCTTAATATTAAACCTTTACAATAATAAACACAAACAGTAAGAATTAAAGCATAAAAAGGAAACTAAACAATAAAGGAAAAAGTTGCTTATTATTTTATCTTGTAATGAGGAAGATTGAAAAATGGAATGACGTGCAAATTAACAACTTGTGAATAAATAATTACTGATAATTTTTAGAGCTTTCAAAAAACCAACTGCTCCACAAAATACAGAGTATTTACAGCCTATGACGGAGTATTTTTTAAACTTAATAACGAACCTTTTTCTGCTACCTAAGATTATATAATGCCACCCAATCCTTATTTAGCTATTACTGTTTTTTTTTTTTGTTTTGATTTTTTACTAAAAAATGTTCCATGTCTTTTTTAAGTCGTCATATTTTCCAAAGGTCTTCAATATATTTTTTAATATTTTTCTAGGTATGTTAGTAATATTTCCATTTTCTTTCCCAGTGTTTTGCACTTTGGTATATATATATATATATATATATATATATATATATTTTTATTTATTTTTTTTTTATTTTTATTTTTTATTAAATTGTATTGTTTGCTCCTGCAGGTTTTTGATGTATCCCTGTTCCAACACACCTAGCTTCCATTGAATGGATCATACAGCCAATGAAGTTCTGCACAATGACTGATTAGTTTGAGTCTGGTTTAGGAAGACAGGAACACATGGAAAACCTGCAGGATTGTGGCCTTTGAGGACCAGAGCTGCAAACCCTCTAAAGTAACCTACATGTGATAAGTGATCAGTTAACCTAACATTTATATCTTGTGGTATTTCTGTTATATCTGATATATACTTCTTTGCATGTTTGTTTTGTTAGCTATTTATTTGTTTAAAATCTTTCTGTTTAAGAATACAATTTGTCATCAAGTAAAATGTTTAATTTCTTCAGTCCATTCTTCTCTTGCTCACAAACTGTTGTGAAACTTCACAGACAGCAACATTCACTCCAAACTGATCTAATGCTATTGATGAGAATCTTACCAGCAAGGTTATAGATACTCATGAAGTATGATTAAGCATAATTCTGCATTTAGGAAACTCCTAGTTTGAAGCACAACTTTATTTGTTTGGGCTCTGTGGTTTAGTAATAAAAAATTATAAAAAGTTTCATCAAAGTCCTGTGTCCCTTATTTTTCCCTTCTTGTAAATGTAAATTTTTTTACAGTGAAAGTCTAGCTCCAAAAGTTCTACTTGTTCTTGCAGCCTGTCTCTTTAACCAGATATTCCTGGCAACTGGAGAGGAAGCATTTCCAATTGGTAGCTTTTTATCTCACACCAGTACAGTGGACCTCCAGTGAATTAGTCTTCCCAACAACGAACGTCCCTGCACTAAAACGGTCCTTCAAAAACCAAGTCTGACTTTTATAAGAAAAAAAAAAGGGAAAGAAGAAGTAAAGAAAACCAGCCCCCTCAGGTATGTTCACTCTCTTCCCTCTTCTGCACCTGCACAGAGTCTCTCAATACCTCCGTGTGTCTCTCCACACAATGGAGACAGTGCATAGCCTGTGGCAGCTCTCTCCAGCTGAGAGCCACCTCTCTCCAGAGGACAGGAGAGGAAAACTGCCAGCACTAACAACTGATCCTGGCAGATAAAGGAGCAGATAGGCATGGAGAAAGTGCCTTGGACAACACTTGCCGCACCCTGGTCATCAGTGCTGCTTCCCTTGGCTTTGTGATACTAGCAGCTGTTGTCACCATTTGCTGCTTAGGAGTGAAACAAATAGGAGACGTTATTTAATTTTCAAAGCGCCAAATATTTTTATTTATACTATTACAACAGTCTTATTGTACATTTCAATATTACCCAAAGATTTATTTTTATGAAAACAGAAACACCTGTTGATCCCAGTCGTCACCTACAGTGCGTCCATCACCCTCAGCTGTTTCTGGTCTGCTACAAACCCTGGACTGTGAAGGCCTTTGTTAATGTGCTGTAATGTAGTAGCAGCCCAGATGACCCAGCACCAGATCAGTGCACCACTCACACTCCTGAGGGCAGCTGACTGGATCAGTAGTTAGGCGAGACCACAGCTGGAGAAGCCCTGGGCCAAGGGGTTGACCTGATGTGATTAAGTGTACGTCCAGCTGCACAGAAAGATACTACCCTGAAATAGTGTTGCACGCAAAGATTTGGAAAACTCTTTCTCTCCTAATTTCGCTTACTTATTCCGTCTGGTGTGTGTCTATGAAAGCCAAACTTATGATGTTTGACCTAAGAAAGACCTTGATAGGAATGGGGTCTGAGTGAGAGTGCTTATTTTATTCTCTTCCACGGTGCTGCAGGCAATGGCTGTATTAATGCAATGGCAGGGATCTTTGAAGTTGTGACTTTATGAGACAAAAGCTAATTTCCTTTCCTTTGTTCATTATCGAGAGAGACTTCCAGCCAGGCGGAAAAGCATGCTGTGCTAATTATTCCATTCATGAGTTGTCTCTAAAGTATGTAATGGATTTCACTGGGCTTTTTGCAGGTAAGTAAGGTGATTTGGTACACATTTCTGTCAACATGCTGCTTTTCAGTGATTATACAATCCGAATTTATTTCATGCAGCCCGGTTAAAGACGAACAAACGTTCTGATGCAGCTCTTGCTCAATGTGGAATTAAATGACTTTGAATGTAAAACTGCAACTTTAGTTTTCATGATTTACAAGTAATTTCTAAGTGAGGACTGATGTGGAGCAACTCTTTCTCCGTTGCCTTAACAAATCTATCCTCTCCAGACTTGTAAGGCCAAAACCACTTTGCAACTCATTAAGATCTGAACCCAATTTCACAAATAAATTTCAGAGTTTGCGGGGCCAAGTTAGGCATGTGACATAATGGGATTTCCATCTCGCCCTGAAACATAACTTGGCAGAGCATGAAGGAAAATGCAACATTTTGACATTCCTCTCTTTGCCGCATGCAACGATGCCGCCCACAACACCTGAGCGCTCCCAATCAGCAAGATGCGTGTGTCCTGTCATGGATGTAAGATGTGCTACCCTGCGACACGGAGTCAGATCAGATGGCAGGGAAAAAAAAAAAAAAAAAAAGTGTAGCTGTGATACAAGTTTAGCAATATACCTCCTCCTCTGCTGTCTGACACCCCTCCTCTTCCTCCTCCTCTCTCTCTCTCCTGCTTTGTTTGTGCTCATTTCATTCTGTGTGCAGCCTCCTGGCAAGCAGGTCAAGGTTTACCCTCGCACCACACACCATTTCCCTCGCACGCTGCCCGGGGGAGGAACACAAGAGGCCTGAGGCAAGGACAAGCCCAAACAGCTCACACAACGTTGCCGCCATCACCACCTCTAACCATACAGATTGGAGGACAGAAATACCGAGCTGAGAAACACTAAGTTGCATTTATACCTCCTTTTTGTTCCCTTATATTTCACCAGTTATTGCTTTTATACTTTATTTCTTTCCTGCCTTCTATCTCATTGTACATTATTGATTTCCGTCAGTAGTAAGTTATATGTCCATTAACCGACAGATTTAATAGAGCGACAATAGAAAGCTACTCATTTGTTCCCCCATAGTGTTAGTGTTCATTTTGAGAGTCTGATACTAACCCTGGCTAGAAGCTAGTGCAGGATTTTTAGCTGTAAATGGAAAACGCCTGTGGGCTTTTCATTTTCTGGGCCCAGACGTTCCCTTCATGGTGTCGGAGCCCTTGTGTTCACAGAGTTCATGTTTTGCTGCAGGGCTTTTTTTTTTATTTTATTTTTTTTATTTTGTTTTATCTCATAGCTTAGACTAGCAGGGCTTTAACTCCCAAAGGGCTCCTGCGTAGCAACAGCAGAGATCAACAAAGTAAGTTTGTTTATGTTGGCTCTGTCCGCATGTTGTCGACTTATACATTTCTCAGTCTCCATTTCCTGCCTCTCCTTGCCCCAGGGGAAAGGAGCCCTCTAATTGGATCTTGTTCTAATTGAGCCTAATACTGGAGCTAACCAGAGTTGGGCCCTGTGGCTAATGAAGAGCTGAATCAAACTAAGCACTAAAACTTTGCCTGTGCATGTGTGTGTGTGTGTGTGTACATTGTATACCTACTTTTTTTCTTTTTTTTTTATCCTACCAAAGTCCATCATGAATGCATCATTAGTCAGTTGTGTATAAAATATATATATTTAATAGCCTTCTCCTACCATCCTTAATAACACATATGTAACACAGGAACCAATAGTATAATATGCATAAAAAACACTAATAGTCTCCAAGGTTATTGTTTTTGCTTAATTTTAATGTTAATGGTGTTATTCACACATGAATGGCATGTAATTTACTTACATATTCACATTCACTTTTAGCAACATCCTCCAGCATGAAACTAGGTTCATGCTTTGCTAGATCAGTGCAGAATTTAGGGCATAGCCTTATGTGATTTAAGTCACTCTGAACGTTTGAGACCAATGCAATTTCTTTGTGTAAGGCTGAGAGTTAATAATCTTTGGGTTACATTTACTCTTACTGAAATTAGTGAAGAAAGAAGAATTCGGGAAAGACAACGTATACCACTTTTAAACAAACCAACATGGACTTATGAAACTCTTAATGGAGGAAAACTGTTTCTAAAATGGCCTTGGATCAACAGATGTACTCACATGTATGATGTGAACAGAAATGTCAACGTCTGTATGAGTATCTAGAAAATCCCAAAGACTGCTGCAAGATTAATAGCAGGAAAGCAATTGCTTCACAGAGATTGTATTAAACAAATGTAAACATAATGTTCATTCAAAGTCTGATGTGTCCGTTCAGGTGAGTTAGCCTTTAATTCATATGACATCCTCCTGTTTTTATCTCCAATGTGTCAAAAACTGCTTTTAGTCACAGCTTTTGATGTCTCCTAAATGCACAAAAGGTGGTTTTTGGTGTTGGTTCTTGATAACTTAAAAATAATATGATAAAAAAGACAAAAACAACAATCCCATAGCAACAGCCAATGCTTTTCTCAAATATCTGAACAAGCAGTGAGGTCCTTGTAAAGCAGCTGGAGGCGTGAGCACGACTGTTTCCATGGTTAGTTTTGGTAAATTCAAGATTGTGCTCATCTTTATTGTGCAGTGAAATATAATAATAATCCATTGTGTTGGATATGAAGATGAAAATACAAGTTTCAACATGTTTACATTATTTGTTATGTGACATTTTGTGTCGCTTTTTGACATCAGGAGTCCCGACAAGCTGCAAGACTGATGTCAGGCTAATGTATTTCATGACATATGTGCACATTTCCATGCACTTTTCATAGAATGGCGGTGAAGACAGAAGAGGTATTGATGTTTTAAGACCCAACAAAGCTATGAAAGAGGTAGATCATGTACATCAGCTTCATCTGCAGGTTAGAAATCGACACCAGTTTTCCTGCTGAGGCAGAGGCTGGGTTGACACTGCTGGTCTGACACGGCTGTCACCACAGCCCTGTCGTCTTCTGACTGTAGTTTCTTTGCATCAGCACCACCTTGACATTTGTACAAGTTGTTCTTTGACATACCACAACGTCAGACACTGTAGTCATGATGAAAAACCATTTTCAAAGAAAATACTTTTTTTTTTTTTTTTAACTTACTCTCTTTTCCTCTGTCACGCCAAGTGTCATCCACCTAAAATAAAATGAAACCAAGAAGCCAAGCTGGCTTTTGCTGCAGTTTCAAAAGTTGTGTAGGCAACACAGAAATGGAAATGAATGATGCCAGGTTTGCTGCTAGAGGGCCAGAAAAGAAATGGCTTCTCTTTTGCCTCCAACTAAGAGACAGTCTTTTAATATATGTTCACATATCTACACATCCGTCTTCCTCTGTACTTAAGAACAGTTGCATGTTCCTCATACATCTTTGTCCACATTATGAGGTGTTATTTAATCTTTTCTTCCCCTTTCTCTTTCTGGGAGATCATTCTGGCTATTTCGCCAAGAGTTTGATATGGATTTAATTTATTTGTAACAAATCAAACCTTGAACACAAAACCATTGCTCTGCCCTTTAAGCACAAAATGCCCTGTATGACATTTTCTTCCTTAACACCAGAAATAAACACAAAACCCATATAAATAACATACTGACAGAAAAGAAGATTAATGTGTTCTCCTATTATTTCGGCCAGTTAACAAGTGGGAGTCAAGACAAGTTGTAGAAAAATTAAAGCGTCATGTACATATATGTGCATTTTTATTTCAAGACTGTTTCATGCCTTATTTAAACAGATCTTGAAGGTTAGTCCAAGGAATCTTTGCTGGCAAGAGGTTTTACTGCAGCTGTTGGTGTTACCAGGAATAAACATGTGGATTTTTTCTTTTTAAACTTTCTTTTTCGCCCAGCATCTTTGCTTTTTAAAGATCTAACTAATGTATGGGCAAGTTCGTGTTGATGTGATGTCTTTTCAAGCAGCTGTTGTGGCAGGAGACCTGTGAGGCACAAACTAATGCTGAGTGTGTGTTGGTGACTACCACCAGAGGGGTAGGTGGAGGCGCAGCACTCCAGGTAGGCTGCACCTCCCTCAGGCACTCTGCCATTTCTCAAGAAGGAGGAGGGTGCAGTAAATGATTCCAGAGCAAATATAAGCTTCCAAGTTTTTCGCCTCAAGGCTGTGGCCCAAAGGCCATTAGAAAGATTGAAAACAGATGAAAGAAGAAACTTAGGTGGGGCTCTTGGTTGCTTTTATGAAACCCAGCTGAATGAAAGGTTTTCTTTAGATTGTATTTAAGACTCAGTTGGCAAATGCTTTCTTTTCTTTTTTCTTTTTTTTTTTTGTTTTGTAAAGGGGTTTATGACCACTCAGACATGTATTAACCTGTGAGCAAATGTGTGTGTTTCATGTTCTGAAACTCATTCAGCTGGAGCTGCAATATCTGAGTAGCCCTCCAGCTCTTGTCTTGTTTGTTGACCGTATTAAACAAATGGTCAGAAAGCCCATTACTCAGGGGGGAATGAATGGGAACTGTGTGCACATATGTGTCTATGTGTTTGGGTTTGCGCACATGGCCCCACCCTGGCCCTGCAGGTTTGTCGGAGGTTTCCTGCCACCCAGTGTCTTCGAGGTGAGAGGGTGGGTGATAATTGAGCACTGTGGCACTTTTACCAAATCTATTGAAAGAAGGAATCGAAAAACCCGTTAATGAGATTTCCCTCCTCGGGCTGTGCCCTAGGTTATTTTCTTATCATTTTCTTAATCTAATGAGCAACTCAAAGTTTATTTTCAAATGTCTTTCCCTTACTCATGCTTTAGGCCTCTTCCCTTCTTTGGTCGCAGGAATGCACAAACTTTATTAATGAATCAGTGTACAGTGTTTTCAAAGGGACCCCGGTGGAGACTTGAGAATGGTCTGTGAAACCAAAACAAGTTGTAATATAAGGTTTCAAAGAGCACTGAGTGAATGATGGAGCAACTTTGGCCCCACACTAAGGGGAACATCTTTATACTTGGGTTTGTTTACCTCACAAGATGGCTCCTGGCTTTGGGAATGGACCATGAAAATGGCTGTTCTCTTGTGCCTCCAGCACTCCAGATAGATTGGAGTTTTTCATGTGGCAGTTAGGCTGCTGGGATACACACCCCAGGGGATGTGCTCTCATTAAGGACAGTGGCTCGGGGCGCTTTTTCTCTGCTTCCTGTGGCCACTGACCTCCTTTTCACCCGTGGGCTCACAGCCACGCCACAACTCTGCGTCGTGGTCTCTCTGTCACTCCGAACAACGCCCTGGGGTTCGTCACATGACTCGAGTGACTCCTGACCCGCCTGGCCTCCTGCAACCCCTCCCCTCCTGTCAACGAGTCAGTTAGAATGATCGCAAACAGCGTAAGGGTCACATGTGCCCCCCTAAAATGGCGGTGATGTCCTTGGGCTTTTTGAGGGAAGAAATTTCCAAGTTGACAGTGTCAAAACATCATGTCAGAAATGGCCAACTTTATGTGTCATCTTAAAGCAGTACAGCTGCAATTTCATTCAAGTGGAAAAAGTTTGAGCTCTACAGCAAAACTAAAGAAACCATCCATCATTTAAAGCGATGACGGTCACTGAGAGGAAATTAGTGATTGAAAGCACCTTTCATCTTTGCGCCTTAACCTGGAATTCAAGCAACTCGGGCATTGTGCTGCTTGAATGGATAAAAGCAAGTCCTCCCTGAGCCATTTCTACAGCCATTTCCCTTTATTTTGTGCTTCATTTTGGCCACGAGACACATGGGATTGTGTTGAGCACCTAAAGGTGAGGTACTTAATCACAGGTCAAAAAAAAAAAAAAAAAAAATAACTGTGAACTTGAGGCATTATACTGCTCTGCCTGAAGTGTGTAGACAAATATCAATAAAAATCCCCCTGATCTCTTTTTTTTTTTTGTAATTACATTTGAAAAGCTTGATGCTCCCTGCTGACCAGAGAATTTAAACTACCCACACTGTCATCGTCCGTTTTCTGAAAGGAATTAAGAGCAAATAATTGAGTTGTATGATAAAAAAAAAAAATTAAAAAAAAATAAAAAAAAGTCATCTGTGTAGAGTGGTAGTGTGCAAAGGGCATGATTTTAAGAGGTAAGCTGTGGGGCGGCCCACCATAGCTGATTGGTGGATTGAGATATCAGACCGGTTCTCATCAGCACCATCCCTACTTACACCTGCAGGCAAAACAATTTTGTCCTCCACTAGTAAGCAATTAGATTATATTCAAACACACATATGCAAGAAAGCCTCTGCAAACTGTATCCCCCCCTATGAAGCACTCTCCTTTCCTCAGTATGACACTAGCTTCCTCCATATGTGTGAGTTTGTGTTAACCAGAGGACAGGAATACACACACATACATAGATGTAGTCACACACACCCTCTAGCTATAAGGTTCCAGTTGGTATATCTCTGTCTCTAAGCCCCAGTTTGATGCCCTAGTCTCATGGTATCCAACCCCCACTCTTTCTGCATCCCCTCAGGCTTCTGTGTGTGTGTGTGTGTAAGATGGCTACTGAACCAAGAGGGCATTGTTTCTCTCCAGTGGGGTTTCATAATTGAACGTTCATATTTATGCACACATTCAAATGGATCCTAAAAGTAGAAATGAAGCACATCATCCTGAAACTCAAGATTAAGATCAAGATTACTCTTGCAAGACATTGTGCAGCACTCCTACATGCTGAAGACATTTTTGTGGAGGCACATAATTGCACATGCACTGATTGGTAGGTTTCCACAGGAGGTGCAAACTCCAGTCAGTCTGCATCAGGTTGTGTGTTACTTAGGCACATGTGTGAGTGAAGCAAGGAAGTGAAAAGACAGCGGGCAGCAGGGACAAACCCGTCAGCCACTCAGATCACATCAGGTCTGTCGGGACACATTGGAGCACAGCAAGCCTGATGGGATATGCCCCCCAGGGGTGCGAAGCAGGCCAGATGACAAACAGACACAGGGGCAGGAAAAGAAAGAAGAAAGAATAGAGGATGGCACATCCTGCCTCTAATGCACAATATGTTCCAGTAACATGCATGCAATTATGAATAGTAACCCTGACTACATTATCTACTAATTATACAGTAATTCCATGCCATCATAGCTGTAAACGTACATATGGATATAGCGAGGCATGCAAGCAAACATACACACACCTTCCCAGCAGAAAGATGCATACACTTTCATGCATGCTCAGTGATATTGCTATAAATGCGTAGCCTGGATGGTACACCAGATAACCTACATCTTAAACAACACGGTGCATATGCTAATGTGAAAGGGAAGGCATGATGTCTATGAGCTGCACACGATGCATATGCTTCTGCGTGTGGGTAAATGCACAGACACGCTTGGGTACATATGTCCGCAGGGGCAAATTGGGAAATAGACACTTCTCTTCATGCCTGTTCTTTAATTGGGGCATTTATTGTTTTGTGGTGGTGTTTACTTCATTAAATTAAGGCACATTTCATAAATGCAGCATGTTTCAAGGTTTATATAAGCAAAATTATGCTCTCAGCCATTAAGTTGCAAATTAACATATCTTTATGACTGTGGGATATGCCAGTTGAGGATGCTTTTACATTTTCACACTAATCAACTTGACTTTAACATGTTGGATTTCAGTTTGATTTGCTTTCATCACAAATATTGTTTCCCCCTACGGCTATGTGCGTGCGTGTGCATGTGTGTGTGTGTGTGTGTGTCTGCACATTTGAGTGGAACTGTTTTAGTGTTTGCACCCAAGTGGGTCTTTGCACTAGTGTGCTTCTGTTAGTTGTCCATGGCACCTTCATATCAACTTTACTGTGTTCTTTCTTGAGAAATTAGAAATATGTGTGTGAAGAAGGGAGGTGTTACAAGGACAAAACAAACTAATGTTGAATATTCTGTATTGGTTTTGCTGTAATTCTTTTCTAATTCTTAGTTTATTCAATTTCATCTCCTTTAGGCTGGTAGGTATGGAAATTAGGTCTGTTCGTTTCTCCTTCTTTCTTTCTTTCTTTTTTTTTTTTTTTAGCCTGTGTAAATTGCAGCTATCACCTCAAGCCTTTTGAACAAGATTACCCAGATGGCCTTGCGTGGTGTGCCTGAAGTTTTATTTTCCTCCTTTGCCTGCTTTTCCTTCTTGGCTGTAGGGGAAAGGAGAGGGAGCTGGGAAGCCTCCTGA
This sequence comes from Telmatherina bonti, assembly GCF_933228915.1. Classification (NCBI taxonomy): domain Eukaryota; kingdom Metazoa; phylum Chordata; class Actinopteri; order Atheriniformes; family Telmatherinidae; genus Telmatherina; species Telmatherina bonti. The sequence goes on along the minus strand of NC_136625.1, from coordinate 21,596,924 downwards.
AGGCTCTGGGTGAGGCCAGGAGGCAGCAGCTGTGGCAAAGAGAGATCTGGGGGAAGAAGAAGAAGAAGAAGAAGAGAGAGTCGGGGAGGGAGCGCTTGGGGGTGGATCAGGCTGGTGCAGGGGGAACGTTGTTATGTGCATGTGTGTATGCAATGAGGAGGCCACAAAAAAATCTAAAGCTGAGAACACCAGCCATTATAAACACTACCCTCTACCTGGCTGGCTTGGGTGTTGAGGGGGCTGGAGTAACTCTTGGAGAACTCAGAGGAGGTGGAGCTGGAGGAGTGGGTACTCTCACGATGGCAACAGGAAGAACTTAGGGGGGCCTATGTGAGCATGTGTTTGCAGAAAAGTGTTGATTGCAGATACATTGCAGTGTAAATGGCATAAAATGTAAATGGCATAACCACATCACCAAGCACTTTAGCACTACTTCTATCTAAACAGCTCGAGTCACACCCTTTAATGCAAGGATTTGGTGAAAACATGATAAATAGCAACCTCCATCCCAGGTGATCATTGTTGCGAGGATGTTGGGATTTGTCATTGGGTTTCCACTCACCATGCCCCGGACATAATCTGCTGCTGGTTTTCTGCCTCAAGGAAGAATATGATTTTAATACATTAAGGGCCCAGAGATAAAGAATTATGCAGAGTTTAAGTGTTCACCTGTTTATTATTCCTACATGCAACAGCTTCCATCCACACTAATCTCTAAAAGAACACACCCAACTCCCAGATTGCTGATCTTGGCTTGAAGGCAACAGGGAAAAGTGATTCTCACCTGAGATAAGTCGAGGAGAGGCGCAGAAGAAGGAAGTGGACTGAAAATATACTTCCAAAACATGATATGAGAGGAGGACTTAAAAGAGGACATGTGTGCCACTTCTAAGTGGCACTAATCATCATACATTTTGTTTGATATCGTGTTTGCTTGAATGTTAGATATAACTGTGCATATCTGTGGTATAATGCACAAATACAAAAAATCTTAAAGAGAAATCCATACGGTCAGTTCTTCCCTCATACTGGATTGCATAGTCGTGTTATTTATGCAACAGCTTTTCAGATGCTGCTGCCAAAGAGTCAATAGTTGGCTATCACTGTTTATTTTCACTCCCTCGATTTGTTTGTTTTGTTAAGGTTTTGCTCTCCATCATAATGAATCACTTTTTTCATCTTGTTCTTATTTATTCTCATGGCTGGAGGTAGAATGTGGTGGTTGATGAGGGGCTGAAATGAACTGAGCCTTAGCCTTAGCCCCAGGGCTGGCGCATATCTTAGCATAAGTGATGGCCGACCGCAGGGCTAGAGCCTGGCTGAGAGCGCCCTTAGGACAGCAACTCTGACAGATCATGTATTTATAGGTCTGTTGAAAGACCTCTATTGTGTCCCACATAGCCTGGGAGCATGTCTGTCCTCTGTATTATAATAAAGCCGCTGGCCTTACCACTATGATGGATGGGTGGCCCTCGAATGGCAAGCTCCAGAATCATTAGAACACTCCTTACATGCAGGTCTACCCATGCGAAAGACTGGTGCAGAGGAGACTTACTACTGGTGAGCAACACAGTATACCTGAGACCTTTTCATCAAGGCAAGGTATCTCTTATTAATTGTCAGGCAAAAGAGAGAGGGATGGAGGCAGAAAGGTGTATGTGTGTAGGGTGGGGGTGGGGCATAAAAATGGAAATAAATAAATAAAAGTATGAGGAAAGGAACAAGTTTGCTGATGTTTTGCCAAAGAATGCATTTGCAATTATCTGAGCAGCTGAAAATGCCCTCGAGGCTTTTTAAAGTGGAGGTTAGAATATGGCACCTTCAGCATTTCATATGGAGCTTCACTGGTCAAATTTCATTGCTGCTGATTTTTTTTTTTTTTTTTAACCAAAGCCAGCATTCCATTACACCTGCACTGAGCCATAACATATTGTGCAAAAAAAGTGACGATGAACTGAAAACGGCACACTTTATGTCTTACAACATGCTTTTTTTCCCGCACAAACTGGACAAAGATAGAAAAGAAAATTAGAGCTTGCTTGAATGTGCTTGGGAAAAAAATACAGCTTAACTTCTCTCTGCCTTAAGCCTCACAAGCAGAGTGGTGTTTGAGCTGTTTCCCAATCTCATGTTCTTCTGTTACCTCTGGAGTAGAATATAAATGATTCCCTCTCAGTGTACAGTGTATGCCAAGGGGCCTGCAGCGACCATAGTCGGGTCTAAAATTCTTCACTGCAAGCGCGCCATAATTCAAGGCCTGACTGATAAATAAACAATGGAAAACATAGTATGTTGTTAAGCTTTACCTAAAATTCACTTGGAGTATTGTCAAAGCCAAACAGCTTGAGAAAGTTTTTCTGTCTAAAAGTGTTGCCTACCATGGCAAGTACAGCACTTTTATATGATACAATGCCCGAGAACACATAAAATGTGTATTTATGTACACATTTTTTCACAGAGTTATCAAAAATAAAGATATAAAGATCCATAGCAACGGTTTCCCATTTATTATCCATTTTCATACTTTCTATTTTCTTCAAATGCAACAGTTTTACTGTACAAACCCAAGTCAATACAGAAGTCCCGTTAAACAGCCAACCAGGTACATGGTGTTATGGCTCCAATGAAGTAAAAAACAAACACATAAAAAAAACACAAAAAACAAAAAAAAAAACCAAAATAAAAACAAATAAAGTCTAAATTAAAATGCACAAACTATTGTAATCGAAGAATGGATGTAAATGTTAAAATGCTTCTTGTGATTGGGATTTGTTGCTACTCTGAATAATACTAATTCAGCTAAAACATCTTTGGTTCATCTGAATTGGATTATTTTGCAACGTTTTTCTTTTGTGGCCACCAGAAAATGAACGATTTTGCTTCCTAGTGAGGTGTATCAACACAAATTGTTTTTGTCACTATGAAATTTACACATATGGCAGATTGGAGTTTTGTGTTTACACTATATTTTGTGAAACATCTCAGCAACTTTTTATAGTCATGCAGGTAGGGTGAGCATAGGTCTCTAACTCGATGTCTACCTCAAGATGAATTTCAGCAGTGCTTTAATATTTCTAGGGCTTTGGGGTAAACTGCGAATCTAGAGTGCAAATACTTGCATGTTGACATGAGGCTTCCGTCAGCTGTAGCTTCAATGCAGTTCTATTCAGCTTTCTTTGTATAGTGCCAATTCACATGAATGTCATCTCAGGGTACTTTACAGACAAATCAGTTTGAGCCAGTCCATTTTGATCCAATATGTATCCATACAAGACAAATCAAAACAAATATGACAAAGCCTAGCTAAGGAAAACCAATAGATTGCATTGAATCTTGACTTTGACCCAATCCCCAATCCTGAGCTTACACAGGATGACAGTGGAAAAAAAACAACTCTCTTTTGAACAGGAAGGAAAAGCCTTCGGCAGAACCCAGCTCAGAGACGGTGGCGGTCTGGCTTGACCAGTTGGGGTGGAGAGGACAGGAAACAGAGACTAACTGGCACAGCAACTTCCAGAAGAAAGAGGCCTGATAGCCAAAACTCTGCCTCCCATTCTACTTTTAGAAGAGTTTAACGTAAATATGCAGTCGAAGGGTGAAGAGTACATGAAACTATTACATCTTTGAGAAATAATGGAGCTTGGTCTCTAAGAGCTTCATTTGTGTAGAGAAGAATTTTACATTCTAAATTAGATTTAACAGGAAGCCACTGCAGAGAAGTTTAAATGGAAGAAATATGATATCTCCTGGTATTTCTCATCAAATTCACTACTACAGCATTTTGGATTAGCTTTTCTGGGCATGTTTGGCACAGCTGCCATGAACCGTCTCAAAAGTCATGAGAAAAACAGAACAAGGCAGGTTTTCAAATTGCCCAACAAGATCCATAGCAGAAACAAGAACCCCGCTGCATCGGCTGGGAAATACACTGGCCAGGTGTTCCTAATCATCTTCATGGGCTCCACCCTCCATTTTCCGCTAAAGGAAAAAAAGAAAAGACAAACAAATAAAGCCCAAAGGGGCCATCACACAGCCTAATAATAAGGAACTGCAGTTTTCCAATCTTGAGGTAACAAAAACTTGGACCAATTTTTCTGCATCATTCTGTGACAATATATCCTTCATTTTACCAATATTATGTAGGTGGAAGAAGATGGTTAAACAACTCTAGAAACCGGTAAGGACAATTTGTCTTTACGTATAAAACTGGAGAAATGAAAAAATACAGTCAAAGGACAAATTCTGGTCAAAAATAATACCAAGATTCCCCGCTGTAGTACTGGAAGCCAAATTAAAGCCATCCAGAGCCATTTAGTTACATTGTCTGTTATTGTCAGGTCAAAGACAACAACCTCAGTCCTGTCTGTGTTTAGAAGGAGACAATTCAGAGTCATCCAGGTCTTTATATCTTTAAGACATCTAATATAATTAAACAAACTGCTGAGTTGGGGCATGTGTGATGCGCAAAGTATTGCTCCATGTACAGAACTCTGAGGAAAATGACTTAGTGAGGAAGAATTTATCATTTCGGTTAACAATCTGAAATCTGTCAGAAAAATATAAACTAAGCAAGATTAATGCTGTTCCTATAATCCTTAAGCCACTGTTTCAGAAAGAGTGTACATTGACTGTTAATAGGGATATTTTGATCAAATCCAGCACACATGTATTAATTAGAGCAGGGGTCACAACTCCAGTGCTCAGGCAGGCATACTGCACTGCAGGTTTTAGATTTTCCCTACTGTAGCCCAAATCAATACCTCCTTAACAGGCAGGTGCAGAAGGTGACAAGTTGCTGGAGAACCTTATCATTTAAATCAAGTGTGTTGTACCAGGAAAACACTAAAACCTGCAGGATGGCAGTCCGTAAGAACCAGACTTGGTGACCCCTGGATTAGAGAAAAAAATTCCTCAAACAGTCTGCGATGATGCAGTGTTTCTCACTCCTCAGGGACCACCGCCTTGCAATCCTACCTTAACTCACTTGACTCCAATCAATGGCTCATTAGCAGACCTGCAAAGAACTTGATGGGCAGTTTAATTAATCCAAATAAAGTGTGCTGGAGTTGGAAGGACTTGAGAGAATTGAGAAGAACTGGGATGTGGTCTAAACACAAGTTAAAGGTTTATATGATGCGGTTATTCTATGTAAGTCAGAGAGCTGTACAGGACAGAAATGATCCAATTAGATCAGGTTGTGAAGATGTCTCTAAAGCTGCTGTAAATGACACATTATCAATAGTGGGTATCATGGGATTTCTCTCTAATAGTTTAAGTTGTATAAAGATAATACTGACACAATACTGAAGCATGCTAACATGCTAAGGGTGGCTGAGTGGACCACACGTTATAGTGCTATTTTCTGGTTATAAACTATTGGAAAGAAATCTTACAATGCTAGTCTTTACATGTAGGTTTTGAATTTTTATAATTCAAGCATCGGCACTGTGAAATATTATTCTACCAGCCATTGTCCATCCAGGAACATTTAAGGCCTCTGCGACAGCATTCATCACACAAATGAACTAATTTTTCCACTAGAAATAATGGGTTGAAATATACGACCATTATATTATAATAAAGGTATTTATGAGCCTTCAATCTCACAGACTCACTATAAGATATCTTTGAAAATTTGAAATCAGGTCCTGAGGCTGAGGGTGGGGGAAAGAGGGAGGAATAGAAAGAAAGAAAGAAAGAAAGAAAGAGAAAGAGAGAGGGAGAAATGGCAAGGGAGAGATGTGGGAGTAGTGTTTTTGCTTTTATGCCATAGGTTACATTCATAATTACCTTGCTGGCATAAAATAGCTAACAGGCTTTTTCAAATAAAGGTAAGAGGAACCTACAGTATAAAACATTACCTACAGATCACAGAATAAGAAAGACAATTCTGGCGTTAGACTACATCCAGCATGCAGGGCAGCATCTAATACAGTATAGTTAGCACATTCATTAGGAACCGTTTCCACGGCTTGCACTGGCCTGTGGAACTGAGCAGTGTGAGGGCTGATGATCTGAAGATAAGGTGAATGAGTCCATCCACTGACCTTCACTAGTGGTGAGTAAGCAAAGCCCGAGGAGCGAGGGAAAGATGGCCATGGCCATTTTCTCTAGGCCCTACTCTGCCTTTTGATGACTGGAAATAATCACTACAGAGAAAGCAAGTGAGAGACATGATCACAGAAACACCACCAAAAAGAGGAGGATCTCACATTCCTTTATTCTCCTCCAAACCCCTGCCCTCTAAAGGACTGGAAGTTAGTTTCTTAATACCATTCATCTTTTCTCCAGCAGACTGTGTCCTGAGAGGAGAATATCTCTAATTCCTTTTCAAGTTAGTTTGAATCCAGGAAGTGGGGAGAAGATAGTGCTGGAAAAGGTCTCATTATGCTCAAACTGCCCCACAGGTTACGAACTCAAATTATATGCAGAAAAAGCGTCAAACCACAGAATTTAAAACCAAATATGTGCCCATTTTCTCTCTGAAACTAACCCTAAAAGCGTTTTAGTTTAAGTTAAAATTCCTTTTTGTAATTTATTAAAATATCCTTTTTTTTTTTTTCTTCTTTTTTTTTTTACACAAAGAATGAGATTCCAATGTGGAATTAAGAGACATCCAGAAAGTCCTTTGCTACCTGACAGACACCAGGTCTTTGCTTCAGATCTTGTAGATGCTGACTCAGATTGGGCTGTCTAGGGTGAGAAGTAACAGTACAAAACTGTGAATGCAGGCAGCTTAAGTCTTCTGAAAGGCCCAGATTTACTTTCTGAGATCAACAGAAAAGTTCAGACCTCAAAACAGAGTTTCTGATAGACGTGCTGTTCTTACTTGCTGGGACAGTTTCTGTCCCGTGTAGCCAGCTAAGACACGTTCAAGACGGTTTATTTTCCACCTGATCTGGTCACAGTTTAGTTTACTTTTTGTAAAATCATTGTAAAAATGAAAGAGCAAGAACAAGAGAAAACTGCATGTGACATTAGTGTTCCTGTGTACAGATGTGTACAGATATGACAGGTGATATACGAGCCTGTTAATCTAACTCAGTAAGGAAGAAAATAATTAAAAACATTACAATTAATATGAAAAAAAAAAACAGTGCTGTAACCTTTTTTAAATAAAGTCACCCCTTAAGTGGATTGTTTAATTAACCAGTTTTGTCACAAATTATCCTTGTGATTGTTAACACAGGTCACATCAGCTCAGCTGACAGCAACTGTGTCATAAATGCTTAATTAAGTTATTTTATTTTATGACTGAGGACAAAGCGTTGTTGTGCACCACTCAATGTTGCACCTCTGGCCTTAAGCAGTTTGCTCTAAAGGAAATCTGGGGCAAAGGGGCCTGAAAGGGAGACATATAGCATAAACTGCAGATAGCCAAAGAAAGTGGAGATTCTGCCAAAAGGGATGGCAACAAGACGACAGGGCTCAGTGTGGGATTTCACTTTGGATCTTGGCCCTGCAGGAACATGTGGAAACACAACTGACAGTACTTGCGTGGAGAAGTCGACTCTATTCAATATAAGTAAGTAAAGAGTGCCCTGTGTAGTGCACCAGCATAAAACCTCCAAAGTACAATATGGCCTTGGTAGTTTGATTCACCTCCCTGGTTGAAGAGAACTATAACACGACATTATGTAAAAGGAGAGGTACAATTCATCAAGTAAATACAAATTTGCGTAGTTATTGAGCTACACACTGTGCTGACGCGGCAGCAAAAACGGCAAACAGACAATCGACAAGTTTAGCTGAGATTTATTTAAGGTTTATTGCTACATTCCTCATAAACCTAAGGAGCGTATGTTTCTCAGCAATCTTAGAAATACCTCATGTTTATGCAATTTCATGTCAGCATGTGCTACAAATGAAAGTCATTTTGCTGTGGGTAGTACAATAAGCTTTAATCTGTTCAGTCATGTCTGAGGCAACAAATTTGCTTTAAAAAGATTCAATGTAAAAAACACAAACACATATACAATGAAAATTTACAAGTCATGACTCAAGAAAAGTATGATCCAATTAAATAAGTACCGAGTTCGCACATTGTGTTTGTAGCTCACACTCCCCATGAGGCAAATGGAGTGACATAATAATTTACAAATCGTTTCTTCTTTTTCCTGCGTACACAAGGATTTTTTTGTGTATTTTTTTTTTGTTGATAATACTAATGTTGTTTTCGTTTTATGGCATAAACTGCTAAAATAATCTCAATTAATGGAAAAATCACTTCATTTGGATCACAATATTGAACATCATCTTAACTGTTATATATATGCTTTTTGTTGAAACTAAAAGTTTAATACAAGTGAGACATTCTGTACTGTAAGCAACACATATATGACCTTTTTGGAACGAGGGATAAAAAAAAAATAAAAAAAAATTTGGCCAATATGCCAATGAGACGTTAAATCAAGTCACTGATGACAAGCTATACAACACACTACATCATCAACAAAAAGACTTTTATGGGTAAATTACAAATCATATTTAACCTAATGTAGGCTCCAAGTTTTAAAACAAACTTTGTTGGGAATCCAGCATATATAAATCCTTTTTTTTAATTGGTGTATGGGGGCGAGACAATCACAAATGTCTTTGCAATCTCAAACTTATCAAACGTCTTGTATCTTCTTATGGAAAAGTCTTCTGTTGCACTTCATTTTTATTCTTTAGAAGGTTCTTAAGTTTAAGAAAACAGAAACATCAACAAGGAAATGAAGAAAAAATAGAGTCCACAGAGCTCTGCAGCATTTTGGCTGCTACAGTAAAAAGTCTAGCGCCTCCTACTGCTTGGGAGGTTTCTAGTCCAGCTGCTCCTGCTTTATCCTGTTTGAATTGGGGCCTCGCTGACTTGTCCTCCTCAGTTCCCTTCTCAGGACGTACTCGCTGAATTGGGAAGCATCCACGCCTCCACCGCAGGAACCGGCAATCTCAAAGCCACGTTGTTGGAGGCGCTCTAGAACCTGGGAATGAGATGGAAGGTGGAAGCTGTCAGAGGCAATTTGTATCTTCATACATAATGGGAAAAGCAACATTGGTATCGCAGATTCAATAACAAGCGCTGCAAACTCATTTATCTTTGTCAGTCTGATAAAATATGTGTGGAGTGAACACATACTGAGATGCTGAAACTTGAATGTAACCTCCAAATTTTGCTCTGTCTCTCTGATTCTTGAAAACCCAGTAACAAACTCCAGTTGCATGCTCTTGTGTTAGTGCTAAGTCCGACAGTGGAGCGGTGGCTGTGGGTTTAAGCCGCGGCGACGTACGGTTTGTGACGGGACTTTGGAGGAGACTTTTACAAAACCAAGAGCCTGTCACATTGCTTCATGCCTCACTTTCATTGTTTTTAGTGTATGCATGTGTTTTTCTGTGTGTGTGTTTGCATGTAGCTGTTCCTGATCTTGCAGCCTTGCAGACATCTACAGACGTGTCTGGGGGGGCTGTAGGATCACATTCCATCGAAGAGGCCCCAGGGAGCAGTGAGGCTTTCTCTATGCCACTTGGCTCAGTATGGGCTGCTCAGCAACCCCCCCCCCCCCCCTAGTTGTCCCCCAGGCCCAAGCCTCCGCCAAAACTACAAAGGTCCCCCCGACTGCTGGCAGCACTCTCTGCTCCCCTTCCTTCTCTCAGCCGCCCCCCTCCCCCTGCCTCCATTAGCCGCAGATACAGCATTCACCGCCGGCATGCTTTAATAACCAAACAGGATTATGGGCCCTGCCTGGGGACAACCTGCCAGGGAGCATGCTCACTCTCTTGCTTGCTCTCCACGACTCACACACTTCTGAGACGGGTTTGTTTGTGTGTTTTTGGGAAAGAGGTGGAGATTTAACTTCCACAGATAGAGACACAATCCAAATCGTTGCGAAAACTTTCCAAATATGCATCCTCTTCATCAGCTATTGATGTGTATTCCGAGGATATTACCATCAATGAATAAGCGGAATATCAATGTATAATCGTAAAATGCGGCATTGCCAAAAACATGCTGATTACAACAGTTGGAAAATGAGAGAATATATATCTTAGTGCAATACACATCTTGCTTTAAAAGCTTTAGTGTTACAAGTGAGAAATCACTAGGCCTATGAAAGTATCATGCTAAAAGCTTTTAATACAGTGCAAACAGTATACTGACTCCCAAAAGCAAGCATCAAGTACACACTGACCATTATTTCTTACAATAAACTTGTAAAGACCCATGCTGTTTTGGTTCTGATATTATTATCAGAGCAATAAGCAGAAAGAAACCAATCAAAACATTGATATTATCCTGAAACAAGCATCAATCAAATAACACTTAAAGCCCATTTGATGTTTTCCATGTTTACATGTCTCCAAGTTTTCTTGTGGAACTGAGTGGCGAACATTTCCTGTCCTGCCCAAAAATGTCAACTGTGCATGAGCCAGAAAATAAAAGTAATAGTTATAGGTATAACTTACATCCTCTGAGTATGTTCAAAGCCTGTTTTTTAAAGGGAGGTATGAAAGAGGATTCCCTTTTACCACCATCTTTACCAATAATCAGCAAATCAAAAGGCCCACAAGGACCTTTACAGACTTTTTCAAGAAGGCTGTTTTTTTTTTCCTGTGGATGAGCTGTGAGATTAGTGGGAAACTCCTCTACCATTAGTCACTCTCCCCTGCGTTTGGACTTGTGTACTTGTCTTCACCATAGTTTGACGGTGGCTGCCTCTCCATTTATATATTTCTTTACTATAAGTTTTCATACTTTGAGTGGCATTGAAAAAGAAGAATAAAAAAATGTCAGAGTTGCAACAGATGGATTAAAAACAGACTTCAGCTGACCTTCCACCAGCTCTGGAGCCAAATTAAAGATTATTATTCCAGTCAGATCACAGAGAAGTAATGATTGTGGTAGACTTGTGCAATGATGACTTGGTAAATTGATGCTTTGAAGAACTCATCAAAGGACCTATTTTTCTGCAAGGGGTTTCTTATGATTTGGTTAGATTAAAAAAAAAAAAAAGAAAAACGATAAGAGACAGCCATCAGACTGAAGCAAAGATTTTTTTAAGCCCAAAAAACATAAAATCAATAAAAGCTGCTGGATGATCAGATCTTTGCTTCAGTCTTTTCCTTTGGACAGACTTTTTTTTTTTTTGTTTTGCTCTTGTTGATGAATGCAGACCGAGAAGCTCATAACAAAGACATTCCTACCTGGACAGAGTTGAGGTGGCAGTAGCCATTCAGTGGGAAGCGGATGACGTGTGTGGAGTCATGGTTCCAGCCAGCATTTACGGAATTGCACATGACGTCGCCAATCTCCGGAAACACGTCTTCGATCAGGGCTTTATCTCCGCTAAGCGTGATCCTCTCGCCGAGGTCAGGTGCAACACGTACCACCAAGCACTCGCAGGGGCGGGACACCCGACTCAACTCCTGGTCCTGGCGCCAACGCTCCAGCTCCGCAAGCATGGGCTGCAGCTGAAAGTACCGAGCCTCCTCATACAGCAGACTGTAATCCTGGGAAAAACAGGTTTCAGACATGAATAGTTAATGTCACCAGATTTTAAACATTGAGTTGTGATAGCACACTTCTTTATGTTGATGAGTCAACCTGTGAAAATGAAATAATTTGGAGAGCTCTAAAACTAAGTACCCAGAGAGCGAAATGAAAAGTACAAGATGAATAAATAAAGCAACAGTCAAGAAACAAATCAACAAAAAAGCTCCAAAGATGTCGCACGGTATGCACCCAAATAGCAGATCGTTTTTCTGCAGGCCTTCAGGTCCTTAACTGTACCACACTCTAGCTTTCTCATGCTTCCCTCAGAACCTACCAAATGTGAAACTGGCCTTTATCTGAACTTGAGCTTTTGCTTATTTTAACTTGAATACTTTCCACTGATTGAGTCACACAGTGGACAGGCCATCAGATAATGTGGCTATTTGTTTTCTCCCAAGGCAAGTTAAGTAATTACCAACTAAATGACCTATATCAGTAAAAATATGGAATGAAAATACATTGCATACAGTGAGAGTCACCCTGAATGGACATTGGCACAAGAACATACAGAGCAGTTGAAACATGTCATGTGGCCTCTAATGCTAGTTTGCTTATTTGCCTTCCAGTATATGAAAACTGATCATTGGAGGGAAGCAAATTACATCTCTCAATGGGAACTCATCAAGATTAAGCTTTGTTTGGTTGGGCCTTGATATTTTTGTCTCTGACATGGAGGCATTTTTCAGCAACTCAGGGAAGACCAGTGACCAAAGGCATTCCACGGCCTTAGCAGTCATTGTGTGTGCTAAGTTGCAGGACTGCTGACTGGCTGATGGGACTTCACAGTTTGTCGGATGGACATCCACTCACTTTGAAGTCCTCTGGAATGAGGAGCTTGGACGTCCTGAGGAAGTTGAGGATGTAGCGGAACATGTGTCCATCCCTGTCAATGAAGTAGTGCTGCTTCAGGCTGTCCAGGACTATAGGCTCTGTGCCATCAAAGAGACGACCAATTCTACACAGAGAGAGGAGGGGGTGATGGGTTAGGCAAAAAGGGAGGGTAGAAAAGAGGCCAGGAGGACAACATGGCAAGATTAACAACTTTTATCTTTTTTTTTTTTTTTTAAATTATTATTTAGAAAGCAAAAGTTCATTATGTTACTTAAAGACTAAACTTGAGAATTTGACTGTGGATCTTGTTAAGAAAGAAAGAAAGAAAGAAAGAAAGAAAGAAAGAAAGAAAGAAAGAAAGAAAGAAAGAAAGAAAGAGGTGGTCTGGAGAGGTCAGGGCCAGCTGGTGCTTGGTTGCCTGAGGCGGGGGTGCCAGTCACCCTCAGGCCTCAGGCTCGGAGCGACAGTGTGGTCTCCCAGCCTCCAGATGGCTCCATGCCCTTTGGCTCTTTGCTGCCGCTGTGGCATCTGTCAGAATAACCAAGTTGCTTTTGTCTGTGCTCCGCATTCTGCATCTCCTCAAAACTGTTTACCTCTCAAAATAACTGTGAGCTTTATTTCATAAGGAAGCGTGTTGTGATACACATTTTGAATGATCAAAACCCAACTGACACCACGGTTTTGAAATCCATCAGAATCGCTTCCAAGCGCATCCAAATGTGTGATTTGAAGAGTTGTGACATTTGACTGTCACATAATGACATTAAGCATTAAAGAGGCTGACATTAAAACTCTGAGGAAATGATGACTGCCAAACAAATCTGGGTTAAACACACTTAACTTCCTGTGAAATTTTCTAACCTGATGCAAGCAGAAGCAGAGATGCAAACAACCATGGCTCAAAACGACAAACTTTATCTTCATTACAGATTTATGCAAAAAGCCTAATAAAGGAGACTTACCGGGATTCTGGAAATTTGGTTAAGGTGGCCAGGCTGCTGGTGTACATGTGTCCGCCTACATCAATGTGCACAGGGGCATTGGATTTGGTGAGCTGTGCAGGTGTAGGGATGCCCTGGTTACTCAAGGGAGACACTGGTGACCGTGTGATCATGGGCCTGGACATGCTGGAGCGATTATCCTGCAGGAGCACAAGGGAAGAAAATGATGTGACACAATAAATATCTCAAGAAACATTCGCTTTTTTATGTTTTCTGCTGTAGATCATAAGTAAAACGAGCATTACAATAACAACCGTCTTGATTTAGAATAAAAACATGCATACAGTCCAAATGCACTATAATTAGACACAGTAATCTGTATATTTCTTCACACTCCAGAGCCAAGAAAGAAAAGGAAGACTTTTTTTTCTTTTTCATTTTTCACTGCAGGATAAAACAGCCTGACCTTGACCTGAATGTTGCCACAATCCACAAGCATTTCCTCCTGTGGGCCATAATCTCCAAAACCAAATTAATTTGGAGCATCAATCTCTCTTGGAAACGAGCAATAATGACTCTTGATTTGATAATAGGATTTGGGGAAACTATCTCATGTTAACCTACAAACACCATTTGCAGGCAATTTCTGCAAGGCTCTGGAAAAGAAAATGACTTTTTTTCCTTTTTTTTTTTTTTATCCCCAAAAGTTTCAGACCCTGCGTGGAAAACGGGAGATGCGCTGCTAGAACAGCCAAATCCCCGACAAATACAAAGGTTTGTACACACATGTTTTCGGATGAAGACAACATGCATGGAAGAGAAAACTGAAGCAGAAAAGCAGCAGAGGAGTGCGTGCGCGACAGTCACGTTAAAATGTAACAATTTGTGCGCAGTCAGTGTGACATGATAACGTGCACTGCTTTCAATAAAACTCAGGCTTCCGTCACTTCACTCCAAGAGAAAGTAGCCAAAAAATACATCAGTTTTAAGTTATTTCTCGCTTCTTTTTATTATATATTCATTTACCTGCGCTGGCATAACTGTGGTTGGAGAGGAAGTCACCGAATGGTCATTTTGCTTGAGCGATGCTGCAGGAACAGGCTCCCCTCTGACAGCGAACATGAGTGAGGTCTCCCTGCACTCCGCCGCTCGCATCGGCAGCCGTTTGAGGGAAGCGTGCACGGAGTCCTCCACGGAACTGATTGGACGCGGCCGCTTTTTCGCTTTCTGATGCGTTAAGTCCATGATATCCGTTTCGTCCATTACACCTCGCGCACTTGAAAAGGTTTAGGAGATAGAAGGCGGTCGTTTCTTTTTTTCCCTTTCTTTTTCTAACAACGCACCTGCCAAACTTGCAGAGAGGCGTAGAAAGCGGCGTGAGAGCGAGCACCGGGAGGGAGAGCGGCGGCGCCGTGGCTGTCACACGGAGCAGCTTCTTCGCAGTGGCTGCGAGAAGTCAAAGCCCCCGACAACATTAGCATTGTAGCGCCTGCGGCTCTGTTGGGCTGTCGCTGTTTCAGTGGCAGGTATGTGTGTCGCCTTTTCACAATGAAACCAATCCTGCCTGACAAAAAAAAAAAGAAGAAAAAAAAAAGGATGTCGTGGTTATACTGGTGGTGTCAGCAAGCGCAAATGGACCTTCCACAGCTGGCCTTTTGCCCCCTTTTGGAGAAGAGTTTTACTCCCTCCACTGCCCATTGTTCAGCAGCTGTTTAGTTCAGCAAGTGAAACCCTCCGTCTATCATAGTCCAGAGCTCAAAGAGTGGCAAACCCAACACTGTGGACGACCCACTCAACCACCTGGACACACACACACACACAACGCCAAATACCCACAGCTCCGTCACACAAAGTCAACCTAACTGCATTTTCATTTGATGCACCTTTAACACTATATATTTAAAGCAAACAGTTAGTTTTTCTTTCTTTTTTTGTGTTTATACCAATTATTTATAGCTAAGTATGAGCACAAAGTCATGTTACATCTACAGAATCAGATCACAACTCTCAAAAACATCATCTATCTCTGGGTGAGGAAAGATTGATTTATTTTTATTACTTTCGATAGGCTATGTAAGCGGTATAGTATGGAAATAACCCCGATGACCACATCAGCAAAACCACCATAATAATAATAATATTATATAGTATATACAACACCACGTCCAACTGCAGTTCAAACTACTTCCACAGCACTCTCCTGGGCTGTTTTTCTCAGAAAATGCAGGGAATCCACAATTTTTAATAACATTCAGATTAAAATTAATTAGTTCAACCACTGGCCTTAAAACATCCACATTCCTGCTTCTCATTGGCAGTGTGGGTTTCACACCTAGATACCCAATTAGCAATTAAGCTTGCCTTTGAGTGTAGGCCTCCAATGCGGTGTGTGATCCTGGTTTGATTTGCATGCCACTTGTGCACGCGCTGATAAGCGCAGGCAGCAGCCATACATAGTTTTAAAATTCAACTCCAGAATCCCTCGCAGAAGGCAAAGGGGCCTGCGGGGCAGAAGAGAGAGAAATCACATGGCTGCTCTTCAAAAGGGGACCTGTGTAAGGCAGCCGGCAAAGTGCGTGGGATCACACTCAGAATGCAGGTAATTTGTTCCCTGACTAATTTGTGGAGATGGTGTGTGTGTGTGTGTGTGTGTGTAAAAGTGTGAGAGTGAGTGTGTGCCTGTGGAGAGTAAGTTCTGAAAACAGCTCGGTGGAATTGGATTTCCTCAAAGCCTTGTCATCGCAAAGGTGGATTGAGTGTAAAATCTGTGAGGCATTATGGAAAATTGCAGGGGGAAAAGAAGAGGGAGTGAAAGAGAACTGGTGGTTGGGTGGGTGGGTGGGTTGGTGCGTGGCAGGTGGGGGCTGAGGGAATGAACTCTTATATCACAAAATCATTGGAAGTTGGTGGGAGTAAAAATATGTTGTGGATATTTACTTGGCTGGAAATCCACATCGCATGTTTTTCCTCTACTTATTCAGAACCAAGAAGAGTTCAAAGGTCACAGTTTTGTGGGGATTCAAATGTGGGTGTCATTATTGGCCCATTTATCAGCCATAAGGGATGTCCAGTAGCAGTTTGTCACACTGGCACTTTACCTGTTATCATTCTGAACTTTAAATAATACTGCAGTAGTAACTCATCTCTGTTTAACCCACTTGTATTATTTTTGTTGCACAAAAATCCACAAAATGCACAAAAATGAATGAATGAATAAATCAATCAATAAATAAATGAATACATTCTAACACACATATTATGTGACATCTATTTGAGCGTCTCTTGTTACTCCTGTTATCTTCCATCACTACTCTTTCAATGACATCTTCCCTACAAATTTTCAGAAATCAAACATTAGCTGTTTAAAATGAATATAATTATGTTCCATAAATTGGTCATGTGGCCAACTTTTTAGTTGTCTATCCCACAATACAACTCTTTACTGTTTTTGGCATGTCGCACAACACACAATTAGCATTTCAGATCAGAGCATTAACATTCAGTTAGAGGCAGGCAGACCGGTATTTACATAATCTGGACGGGCTGTCTCTGCTCTGTTGCCTGAAGCTATTTGTTTCAAATGTCCACACACGGACAGCTACAGACTTTTAGTTTACTTCAGTCACCACCTATAAAGACTACAAACTAACAGGTAGCAAAGCACCATAGTGTGGCCTGAGGTGATTTTGAAGGCTGGTTACCTGGTAACTTTAGACTGTAAATGGAGTAAAAGGAAACAACATGCAGCAAAGCATCAGTAATGCATTTACAGTTGTTTGACTCTAAAAGTGGAAATATTTCTGTTTAAAATTTTAAGCAGTTTTTTACATTTGTGTTGCATCTTCTCACCTTTCCATGACGTATGGAACAAGTAGGATTCAGTTTAACTTTTAAAGCAAAGGATATAAACTGTTAAATTATAATAGACACATAAAAAGTTTTAGATGGATCCCCTCAATAGCTGCACAGCAGCTATATAAACATAAAATCATTGGGTTTTGTTTAAGAA
Source organism: Telmatherina bonti (assembly GCF_933228915.1). NCBI lineage: Eukaryota > Metazoa > Chordata > Actinopteri > Atheriniformes > Telmatherinidae > Telmatherina > Telmatherina bonti. Next base: position 21,579,613 of record NC_136625.1, on the reverse strand, counting down.
TGGACTACTTTACCACTCCAGAGTATTTTTTATTTGTGCAGCTACTGCAGCTGTGCATCAGCATGACATCACAAATAAGGAAGTGCGATCTGCGTTGTGTTGCTGCGGGCATCTGCAGACAGTGGTGCATGTTCACAGGCACAGCCCAAACTGTCCCAGGGCGCGGGAGTGGCTCAGCCACGACATGAAATATAACAACAGCGTTTCGCCCCGAGGCGTTCCGTTTCATATGCAATGTGATGTATTTTAAGCTTAATTTTTATTTGTTCTCTTCCAGCTGAAAGGTGTGTTTGTCCCGGGTAGTTTGACTGGGAAGCAGAAGCTGTTGCCCTGTTAGGCTCCAGGAACGTGGGATGGTTTTGTTGCAGCGCCATCAGGTGATCAGTCCTGACAAGACAACATCTTATTCTGTTTCTTCGTTTACTCCCACGAGCTGATGGAGCTAATTAATGACAAAATTAAAAAAAAACAAAAAAACATCTTAGATTTGTTTTTAACATCTAAAGTGTCATCTTCTCTGCGGTCCAGTTACAAAACTTGGAAGTGACACATTTTGTAGTTTGTTTCCCTTTGGGGAAATAAACAAGAAACTGTATCATAAAGTGTGCCATTTATGAACATATGTGAGTATTCGGTACAAAGCGGATTTACTACTAATAATAACAAATGTGCCCATCTGGACCTCGGCGCAGCCAGAAAGCCAAGAGAAGAGAGCAGAGTTTTCTTCTATATCTATCTTATTTTACATAAATAAGACTCTCTTAACACAGCCATGGCTTGTATTAAAGGATGATTCACAAATTCTGCATTGACGTGTGTATCATGTCATACAGAATAAGAAATACGCCTGCGGCAAAATTATTCCACAATGGCGTCTTTCATTAGATGATCTGGGGCAGCCAGGAAATGGGAATGTTTCACGACAAAACTAAGTTTGAGAAAAAAAATCCTCATAGAAACGATAAACTCACGTTTAAGTAAAGTGACGAGAAAGTTGTGCAGCGGCAGCGACACAGAGACTGTGGTGTGTTTTCGGAGCTGAAACGCGCCAGGAGCGAATTCACACGGTGGATAAGTGGAGTGTTTGCTCGACAAGATCGCAGCCTAATCCGCGGGTTGTTTAGATCTGAGCTCCCAAAGCCTCCTATGTGGTTGTCACGGGGATAAATTCATACAGTAACCTCGGAACAATAGCCAGGAAGTGGTTAAATATGTTTTTTTTAAGAACTGTACCACTCGAATCGCTTGGCACATGCGTAAAAGCTGCTGCGCCTCAACGTCCCAGTCCATCCAACCTCGGAAATAATAGCAAACCGAATAAATCTTATCTTACCTTAAACATAGAGGTGCATAAAGTATCTTTTTGTGCACCGTTTCCCGCCGATTTAGCCCACGATCTGCCTCTCCTCCTACACCAGCGAGAAATGCAATAGCTTGGCTAAGGTAGACAGAACAAAAAACAGAGAATACTTGCTCCAGGGCTCCGAAACCCCTCAAGGCAAAGATCAGGATACAATTAGCTCATGTCTCTGCCCCAGTCTAAACCAATCTGTAGAATAAAACTGCGAGCAAAGTGAGAGATCACATGATCTGTGCCTCAGTCTTTGTTTGAGTTTATGTTTTTATAAAAATCAAATAAAAATATTTTTTTTCAGGCATTTGCAACACCATTACCCCCCACCTCCCCCTTCTAACTTGCCCATCGCCCCCTTCTAGCAGGGAAGCTGATTTTAATCGTTATGATTAGTTTTGATGTAACGTTCCCCCGGGCAGTCTCTACAAATGGTTGGAGTGTTTCTTTGCCAGGGAGGAAAAGGAGCAGATGATGATAATTATATAGATTGTTGGTAAAGTCCTTTGATTCTCCCCCCCCCCCCCCCCCCCCCCCCCCCCCCCACACACACACACACACTTCTCTCCTCAAACATCTCCAACCTGTCTATTCTGCTTGGAAATGCACGCTGTACATGCTGCTTGTGCTTTGGACAACTTGTTGATAAGTCCAGAATCAACTTATTAAATAAATGGAATGTTGTTAAAACAATTTTCACTCCCTGGCTTCTCGTTTCAATCTCTCCTTGCTTCTTTCCTCCCTTTGGACAACCTCCAAATGACGTAGTTGTATAAATAAGCACTTGCAGCTTGCCTTGCCTCAATCAAGTCTGAATCAGTGCCTGGGGGTGATGCGCAAGCTCATTTCAAATGTTCAGCCATGCATGATTTCAGGAAGATTGAGGCACTTCTGAGGCTTTTAGAATCACTTGGGGGATGCACAAAGTAAAGGAATTACATGTTTAAAGTAATTCTTAAGTCAACATGCATAATTATTCTGCCTGACTGGGGAATGCTGCTCGGTGCACATCTGGACATTGAATCGACTATTATATTCCTTTACATTCCTAACAGTTATCTCAGTGGCATCCACAGAAAAGTAAAGCTGAAGTATCTCTTACTCCCCCTACTGTTGAGAATATCAACTTGTTCCTTCTTTCGTTTCATTGTTTTTTAACAGCAGCTATGAAAGCAAATCCATCTAAGCATGTTGTTGTAACATAATCCAACACGAGAGGCAGGGACACATGTGTAAACCAAGGAGAAAGCATCCAGATGAGACAAACATTCACACGTGGGCATCCAGGGAGAAAACTGAACCCATGTTTGTTTCAAAGTTTCAGCAACACTGGAACGATAAAGCCGTCAACTAGAGGCCAGTCACAAGCGGACAAAAGTATTTTCTAGTTTTTGTTTCATCAGAAGAGTTCCCTTCATTTTGCATTGATGACAGTCAAGAGATTGCTGGCCAGTTACCCCATCCGATCCACTCATTAAGCTTTCCACTCTCTGACCAGTGTGTCCAATAGGAAAATGAACACAGGATTAAAGTGTTGCGATGAAGTTATTTGCCCTGGGGGTAGCTGGCTGGTGCTCTACACGCCAAGCTTCAACTGTCGAGGATCCATGCACATTTTTATGCCATTAGTCTGGCTGAGAAGACCCGAGGCCTTAAAATCCCATATGTTATCCATTTTCTGCACAAATGGAACTCATTCTTAATGCAATTCTCTCACTAAAGTATTCAAAATTTGCATCAGCTGTTGATGAAACTAACAATTGGAGGTTGCTGAATGCTATGTGTGCTATTGAGAAACCAAAAAAAGCCAGTGTCCCCGTAGAGTTTAACTTGGTTTAGACCAGCAGTTACAACAGACAAGCAGCGGCTGGCTGACTCGTATTTCGGCGGACAAATTATCCAGATTAGTTGCAGATGTAAGTTTGCCTCAAACAAAAATGGCCTAACCTGAATGACATCATAGGCTTATAAATGCTGTCTCTGGAAAAAGAAGAGAGGAAACCTGGAAAACTCATTGTGCCTGCTGGAATTCTGAGAAACTGACTTCAGTAATGGCTTTAAAAAAACAGGAATAATTAGAGGTTTGGCTGTCAAGTCTTTTAGTTACAGCCTGCAGCGAGGCTAACTTTTGAAAGACAATGCATTCTTTCTTTTTTAGATCAAATGCTGAAATGATAAAGAAGGAGTTAAAGGGTTTGCAGACATCTTGATCTTTAGTGAGTAGTAGGTCATGGCGATTTATTTCAGGTTGACAGTTATGACTTATGGTGACAGCTATAAGTGGTTTGTGGAACTAATGACTCTTCTTTGCTTGTGTTTTTGCTGCACTGCATATTTGGTATTCACCATATATATGTAAATGTCACTTGTGGCCAGAGCAGCAGCTGTTTATTCCACTCTGTTACTGTTTATTACAGTCAGTCCCACTTGCCAACAGGGTGTGCACATAATTACGTCCACCTAAACATGGAGGAAACCAAAGAACTGGTCTGTCATTCATCAAATAAAAACAGGAGATATTCATTCATGGCTGTAAACTATCAGAAATGTGAAATATCTTGGGTTCACCATAGACACTAAATCCTAGGAGTTGTACATAATGGTTCAGAAATAGCAAGTCTTCCTACTCCCTGCCTATGAGGAGAATGATAGAGCCACCTTGTGCCTTGCAGAGACAACAACAAGATATAACCACTGTTCATATCAGCACCACATGGACCCAGTTTATGACCTTTAACCCATTCATGCATGCAATAAGAACTATTTTTTACAGTGTTTTACCTCTACCCACATATGCAATAATACTTTTTTTTGTTTATTAGAGATATTTTGAATTTACTTGATTTATTTTAATGTATTCTATACGATATTTATAAAATAATATATACTCTAAGTATTTTATGTAAATATTTGATAAAAATATAACTATGATTTTTTTTTTCATATTTTTCACAAAGGAAAACCTGTGTAATTATGATGTATGATTTATGTTGAGTTATATCATATATTTATTTATTCCTCAGTGACTGGTGATGTATTGGATGACTCACTAACCAAAGTGGTTCATTTACAAATATACCATCTTCATCCATGCAACAAAAAAGCTTATAAATAGGTGTCAACTATAATGACCTCTATGCATGAAAAGGCTAAGATGGAGAAAGCCGGCTTTCGGTATAAATTTGGTCCCTGTAGTTCGGACTTTCCCGTGTGATTGCTGTTCCAGTTACCAAAGAGTTTTACGAGAAAAAGAAAACAAATGAAAAACTCAGACCATACAGAACTTCTTGATTTTCATGATTTAAATAATAAAACTTGGAGACATAAAGTACTATAAATTCCCTAAAACAAGGATGATGTATTTCTGGTAACATTAACCTCTTCACTGCCTCGACATGGTTCAGCTACATTGCATCGTACTTAAACAAAGTAGTCATATATCAGGAATCGTTTATGCAACACTCCAAAAAAAACCACAAGATACATGACTTAGATATCAACTTTTAACTTAAAACAAATGATTTAAGTAATTTGACATCACTGATTGGAAGAAAGGGAAAGACAAGGCAAATTTATGAATATTGTTCATTTTATATATAAAAGCAATCCAGTGTGCTCTACACAGTAGAAAGAATATCTAAAGCCAAAAACAAACAAAAAAAAAGTTTTGCAGAAACTATTTAAAGCATGTTAAGATGTAATTAAAAAAAATTGTAAAAGTCACAAAAACGTGACAAAAAGCAAACAGGATACAATTAACGAAATCAAATTTATTAAAAGTTAACCGCAATTTACTTTAATGCATAGACTCGTGCAACACATTTGCGTAATACCTACCTTGTGGATAATTTGGTTCACATGTAACAGAAAATAAGCAGCTACACCATTGGACCTGACCAATCAGAGCCTATTAAACATTATAGGAAAGACCACTTTGGGATCTTTTACACCAAACCCTACATGAAGAAACCAATGGTGAGCAGAGGCAATATGGGGTCTCCTCACATCACCAGAATCTGGCAAACCAAAGGACCGTTTGAAAACATCTAAAAAGTGTATGATACAACAGAGGCAACACCAGATAGAGTTTGCTAAAAAAAATACCTAGACTGAGTTCAACAATCCAGACTTTGTGCACCTTTTTTGCTGCTAGTTGGATTTTTTCTCTAAAAGAGAACCAGGAAGATCAGCAATTAAACAGAACAGAGGAAAATCTTACTGTAATAATATACAGTACAAAGAAAAACATCCTTTGGGGTGGGCGTTGAGCAACTTCTTGTGTCACATAATATCCAAGTTGTTGAATATTGTGAAAACTCACTACTCATTGGGCCTTACAAATGGAGCGATGAAGGTTTAGCCTGAGACTTTGTTAATAACTGCTGCTATTCTCACCACACCCCTCTAATGGCCTGTGGTTATGTAAGGGAGTGGGATGGATAAGGGAAAGTGCTGAAGCTGTTCCAGATTCTGACTCAGTCTGCCCTGCAGGGTTGCACAGTTTTAGGCCAGAACTGTTCATCAAATATTATCTTTGGCACAATGAAATTTAGCTTTGGAGAATGTTTCTGTTGCTGTAGTGTAGTGCTCCTCATACCATCATGGCCTTAGAGGGCGTCGCAGTAATGACGGTAATTCCATGGCCATGGAGCTCCTTTATTCAGTTAGAAGTAGCAAAGACAAGAAGCGAGCCTCAGTACAAGCTCATGCCCTTCTAAAGAAACATGCACCATGGAAACTCTGAACTTTGTATATAAACGTGCATGCTTTGTCATACTGGGACTTTTCACTTGACATGTGATTGAGTCTGCTGTGGTGATGAAATACTTTAATGAGTTAATCCACAAAAAAAAAAAAAAAAAAAAAAATCAAACATTAGCATTGACAAGTGTCATTATTTATCACAGAACAACACCAAGACTCCCAGAAATCACTTGTTTCCCTACTTGTTGGCTCCCCCTTTGAGCCCAAATATGCACCCATCCCACCTACAGTGGACACAAGAGTCAGTGACACAACTATGAGGGGGAACAGAGACAAGAGGTGGGGGCTGCCTGGGTAATGCTGGGAGGCGCTAATAAAATGTAATCCTATTATATGGTTCCCACTAGAGGGCAACAATAATAAAGGTTTCCCTAATAACATGAGCAGACCAAACCCAAATGGAAAACAGCTCCTCAGGTCAAGTCCCACACTTGTACATATATCCTCTCATTAACCCAATTGCTGTTGGGCCACATTACACCGACAGGCCTTTGAGATTTAGCCGTGATGGTGAGGCAAGAGTTAAGTCAAACAAATGTGTTTCATCAAACTGCAGTTTGGGCTGCTCTGCATAAAGGAATTGGACGGGGAGGATGAGCAGCAGTGAGGGAATGTGCGCGGGTGGGAAGTTGGAAGCAGAGCCTTGAGGAAACCAATCAGAACTTCTCCACCCTCCCTTCCTGTCAAAGCCACCGGGGTCTCAGGTGTGTGTTACATGAGCTAATACCTCCCAAACTTGATTGTTTGCGTTAGAGTAATCAGAGTTTTGTAAATTATAGTTCCATCATTGGTAAACAAAATCACAATATGGTACCCCACAAACCGGAAATCACATGATAAGACCTGCTAGCTGCGTAAACCCCCGCAAACCATTACGGAATTGAATTCTTCCTCATGAAACAATCAAAATTAAAATGAGTTTGCAGTAAAGTTATAAAAACAGGATCCAATGTCACCAAAGTAACTCTTTGCACAGAAACAACTTCTCTTACCTCGACTGAAATTTAACAAAAGAAGACAATTTCCTTGCTGGAAAGGGACAAAAACAAAACTCGTATTTTCATAATGTGATAAAATAATGAATGAGGAATTCCTCTCCCTAGCTATAGCGGATAAATGCTGTAAAATATTTATCATGAGTGACAAGGTGAGTGAAAATATCAATCATATTCTCAAGACAGCTTGAGTTATTAAGTGAGCCAATGTAACAGTATTACAAAACCCAGAATAACAACGTTATTTATCTCTTACTCTCTGCATATGCCTGTGTGTGTGTACAAGGTCTGTGTTTATGTGTCTGACAGCATCAGACGGAGAGTGTCGCATGCTTTCCTGTTCCTGTACCACCCTCCAACCCCAGAGCCGCAGACTCAAGGCAGTTTCCAGAATCAAACAATTTCACGCAGCTACTGGAGGAGGAAATGAACTGAGCCCAGAGCAATAATAAAATTATACAAATGTTATTACAGACTCGCCTGCTACTGTCCTACTTTAATTCAAATTTGGGCACTCCAGGCAGTGCTGGTGGCAGAGACCTTCCTGAATAAATCAACATTAGCTTACGTTTAAATTATTAAGGAAGTGGGAGACTTTCTTGTTTATAGTATGAATTATTAAACAAGTGTTTAACGCTGTTTTTCTTCACCAATCCCCAAATATTAATTGCTAATGATCTTTAAGGTATGTGTTTTATCTTTTTGCCCTTTCTGTTTAATGTTAAAAAACGAGAACACGCGTTTTCAACAATTATAAATGTGTCTGATGATGCAGATAAGACTTTACGGGCATTAATGTCACGTGAGGGTGAATCTAGTTATTATTACAACAATGCCGTCACATAGTTATTGTTGGCTTTTGCAATCAATGTGAATACTTGGGAAAGCAACAGCTGTGGGGATTTTTCATGCCTTTTGAGGCTTCTGTTCAAAATCCTGCTGCTTAGTTATTCAAGATGTTACCAAACAAACAAACAAAATAGTTTTTCCATTATTTTACGTCAATTTTTACTTGCGTTCCCTAAAACGAGGTGTCTGTAACAGCCACAGTCGCCTGATCCAGTCTCACAGCCGCATACTTTGAGTGGCACTGCACAACATGCTCTCGTTTATAAGACTGAGAAAGTGATTGAATTCTCTGGATGTCTTGCTCTGAATGCAAACAGAAGTTTTACATGGTGAATACCTAACTGGATTAACAAAGAAACCATGTTAATTGTGTCAGAGTATTCTCCATGTGTGGAAAATGGACTGCAATCCTCACATGTTCTAACTGTAATCTCCAGATGAGCACACAAGCAAATCTCATTTGTGTGATTCCAGTCCCTAACGTCTTTCCCAAGAGAAAATCATAAATGCAAGGAACATCAGATTTATGCGCTCATTTTTCTGGGCTATAAAAATTATTAAGAGAAGCTGAGAGGATGTTGGCCTCTAGCCACTGAAGCCTAAAAGGCCTCCAGACATTATGTGTGCAGGTAAAGGAAGTTATCGTAGGAACACTGAAAAACTTTAAGCTCATGAACAGAAAAGTAATGGAACAAAATTTAATCATGACAGGTTTAGTGAAAATATCCCAGCACTTTCCAAAACAACATTCACAAAAATCCAAAAGTGCAAAGAATATAAAGTGACCAAAAAAAATTAAAAAAAATAAAATAAAATAAAGAGCATTTCATTATGAAGTTGCTTATGCTTCTTTTTGGCTGCTGGCTCTTTGTTGTGGAGGAAATGCAACATTTAATCCTCCTGTGTAGTTCGGAATTAATGACCTGGACACATTTCAAATGAAACACATCTTAGACTTTTAAATAATACAGACATGTCTACTTAGGCCTGGAATATAACTTGGCCTTTCAAGGCTCATGGCTGCCCTCCCCTGGACAAACTCAGACAAGTAGTTCACAGCCTGGCCTTTAGGTGAGGCTATTGTCACACATATAAAGTGCACTAAAACTGAAAAAAAAGTTGGTTCATGTGGGAATAAATATAATTTTGATCAGCATCTGCAGTGCACATGTATACTAGCCTTGTAAAAGTAATACAGCTGAATCTTGGGAATCACTTGCAGCAGAGCCGACAACAGTGCAGCGCACCTTTATTTTCAGCAAAGGAAATAAAGTGTACACAATAAAGATTGCCTCTATTTGTTATCATAAAGTGGTGTCATTCCCTACGCCCTGTTTTGATAGAATATGATTACGTGGAACTATTCTCACAGACATAACCTGCAAAGAGCAGACAAAACGGACATTTATCCAGCTACAGGGAGGCCTAATCTAGAGAAAGATGATATAATCCATCACTGCTCTGATTCTCTCTTCCCCAGGTAGCTAGCAGCTGCTGTAAGTGACCAAAGAGGAAAATCATTTTGTGACTGGGTTTCTTGTCAGTATGTGGTTTCTGCAGCTGTACCGATAGCATAATGCAATATGCCGATTGAGAAAAATGAAACACTAATTTTCAAAAATTAAGGAATCATAAAAGAAAAACAGTAATATTATTACAAAATGATATATTAACATGTTTTATTAAGCTTCCAGTTTGTAATCACAATTGAGGAATATTGCAAATCAATGTCAGAGATCAGCAAAACGCCCTATCAATAAATTAGGTGGTGAAGTTTGCAGCAGAGCAAAAGAAAAGAAAAAAAAGATCTAAGTGCACAATTTTCACCAAACAAAACGAAAAACATTGTATCACAACAGATGGTACAGTGGAGATGGATTTAAGCAAAAACACTTACACACACACACACACACACACACACACACACACACACACATGCACACGCACAATAAACAGTGTTTCTGTAGAATAAACAAGTTGTTTCCCTGATTAATGCACTGAAAACAGAGAGCACTGCGATACAACTTTGTTATTAGAGCTTGCCAGAGCCTTCTTACATTGCTTGGGAGCTGTAATGTGATTAATGATCACAAGGAAAATCTCTCCTTTTATTATAAATACAGAAAGCAGACCAAATGTGACACTAATCCAAAAATAACAAGGCTGCATTTTCTTCCTTACTTCTCCAAATCAGCGTGATGACCCCACATAATTGGTTGACCCCACACATATCTCCTTAACACAATGTATTGCAAGCTGTCATTCTGCAGCATGTAATGTGCACTGCATGACAACACTGCTGTGAAATCATTCAGAGAGATCCTCGGGAGCAGTATTGAGCGGGTTGCAGATGTTTGTGGAATTGAGCCATAATATGGTATTAGCTTTATGACACTATAAGTAATTCAGTTCTGTTGGGTCGTTGACAGAAATCATTTTCTGCTTTGAGGACAACACGTCTGAAAAGGGTCAGACTCAAAATGGTTTCTCCAAAGTTTGATTGTCCAACTCTTCTACAAATTGGTCTCCATTTCCAGCGCACGTGATAGTCATACAGACGACAGAACTTCTCCCGTCGAGTCCTGGAAAGATTCTTTTTTCTCAGCTTTCTCTAGATTTATGCTGTGGAATGAGCCTGGCTTGATGGCGAGATCCTCACTTTCCACCTCCTTGTATTTCCCTGATTGGTCTTTTTTAAAGACTCGTTTCAGTCTCTTCTTTATCTCAGGGTCAGGGCAGTACAGGTACTCATACAAACCTGCAGCCAAGATGCCTCCCAGGATGGGACCAAGCCAGTATACCTGTCATTAACAGGAAGAGATGCACTTAATCAGTCACCTGATTAAACAGTGTCTCATCAGAGAAATGAAAGCTCTGCCGTGTCTGCATTATCAAGCATTCATCAATGAAAAGTTACTCATTAATAGAGACATAAATTGTAAAACATCAACCAGGAATCACAGATACTTTGAATTAATTAGATAAAAAGAGTGATACTTCTAGCTCTAATTTTGACACTAGTTATGATGTGGAGCAAGAACAAACAGGTTCCGTAAATCATGACCTAATTATGAAAAAAACATCAGATAAGAGTGGAAATATCTGTTATGTTGAATGCATAATTGACAATTAAAACTGGTGTAATGAAGCTGTTACGTGGTTGATTTTTAAACACAATGTTGAACTTTTAAAAGCTGAGTTAACACAAGTTAAACCACCTGAAAGATACAAGTGACTGGTGTGTGCTGCACACATACACACTCACAACATGATAGCATGCTGTCTGTAAATAGCTCAGGGAAAATGATTACCAGGATACAGAAAGGGGAACATGCTTTTATTTGTGGCATTGCATAGTACAGCTTGAGTTACTTTATGTTTTCCAATCAGTTCATTTGTTTGATAAATTTACAAATTCGATGTTCAATTAATTAATAAAAACGTTTAATCTAAGTAAGATAGACACACATTAGCAAAAAATTCCAATTTATAGCTGTTTTATACTAAAATCTCATAAATTGCACATTTTAAATGAGTATTACTTACTGTTATGTATTTCAAGGCATGTAACAAAACCATGAAATAACATTTAAACTAGTTAGCTAATTGTTTTATACAAAGCCACAAAAACTTAGATCTTACCCAGTGATTCTCAAAGTTAAGTGTGACCATGGCGGGCCCAAAGGAACGAGCTGGGTTCATGCTGGCTCCTGTGTAAGGAATCTAAGACAAATCAAAGCATTGCTTTAGTCTAATAGATTAAACATTACAAGTGTACATCTTAACAACAGACAGGCATATTGGGTTATGATTCGTCTTATTTGGCTCACTCTTTTGAAAAACAGCTTTAAAAAGAGGTAATATATGTTTATTCTGACTAAACAGACATAGGCAGAGCTCGGTGGAGCACTGTGAGAGATAACATCCATTTCCCTGTGCATTCATTTGCACTGCAGGGCTCAGGAAGCCCCTGGAGATTGGTTGCCATGCGATGGCAGCTTCCAATAAAGATCTGCGCTCGTGGGTGTGAATTACTGAGAAGAGTACAGTATCACACATTGAAGAATACATGCTGGAAGCACCTGTTCTCACTCAGCTAAACATGCTTGATCTTAGAACCAGTCTTGTTCTGCAGTGCATGAATGTTGGATGTGATTATCTGATATCAAACTGTGTTTCACAGCTATAGGAATTAGCCATGTGAATAAGTTTGTGGGATGTTGTTATAGCTAATTTATTATGAAATTTCTATGTTTTTACTTATTATATCTCTCTTTCAAATGCAATCACTGATGTTGTTACATTTTTATTTAACTAAAACACTGGAAGTTACTTACTGCGAATAAGTGACCTATAGCTACAGCAAAGCCAATGGCCAGGCTTGCAGAGCCACCTAGGTCTGTGCGTTTGGGATCGCAGGTCGCGAAAACAGTGAAGACCAGTTCAAATGTGATGAGGAGCTCCACAACAAGAGCATGTCCCACTGAGATTTTGGAGTTCACCTTAAAAAAACAGATTTTTCTTATAAACAACTAACTTCACACATTTGCATAGCATTAAAAATGGAGATGCTTCAGTTGTTACCGTGGTTACTCCGAAGGATCCTCTAACAGCAGCAGGTGTGACTAAGTAGAGAATCCCAGCTCCACTAATAGCTCCCAGGCACTGAGCCACCACATAGAACACAGCCTTTGCCAGGCTCAGTTTTCTAGTTACAACCATGGCTGCAGTAACGGCCGGGTTGATGTGTCCGCCGCTGATGTGACCAAAACACTGCACCATCGTGGCAATGCTGAGGCCAAAGCACAGGGAGATGAGGACCAGGTCAGCCGGGGGAGGCTTCTCTTGCCCCGCAGCCCAGTTGATGGTGGAGCCCAGGCCGAGAAGGACAAAGATGAGAGTGGCCAAATATTCACCGGAGACAGCCCTCCAGAAGTCCTTGGTCCAGATCCCTTTAAAAGCCACCATTATGCTCCGACAGTCACACCAGGACAGGACCCTCCTGGCAAAAAAGAATAATGAGAGAAATGATTAGACTATTTATATATTCCTGGTGTGTGTGTGCATGTGGCTGAGAATGTACTGAATGCTATCAGAACAGCAGCCTCAAGGCAAAACATTTATAACTCCTCTAGGAATTTAAGCCAGTGACTTTCCATGACAAAATGCCATACAGGGCACTCTTTAAGCATTGTGTGTGAGGGCAAATGATCATAGTAGTATGTCAAAGCATTCAACAATATTCCACTCAAATCAAGATGTGGTAGAAATCTACAACCTGGGGTTGCTCTGCATAGCTTGCATGAAATAATATATCAATCAGTCTCTGAACATTTAGAAAAACTTAAAATGCAATTTAGGAAGTATTGGAAACATCTTTTGCAGCACACTTGCATCAGCAACTTTTCTTCTTCACAAGCCAAAACTTACCTAATAAAATGATGTGTTCTGCCTCTCTCTGTCCCCGTTGTGTATGTGTTCTCATTCATAAGTCCTGGTGGTTTATTGAACCAGTGGAGATAGCTCTCCTTTCATCACAGTTACTTTATAAGTTGTAATGATCCTGACCTGCAGTACTTACAGAGGAGCAGCAGGTTGTTTGGACACAGCAGTGGAGTTGAGAACACGTCTGTCAGATGAACATGAGCCACACATTGTGCCCTGGGACTGCATCCAGCAGCTTTATGGGTTACTTCCCAATCATCCCCTCAAAGGAATTGAAGAGGCTGCTCAGAGGGAGGAGTCAGAGAACGCTTGTGGTGCTAGCATGAGCACAATATGTGTCAATCAGACTCAGCATCTTTGTCTTATCAGAGCTTTAAAAACCTGCTGGAATAAGCACAATATTTACAAAGAATATCAGAAATGATATCACATTCAGCTCAAACGGTGAACTTTTAAAAACTTGCAGACTTCTTCCACTTAGCCTGTTATTATGGAGCTGAAGTCATCCCAAAACAGCTTTTTATTATACAAAGGCAAAAGGTAGATTATTGTACTATCATGAAATACGCTTAATATCTGCCAGGCATTAAGATTTATTTCAACCTTCAAATTTTGATCTTGATTGAACATTGACTGAACGTTTGTTATTCATTTTATTGCAGTCAAATCCTGACCGTAAACATTCCTTACGGTGTTTATTAAGACATATAAAATCACAATATGTTCACTTTCATAAATATCAGACTCTAATGACAGAAAACTGTTTACCTTTGTTTTAATTCAGTCATGATGACAATAACTGAGACATCATTGGAGCCAAGAGAGACTTTTGTTTGTTTTATTGTAGTTGTTGTAGTTATTGTAGTTATTGTAGTAGTAATCTCATTTAATCAGTTTTTGTGGCTTAAAGTGAAGCTATTGGGTTGCATTAGATGTTAGACCCAGTAACCATAGGCCATAGTATACGTTTTTTCTTGAATATGCACAACTGGAGCTACAGTAAGAGTTCAACCTGATTATTTAATGGGACCACCGTCTTTGTTCCATTATATGCATGTATGGAAGCATAATCAAATTATCCACAGAAAAAAAGTCTGGCATAGTGGAAATGTTTTGCTTGTTAAAAAAAAACAACATTTGATATCTGCTGTGCTTAACCTTTTCTGTGAGAGATCAGCTGCTTTCCAGTCACAACTTGTGATGTGATTAGTCATCTAACAAAAGAAACAAAAATATTTGAATGAGAGCAGCTTTAGCAGGAGTTTGACTGTATCAATACATTCTTATGCTTTTCTATTTTTTAAAACAAAAAAAAGCAGAAATGTGAAATGTAGAGCTTGTATGGTCACCATTTATTCAGGTTAAAGGTGCAGGAAGTTGATGAAGCTCCAGCCTCATGTGTCAGTTGTATCAGTCCAGAGTTAAAATACGTATAACATCAGTCAGACTAACATGTGAATGTGTTTTTTAAAAATCTTGTTTCGTGATGTGTTGTACCTGCAATAGACTGGTGACTCGTCTAGAGTGTGCTTAGTCGCTCGTGTAGAGGCTGCTGGGATAGACACCAGCCTCCCTGCATTCAAATAAGCAGATATAAAAAAATAGGTGGATAGATGGACGATGTAATAAATAATTTTTTCTTGCATCTTGTAAACAAGCTCAGTGTAGTACTAAAAAAACCTCATTAGAATGTCATTTCTCATAACTAAATTCCATGCCTTGTCTGAAAGCTTCTGTTTGCCATTGATAACAAAATAAAAACCGCACACAGGGTTCTTTGTAGAGATAAAAACATCTACACCATCACTATCAGGAAAAACATATTGTATAAGTTTTCCAGATTTAGGTGAAATTGTGGTTCTGTAGTTTTCTCATGATTTTTTAAAACATTGTTTTAAAAGTCACTGACAAGGTTTAGATGTGTTTGTTTTATGAATTGGTTTGTTCTAACTTGTGTACATTGGCATGATTTGCATGCATGCTAGGTTAGTTTTTCGGTCCATGTTCCACTGTATGATAGCAGCGCAAAGTACATAGCTGGAGGCGTACTGAACCTGACCTTCTCTGAAGAATTTAGCTAAAATGAGTGGTAAACAACAAATGCATTTTTATTTGTCTAAAAAATGGATTACCATTGCATGTAAATGAAGACATATCTCAACATGCTTGGATAAGACTTTCCATTTTTATCTGAATCATAATCATTTCCGTAAAGTGTCATTGAATTTTTCACATTTTAACATAACAAGTCCTGCTCAACCTTTCTATACTCTGATATGTTGCATTGGGAAAGATAAAAAGTTCAGATCTCAGCTCAGGATATAATCAGTAACCACAAGATTTTGTGAGACCAAGCTTAATGATGCGTTCACTGAACATGCTGGTTACTGTGCCATGAAAGAACGTTGCCTGAAGTTCTTATGTTGATAAAAGCCACATGTTAATATTTGTCTGAAACTTACTTATTGCTAGTTCAAGTGAACATAAAAGTTTCTCTTTCCCATCAAGCAGCAAGAAGGTCAAGAGGAGAGTGACAGTTATATATTTTAGTTTTCTTTTCTTTTCTTTCTTTACATCTTTTTTAACTTACTTTTTTATTCTGATTTAAAATCAGAGTTTTCAGTTCCATCAATATAAATAAAAAGCATTGGTATTGATTTTTTTTCTCTATGTGAGCTGAAATATGTCCACTAATGTTCCTGCTCATGTACTCGCTTTGCACTTTTTAAATAGGTGACTTATTAGTTGGGATTCAGGCACATATGTTGGCTAATAGTTAACCTTTGCTCTGGATATTTCACCTTTTCAATTTAGGATGGGCATGAAGGTGACAGACGTTGTCAGCTAGAATTTCAACATGAGGTGCTTTTAGGATATTATGAATCCATGCTGCAAACAACTGCACAACAGTCTTACAGTAATGTGACCCTTCCTGTGGTACCATAAATTACAGAGGAGAGACATTTATGAAATTTTGCCATGCCGGTCTGGAATAAGAACATGATATATTGTTGACACACATCACCACTCTTAATGCCAGTGTGTATCCGCTTACGTGTCTCTTGTACACAAGACCATAGGAGAGATTTTCATAGCAGAGGGATTTTTCTTTTTCTTTCTTTAAGATCAAAAACTAACTATGCAAAACTATACAATTATACATGCATGTAGTTTTATTTACAATAGTAAATATGGCCACTAGGCTTGCTCATTTTACACTGAAATTTAAATCCGCACACTATACACACTTAAATATTGATGAGCTACTGAAATCGTTTAAAAATGTTACTGGTATCATGAGGAATTCTTTTCCTGGATCCTGTTTCAAAAGCTCCTCCAGGCATCACACACATCAGAGGAGTCCCTTCGTTTACTAATTAAAATCTTGCCTTAATTCTTCTGATTTGCATGTGTTTAAATTACAGTTGAGTCAATTAATGTTTGTTGATACAGTATGAGTTTTGTTTGATTAGGAAACTGCCCCTAGATTACAGTGTAACTCCAAGTCATGCAGTTTGTAAAGAGAATCTTAATGTGAATAAAAGTAACATGAACACTTTAATCTGCCTACAGTTTTGAAACTTTTTGTCATTTTTTTCAAGTGATCGATACTTAAAGTTTGGGTTAAATCACTAACAGTTCTGGAAAACACAGAATATGACTATTAGTTATGCACTGTTGCTATTTAAAAACATTAAAAAAAAACAAAAAACAAAACATGTTTTTGCAAGAAGGATTGTTGCTTCCCACTATAACAGTCTGACTGATGCTTGTTTATGGTCATTGCCATAATCAGGAAATTTGTGGGACTGATAAGTTATTTATAGCCATATATTACTTAGATAAATGTGATTTTAACTGAAGGATAAATGCCTTAATTCTGTTTGGAGTTGCAGTCACAGGTGCAAACAATCACATTGTTTAAATATATTGAGCATTTACTATGACACATGATCAAACATGGATTTGTAATCTAAATCCAGATGCACACTTAATAAAATTACAAACCTGACAACTTCACACATCCAGCCCAGCTGTAACCTCAGGGATGTACCAAAGACTGACTGAACCAAACATGTTTTCCTTGCAGATTAATACTGCCATGCTTTGTTAGGCACAAGCTCCTGCCTTTGTTATCGCTGCACCATGCCAAGTTTTCTACATGCCACAGTGAAGAGAATCCCACTGTGTTATATAATCTATAGGCCTGACAAGGAGCCAAATTAGTGGATGCCTTTTGAAAGATAGGACTCATGAAATGGTTTATTCTTATTGAACTAAATGAGGCAAAGAGAACAGGATGCTTTTGAAGACTAATTTGAGGCCTTGACACGCAAATAAAAAAATGGACATGGCAAGTGTAAGGTCTGGTAATCCGGCTCCAGGCTCATTCATGCAGCATTACATTACATATGGCAAAACATGTTATTATTATATTTATTAAGACTATAATCATCATTATACCTTTAAATACTAGGACTGGGATGACAAGTGTCATATTGCATTGCCGGCAATGGATCAGAGAGATTAAAGGGTTAAAGCAAAGGACCAGGTGTACAAGACGTCAACTTTTTACTATTGAGGTTACTTTGAACTGCTCAGTGTGAAGTTGCTTGGAAAAGGTTAAACAAATGTTAAAAGACAAGTAAATAATTAAATAATTTAAAAAATAAATGAATGAATGAATAAAAGGATTAATAAATAAATACATGACTGAATGAAATAAATAAATAAATTGATAAATAAGTAAATAAATAAATAAAGAAAGAAAGAAAGAAAGAAAGAAAGAAAGAAAATAAATAAATAAAGAAAATAAATATAAATCTCTCCTGACACATTTTAAATGCACGTCATTCAACCGTCTTAGCTCTCTGTTGTGCACATTCAGTAAAGTGAAATGAGGTTTTCCATGTGTTGATGCAACAGCTGTGCTCTGATTCGTATGTTAGCTTTATTACACACTACATCCTCCCTGTTGCTTCTTCTGTATTATAGGAAAATATATTTAATTAAATTGACACACAAAAAGTAATGTATATATTTTACTTTTTTGTTATTCTTGCCTCTGTTTTTCTGCCTATATCTCGGAGGTGCTCGTAGGACCTTGAGATTATGCTGCTGTCACACAAAACCATCTTGAAAAGATCCCTCTGTTTGCTGCTGTGGGGAGAGGGCACATTCCATGTAAGCTTCATTACTCCTATTCAATCACTCAGAGAGCATACTCAGATTTTCTACTTGGGCTAACTTGAGCAAAAGGCACTGGTGCAGGGGTAGAAATGCAGATCGAAAAAGCAAGTGTATCCCTTTGAAATCTAGTTATGTTGTTATGATAAAGATAAGCTAAAATGTTAATGCTTTTTTTTAAATCATACAAACCAGTTCAATTTGCCCATCAACATCAATCATAAATCAGTTGCAGTGTTCTACCTTGCAATGAGGGCATCCAACTTTTTTTTTCATCCTCAGCTTTGGTTTCACCCCCATCCCCCATCCCCTCAGTCTCTGCTGCTTTACAGATTGTTTTCTTGTGAGTTCCTCACTTATCACACTGAAATGTCTCACATATCTAAAAATATGAGACTTGATACCACCTGGCCTGAATAACTAAATAAGGAAAAAAAACCTAAAAGAAACTCAGTAGTGTTGTTTCCATCTGGAAATATTCAAGAACATTCTCAAACTTTGTTGTGACCGGCTTTATGTAAGAATAATGATGAGGCCACTGTGATGAGATTCCCTGCTTTCTGAACTGTATCAACAGCTAACTGATTATACAAAAACATTTATTGTTGAGGCCTAATACTACGTTTAATTGTGAAAATATTTAAAAATGACTTCTTACATAACATTTACATGATAATTTTGAATGCAGTTTGGAGCTAGTGCTGAGAGGCCATCCATCAAAATCCACTTCAAGCTACTTCTACAGTGCAAAATGTCTAAAATAGCATGCTTGTTTGTTTTATTATACGCTCTCTGTGTACAATTACTGCCGATCATCACAAGGCAGGAAGGTTTGCATTTACTGACACAATGTGAACTCTATGCTTTAAGTCACAATGCATGATAAAAAGTGAGAGGGTTTTTCTCTTTGCATCCAGAATGCAAAGAAAATGCATATTGTTAATGTGGGTCAACCTAATTTCCAGCCCGTCAACATGCAAATTTACATGCACAAGTGCAGCCATTGATAGTATTTGGGGCTTGGCCTCTAATCACGGAGCCGGTGTTAGAACACATAGTTAATTGTTTTCTGTCCAGGATTGAGAACTGTACTGAATGGCTGCTACTTCTGCAATGTTCCTGATATGCAGAAGAAGAAGTAATCTAGGTTACTTCTTCTTCTAATCTGAGACAACAAATCCAAAATGTCTTGAACTGTATAAAGTTAAGGTGTACTTTTAAAAAGAGCCAAATCGCCAGAAATATGATGACTCACATCTGATAAATATGCAGCCTACTAAATCACTTTTTCACCCACTTCTTAGTTTTGTGTTTATTTGATGTAAATATTGGAAAACCCTCTGACCATGTCACAAAACCATATTATACAAGCCTTTACAGGAGAATCACATCATCTTCAACGAGGATCGTGATCACTGGCAGAGGATTTAATTTCTAAGACTTAGAGCCTCCCTCATTTCTGTCTGTCCCTCATTCTGTCTCATCCAATTCTCTGCACTTCAAAGAGAGTCAGATAAGAATTTTCTACTGTTAATGCTGCAGTCTGGGCTCAAAAATAAAGAAATAAGTCACAGAATATAAACATAAATTCAGACAAAGAAGGCTACAGATAATACCAGCAAGCAGAGACTTAGCTTGCATCAGCATCATCACTGGAAAACGATAAACAAGCAACTTAACAAGTCGTGTTTTTAATATTTCGTCAGATAGTGTAAAAGACATTAACAATAACTTTAAAATGTTCAAACAACTAGCCTTGTTTTGAGGATTCCCTTATGACTAAAGGACAGCCTATCCTTCTCAGTATGTCATGTATTCATTCCACCCCACTGGTTAGCTGAGAGTGCATCTGAAATCCCATTTTTCATGGAAAAACCTCTCAACAAGTGTGTTCAGCTTGCCCTGTTCTCTCAGATCAGTTTGTGTTTCATCAGTTATCAGTTTGCCGCCCAGTGAACAAAGATCATAAATATCTTGTTTTCACAGCAACCACTGCTAATTACTGTCGTCCACATCTGCGTCTTTTTGATTTCAGCACATGGCTGGCAGATTGGATGGAACAAACTGTTCAGTGTTGCGCAAGGGCTAGCATACACAAGCTTATTTCTTCCAGTGCTATGAAAAGAAACACAACATCACAGTTTACTCAACAATCACTTTCAAGAATTGTTTATTATCTGAAAATATGTTTAATTTTAGCCCCTTGTTTTTTGTTTCAGTGGCAATTCTTTGATTCCTAGAAGATAATGTGGTGAAGACACAGGTTGGTTAAACTGGCCTGACTGTTACATACAGCAGTTTTGATCACTAAGCTAACTTGTTAAAATACTGCTTGGTATAAAAGAAAAAGAAGTATATTGAAAGCCTCCTGTTTGATAATTACTGTTTGGGTGATTGTCTTTCAGCTAACAACAAGTTATTGTAGTGTCAGGAACTTTAATGGAGAACAAATAAACACAAAGATACCATAATCAGTTTTTGTGAACTTAGTTTGACTTGTAACATGCAGACAGTTACTTTAACCTATTTGTGTGTCTGTGAGCATCATTGCCATGTGAGGATATTTACCTGTGGGCCCCACTTAGAGACCACCATCTGCTTAAGTTGTTGAACTGTACTGGATCTAGGGACCTTATTTCTAGACTTTATGTGCACAGTTTAGAAGAGATGTATACCCCACTATATCTGGTCACTTGCTGGAAAACTGATAATCCTAATTTACAACCAAACTTTGACTGGGACTCTGTGCTTTGTTCATCTTACAACCCTGATCATCAGCAAATTCACCTGAACTTTATTCGCAGGACGTATAAGATGCCTCATATAGTCTGCAACATGAAGATCAAAGCTGATCCAAACTGTACCTTATGTCATACAAACTGTTGGTACATTTTTATCATTTAGTTTGGGAGTGCCCAGCTGTGTTTTATTTTTGGGATGTGGTAAGAAAGTGTTTGTCCACTCTTTCAAACACTAATATTTGTTCACCTGTGGTTTTACTGTTGAATGATGTGTCACAATCTAAATTATGCAAATCACAAGAAAAGGTCTCCCTGGCCAGTTTAACTGCTGCCAAGAATATGATTGCAGTGAGGTGGAAACCTCCACATTCACTGTCTTGCCGCCAGTGTGTGTTATCTTTTGTAGATGTAGCATATCTAGAGTTATCTACTGCACATGTACATAATGCTAAGGAAGAAACTGTTGTTGTTTGGAATCAAGCAGTCCACTGATATAAGGCTACCTTTAATGATGAATGATGAATGTTGACACATTTGAGTTGTGTTTCATTAGTGGGCAGATCAAACACTAGATGTCCTGGACGTTTGTGCTTATTTTATTTTGTTCATGGTGTTTTTTCTATATGGGTTTTTGTTATCTTGCATAATGCAAAATAAATAAAAAGTTTAAGAAAAAAGGAAAAAAAAAAAAAAAAGAAAAAAGGATATTTGACTGTTAGTCATAGTGTTGAGAGCCACTGTGAAGAAACACATAAGAAACACATGGTTGAAAGTGAAGTAGAAATGATTCCATCTTGGCATACCATTGCTTCAGACCAGTGAAACCAAAGCTGTAATTCTGACAGAGATCTGATGAAAAAAAAATCCTTTTTGATCAACTTTGTATCAGTGGAGTCTTTTTCTTGGACGCATTCTCACATCACATATCTCACATTGGCTGAAAGTCACTGACCCATGAATGCTATATTATTTAACTATATGATGCAGTGAGTAGCTTCTTATTTCTTAAACAACCGTGTGGAAAGGCACATCCTGTCGTATTTACAGAAGGTCAAATCATTTGAATGCAGCATGAAGCAGAGAAAACATCTAAGGAGATGCAGAAACTACTAAAGTTGTCCTACTTGATAGCACAGGCATATTCCAACATGACAATGCCAGGATTCATCTGGCTCAAATTGTGAAAGAGTCGCTCAGGGAGCATTAGACATCATTTTCACACATGGACTGGCAACCACAGAGTCCAGACCTTATCCCTGATGGGAGCCTTTGGCATGCTGGAGATGGCTTTGCATCACAGCTGGACTCTCCCATCATCAATACAAGATCTTGGTGACAAATGAATTCAACACTGGATGGAAATAAATCTTGTGACATTGCAGAAGCTTGTGTCACGTTGAATGTGTGACATAATCAAAGCTAATGGAGGTCCAAAGAATTATTGGAGTGTGTGAGCTTTTGTTTTTGGTGGGGGCTTTTCTTTGGCCAGTGAGTGAATAATAAACACTATATGAATGATGAAGGCTAAAATTGTGAGGGAAATAGATAAGAACAACACAGATATTTAAAAAAAAAAAAAAGTGTTACAGAACAAAGGATAGAAAAATGCACAGGCTGGATGAACTACAGGTGAAGCAATTCAAAAGATGGCAAGTTGAATGTACAACGGTCGTTCTTGCTTGGTTTGTTCCTCTTCCCCTGACAGCACACGGGATTCACAGCTAAAGCTAACACACAGCAAAGGCTAATAACTTTTGTCCCTTTGTGGCTACCACATTGAAAGAAGCTGATGTAACATGGCAGCCTTTTGTTGGTTGCGCCACTATGTAAAATTTGTAATGCACTTATACCACACGGATACACCAACATCCTGACTGACAACTGGACAAAACAAAACACAAAATATGAAATTCATAAAACCTGCATTATGTCTTCTTTGGTTTTAGACTGCAATTCAATACAATTTTCATAAAATGATAATTTAGCCCTGGTGCTGACAAAACCATGTTCATAAAACACTACATACAAGCATTGTAAATGAGTAACACAAAGATTACAGCCACAAAACTTAAATGTTTTTCACAAAACTGTGTTGGGTCTGCAGGTTCACTCATCCTGGAATTACTCTTTTCCTAACAAATATCACATAATTTAGACTTTTATACACAGGGGTGTGACAGTTAGCATCATTGCCTCATGGCAAGAAGGAGTGAGTTTGACCCGATTTGACTGTTTATCTTACTTGTCTGTCTGCAGGCCCAGTGACAGAGAGGCAACCTGTCTTGGGTGATGGCTGCCTCTCTTCTTCTCTTCTTTTAGCAGGTGGAACAGGCTCCATCGCCCCGGTGAGCTTGACTTGGATTTAGTGAAAATAGAAAGTAGGTGTATGAATAGTAGGAACCTATAAGGACTTACAATAAATATTGAAAGATCAAACCTACTACAACAAAAAGAAAAAAGGAATAAGACCACAAGCTACAAAGCTTACCACAAGCTCTTTTTGTCTAGTCAAAAGAGGAAAATAACTCCTCAAACAAAACACAAACAGAAATTTGTCAACTTCATTTCCAACTGGTGACTAGCTGGTAAACATGCAGCAGACAAAGCTGTCTCTCCTCACTGCATTATTACACAAACGGATGCAGCGGATACATGTCTGTGTGTTGTTAGTAGTTGTTGGTCTATCTAGTCATCAAACAATGTTAAAAGACAACCACAGATTGCACAAGCTCCAAAAACATCCATGTGTGTGTCATTGTGACATGTGTAGACAGAATGAAGACAGTCTGTCTCATTACCAAGCCTTCATGGAGGCAGGTTGTCAGGTTGAAACCCACAGGAGCATCCTGCAGATGCTGCAAAACATCAACACCCAAAAGTGAAGGAAATCGGATGTTTGCTGGCATCAGTGTGAGAGGCAAAAGAAAATGTTCATGGGGAAAACATTCAAACTGAATTTTTGATCATAAACCAACTTTTCTGCAAGGTGCTCGTCCATCGGGTTCAGTTTGAGTTTACAGTCGGCTGTCAGTGCTGCCAGTGCTTCATGGACAATTCCTGCACTGGGCAGGGGGATCAATACATTATTATCATGAGCTATAGAGTTTTCCTCACAATGAATTGATCCATGCCAAGATGCTCTCGATTGGGTCAAGGTCAGCCTGTGTATCAGAGACAAATGACTATGAATGATGCCCAAATGTAAATCTGAGTTACAGCGTCTCATTTAGCTGATGGTCACTTTGAAGAACAAATCAAAATAAATCAGCAAACAGATCAAACATATTTAATGGCAAATTGCTTAATATCAAATGCATTTATATCACACATCACAGGTGATGAGTGTTTTCTGTGTCCTCTTCAGCCTGTCAGATTGTTGCTCATAGAGGAGTTAAATTTGCTGTTGGAAGCTTAAGAATTATACTGATCAATACAGCAGAGAAAGCAACGTCTTTAACACTATTAGTTTTATTTCTTTTTAAATAGAGATCATTCTCTGCTTTATCTTCACCTCTGAAATCAGAAATCCTGGCAGCCATCACTAACCAGAGCATGACCTTCCCTTGTTCTCACTTGTATTGCTTATGTCTGCTTTATAAGAATCTCTGAGGAGCAAATCTACGGAAGCTCTTTAAACACAGAAAAAAGGCTCAAGCTAGCTAGAACGGGACAAATCATCCTGGACAAAACGCAAGGCCATGCACTTTTGACTGTGTTTTCAGCAATACAGGCTTATGTCTGTATTTTATTGGTTTTTCATCTTGTACTCCACTTAGTGTGCATGGTGTTGTAGAGTTTCCCTAACAGAGATCCAACAGAACACATTTGCTGGAAATAAATGGAAAAAAGAAAGATTTGAGCTTGTAGGTCATGTTCTCACGAACAAAATTAAAGATTTTGTTTCAGTATTCAACTAAGCATCTGCTATCGCACTTTCACTGATAAATAAGCCTCTAGTGAAGAGCTACTGAATGCTACGGCTTTGGCCTTTTTGCTAAGCTCTCCATTTTCATTCCACTCATTTCAGTCATCGTCTAATAACCAGCTTAGTGGAAGTGTTTTATTCATTTTCATCTTCCAAAAATAAGCTGCCGTTGGAGATGGGCCTACAGAGAGACACATATCACTTCCTCATTGCATTTATCACCTTGTTAATAGAGTAGAGAGCCGCCTGCTGGCCTACAAGGGCAGCAAGGACAGATACAACGGAGGAACACAGGTCAACAGTTACAGAAACAACTGTTTCAAGACAACCAGGCTCATTAACAACACTAAAAGAGGAATAAAGAACATCTATAATTTGTTATCTGGCAATGCCTCCAATTTTAGCCTTGAAGATTAGATCAGAGTGGTTAACATTGCACTCAGTTTAGGTAAATGTTTGGACAGAGTTTTCAGCTGAGTAACACTATGGAAAATGTAGCTCAATTTTGTTTCTTCTTTCACTTTTACTCGAACATTTACATGTTCGTGGTGTCTGTTTTAGTCTGTCTTTACATCCAAACACACACTGAAGTGCTTGCTTCATTGGATTTAACTACCCATTTGTGTAGACTAAGTAAATGAAACAAACATGACCTTTCTGAGAGTTTAAAATCAGAATTAAATTAACATTGGTTGATGTTAACATGTATGATTAAACTCTTTGCCTTTTATCTACATTTCTAAGTGCTAGTGGTTTGTTATGTTTAATAATGCTTCAAACTGATAGGTAGAGGAGATTGGGTGCAAAACACTTGTGCTTTGGACACCCTGGAATGAAACACATCTTCAGACAAGAAACACATGTTCAATTATCCCACTTGCTTCTCTGGGAAATTAGCTAATTTTCCTGTAAAACAGAAGATCCACAATTAGAAAAACTGTGGAGAGAAAAACTGTTCTTTCATACATCCAGTGTTATAATCTCAAGGGCTAATTTAAAATGCATTGCTTGCAGTGTATCAGTCATTTTCTTTGCTGCTTATTTATCTGTTTTTGTTTTTTGCATTTGATAATTTAGGATTGTTAAAAGAAAAATTGCATGATCACTGAAGAAGCACAGTTTTTTTCTTTCTTTCTGGATGCTTGAAGAGTCATCATCGCTATTTGTCTGAAACGGATGCAACTGCTGAGCTGCACCTCTGGATGGCACCAGTGTGCTTTGAAATGCACAGAGACCCCAAACCATCAACATGACCACAGCTTGTCAGTCTGGGAGAGAATTTTAATACCTTTAGACAATATTAGCTTATGGATAGATGTACTGACACAGCATGAACTCTCTGACGGCTATTCCATCAGTTTTATTTTCCTATTAACAGGATGATTGGTTTTTTTAAAAAAAAAAATCATACTTTACACTAGAATTCACACTAAAGCTTTGCATTTGGGTGAAAATACAATACAAACAATGAAAAGCAGTATAAATTAAAAATGTTTCGAGACATAGATCTTCTCTCGGACTGTGTTCTCCAACACCAATCCCTGTGTGATAACTACTTCAAGCTGGTGAGAAATCAGCTCAATGTTGAGCTAATGGCTTGTAGCACTGGAACGTAACTAAATGATAAGTTTGTTAAAAACCAAATAATAACTATGAAAGATAGAAAATGTTATTTATTGTGTCAAAGAATGCCAGTTCGTTAGAAGCTACATTAATTAAAAAACATCAAGCAGAAGATTTAAACTACTCTTATATGTGAAAGATGGTGTTTAACTTGATAAACATTTATCCAACCATAAATAGGTAAGTATATGTTTCCAAAAATGTTCAGTCAATCCTTTAACGCAAGCAATAGTTACATTTTCTTTTGCTTTTGACTTCATTACGGCAAATAGTCAGCAGTCATGCTGACACTAGAGTAATTATTTCCTTGGGTTTAATCAAATAATATAATTTGCAGCTTCAGAAACTCCGAGGTTCTTTTTCTGTCGTTTAATTCAACCCTGAGTCCAGAACCCATTATTGTGAGCTTACATCAAATGTTCTGGAGAGCAGGCGTTATTTCCCTATGGCGACATAAAGCTGATGCTAAACAAAAATGACATTTTCTTTCAACTGCCAAGTTGAAAGCCCAAGGAAAAATTTCTTTTGCTTTCACAGCTCTCACAGCCAAGGCTAACAAAAAAGGCTTTTCTTATACAGTAGTTTTCTCCAGTCAAGGCACACATAGACTACTTGATGTGTGTGTTTGTGTATCCATGGTCAAAACTAAAAAACTAAAACAAAAAAAAACAAAAAAAACCAGAAAAGCCAATAGAGACAGGCTCCTGTGGGAGTTATTTTTCTCCATGTTTCAGTACTTTCTTGTAACTCATTTCTCAATGAATTTAGAGGAGATTGTGTATTTATTTATCTATTTATCATCGTTTGCAGAGGATGCTTCTGTGCACAGTAGGCCTCCATGAGCGCATGCTGCTGAGAAACTAAAAAGATTGGAGTGCGAAGCGGGAGTGGAGAGACTGTTGAAGTGGTCCAGTTTTGGAAAAAATATTGAAGTATGTTGTTTAAAGAAAGGGAGGCTGCTGTGGAATTGTTCCCAGGCATAAGTGGATGTGACAGGTTTTCACCCAAGAGAGCACTTGTAGCGAGCGCACACAAGAGGCCAGCAGGGCCACCTGTCACACAGTTCTGCGACTTAAGAACTCTTTCAGCAGACAAGCGCCGCGAGGTAACACACATGCGCATGAATGAAAACAAAGAAATCTTGAGAAATCAGATAATGTGAAGGATAAGGTGGGACTAGCTTTGGAGCTATATCCAATATCAACATTTTTACTTAACAGGACATGAGATTGTAAATGCCAGTGAACCTAAAATGTGAGCTGGTGCATCATAGTGTGTCACTGTGTCCACTCTCCATCTGGCTTAGACTGGAAAAAAAAAAAAAAAAGAAAGGTTTATTGCAGTGAGATGTTACTAGTGCGCTTGTAAGCCTGCAACATCTCCTCCTACCTTAATATCTTAAATAATAAGCTGTCAAATGCTGTTTGTACATAAATTGTTTGCTTAATGTGCAGGGATATCCATCTGGAATAGAATAGCCAGAGGAATTTTTCACGCTGTCACTCCACTGTGAAAAAAAAAAAAAAAAAAAAAAATCACGTCTGACATACCAACATCTTCCTGGAAAAGGACGACAAGTTGCGCTGTCAGGCCTCTTTTGCTTGGTTCCAATCTTTTGTTAGCGTTCAGCTGCTGGCCGCCACCACCTTGCATCTCCTCAGAGAGTGTGTAGCGGCGATGTTTGATTTTTTAAATGGCTGATGGAATAACGTCCATGAAATCAGGGATGATCGTTTCTGTCTCACAAACCACTACCTCCCCATTACCTTCCTGCTGCAGCTTTTGTACATGATGCTGTCTCGCAGATCCATGGAGAGAAATCCATTGAAACAGGTGGAGCTGTGGACCATATCCCATTAGTGAGCCTGCCAAAGGCCTGGCCCCTGTAGGAGTAAAACCTTCTCTTCATGCACCATAGGCACAAGCTACTGTATATAGGCATGAATTTATGGGATAAAATGGGCTTCTTAGGCAAAAAAACAGCAAGGGAATAAAGAGAATAAAGATCACAGCATTCATTACTTTTAATAAATGTGTAAAACACATGATGCAAACTCCCTTTTATGTGAGCTGTGTTTTTCGCCTGGAAACATTGACAGAACTCTCATTTGCAATGAAAGTCAGTGGCTGAAATTCTACTACAGGCTTCTTGATGTGTGTATTGTGAGTGCATGTGAAGGGCGGACACAGCTCTGACTTTGGCTTTGACTGACTCGGCTGGTAGCCTCTGGCTTCATGACTCTTCCCACATGGCAACACATTATGGCAACACTCTCCAGTCTATGCATAGTACAAGGGAAAATGTCACAACAAATGAGAGTCACTGTGCATACTGATCCGATCAAACAGTTCAAGAGTGAAATGGGCAAAAATTCACACAATAACAAATAATGCAAAAGCTCCTTAAGCTGTTTGCGTTGTTTCTGCCTGCACAGTGAAATGAGTCCACTATAAAACCTGTGACTCACCTTGTTTAATAAAAGGAAGCTGAAGAAAAACCTTTGAAGCAGAAAGACTTTTTGATGCGCAGTGCTTAGTGTGCATGGGTAATTAAGTGCATTTGTTAATGTGCCATTTTTTTTTCTTAGTTAATTAAATCCATAACCTCTAAAGTAGCCTGTGCTTATCAAGAGTGTTGAAGGAAATGCACACAAGCTGTGATGTTAAAAAGCTTTCACAGCACAAACCTACATCTTTTATTTTTCTATGTTCCATTTAACGATTGTTAACAAAATAGATTGTTGCTTCTAGGATCCCAAAAACACGCTTTTAGAATGAGCCTGGTGGCAGAATGGCCCTTCTTTGGGAATGATAATAGTAAAGATGATGACAGTAGTCGTCTGTTTTGTAGCCTAACTTAGATAAATGTCACATTTTGGCGGAGAAATCTTGAAATGAGCAGAGGTGACAAACTACTGTTCTTTTTCTTGCATTTTTTCCGACGCGTCTTCAAGCTTCATGTTAATCGACTGCATTATGCTGGACTGTTTTGACTGTGGAAGGAAACCTTTGATAAAATACAACCCTCTTTTTCTGTGTGTAAGTGGTATCTTTTACTGATGCAATATTTTGTCTTGCTGCAGTACACCATGGCCCGTGTTTTGGCTTTCTCCAAGCATTTGTAGATAGTGTATTTCTGTGCATGCCTCTGAGAGTTTTAGCACTTTACTCACTCTTTTGGCAGCAGTCACATCTAGCACCTATATGCACTCTCTCTCGAGGTAATCTGGCAACCTGTTGAGAGACAGCAGGGTTAGAGGAAACTGAAAGATCACAGACAAACAAGCAAGTTGCTATGGCGCAAAATGGTTCGAGGATCCTGTTTCTTCGTGGAGACATTATCAGAGAGGTGGTGCACATTCAGAGTTTTGTCCTCTTGTTGAGCTGTGCACAGCGATGTTGTTTATTCGGGTTAGCAAGTGTCCTGCTCCTCTTATGTCAGTTTCTTACAAGCTGGAACTGAAAGCTGTTGAAAGGCTATGAAACATTTATCCAAGTTAGACTCCTGAGTCTCATGCTGAGCTGGAAACCTGATTGAAGAAAACACAGTAATTATCCCCATCAAGGGATGAGACTTTCTGTATTTATATGCTAACAAGTAGTCTCTCTAAGCAGGCACCAGTAATCCCTCCTTTCCCAGTTAACAGTCATGTCTGTTTTTACATTTACAGAAGACCTTAGTTAATTCAGTTTTGTGTGTTTGAATATTCCACCAGAAACAGTTTTGTACGAATTGTGATTGTTAGAATTGTAATAACCTGAAATCAAAAGTAAGTGAGAAAGTGTCCTTGAGCTGCAACCATTTGGGAGCCACAGTGCTTTTTTTCTCTTGAGACTACAGGTGAGTAAGGATATGCTTCACGACTGGACATAATGGGCAATGTCTGTATTATAATGAGAAAGTCCCATCTAATTTCTCCTGACCTTTTGTTTAAATACTCCCTCTGAGTGTGTTCTTTACAGCAAAATCAATACGTGCATCATGGTGCTCTTTGTTTTTTACGCACAACTGCCAGTGGCTACAAATTGTGCTTGGCACAGTACGTACCATACTCCAGTAATCTGTTTACATCTGCAATGACAAGGTGAAATGATATAATTATATGGAGTTTTAATCGCAAACAAATAGATGTTCTCCACAGGCTGGAGAATCAATCAATAATAAGATGGTAAGTATTCAGCAACATTACCAGAACTTTTTTAAATCATACGTGCATTAAACTCTTAACAACTGCGCAACAAAACTGAATATTTAAGATGTTGTAGTCAACCTCAGATTGTTGCTAAAAACATAATAATTGTTTATTTATTACAGTTGACCCATGCATACTATTTCTTTACTTTTTAAGATGTTTGTTAGGCAACAGTCTGGAATAAGAGCTGACTTTTCTGAATACATTTCATAAGAAGTAAGAGGACCTTGAGATCACTGACAGGGTGTTTTGAATGTGGACTATAAAGAAATGTAAAGTTACATTGGAAACTTTGGCAGTTACTGTTTCAATTTAAAAAATATTTGATGAAGTTTTGAAACACTGCTTTTCTTTATTTACTAAGAAAAAAAAGCTCTTGAATTGTTTGTGGAATTTCATGGAATTATACAAATCTAAAATTTTCTACATGCTTTTAAAGGAAAAACAGACCATGGAGAATTTATGTGCAGTGGATACATTAAAATAGCAACACGACATTTGGCCAAAGCATGAACGCAGGTTTTTTTTTCAATAAGAAGCTTATCTATGTATTTTAAATTTCCACGTTATACAATTCAGCGTTGCTGAATATAAGCAACACAGAATTTAGCATTTCTAAATAGGTTGGAGCCTCTCCTGCCTGCTGTATGGAAAAGTGTGTATTCCTGTCAAGGGCAGGTTGCTGGTCTACAGGCCCAACACTGAGACCAATGAGACAAAAATGATTGTATATTCAAAGCTCTAAAATCATTGCATATTTTAAAGTGTCTCATACATATTTTTTTAAGTTATATGTGCAGCTTTTCAGATGCAAAGAACACTTTCACAAAAGCGATGTATGCAGGTATAAATCTGTTGACTCAGCCGACATTTTTGGACCATCTTGTGACCCTTCGATTTCTAAAGTCAGTTTTGTTTAGCCATTGTTTAGGTTTAGGCTTAACCTTATATAGAAAATACAAAGTTAAGGTAGTATGTTTTTGTGCTGTGGGCAATTGTAAGTTAACATGTATTCTAAAGTGAAACTTGCATTCAAGCCGAGTAGCACAGTTTCCCTGAAGTAAATTCCAAATGTTGCCAAAGCATCCATGAACATATTGATGAGGCATGATGTTTCATCCCACATTTGCTCTTTTACGCTTAAAAGATTGTGCTGTCCTGCCTCGGAGCATCGCTCTTGAAATTTCTGTCCAAAACAAAAGTATCTCTCAGACAGCAGCTGAGCAGTGGCCTCTTCTTATCCCTTTCTAAGCTCTCCAGAGAGTCCCTCCGTCTTCTAACTGAGGCATTCTGTACAATGAGCAGTTTTGAAGTTAAAAAGATGGCCGGGACTGGCTGACTTCCAACTTGCATATTCAGCCCCCTTTAGACATAACTGCCTGCAGGACGGCTCATAATAATCTATATTCATGTTACTGCATCACATTCATTCAATTATACCCACAAAAGCTTCACATACTTCATTTAACAAAAGAGCATTATTGGCTCATGTTTCCCATTTCTAGATTTCACTTATAGATAATGATACTTTACTCAAGCACATTTTAGCCAAGCACTGAAATGATCTAAATGTCATTGTCATGAATTTAGCACAACCAATTCCATGCAGACGTTTTGACATTTGGGTTGCGGGGCTGTTTTGGATGTTTTAAATTGGAATTAAATGAAAAGATCTTTTTTCTGATAGAAAAAAGAAAAAAAGTTTTGGCACTGACAAGATACAAGACTTTATTTATTTATCATTGCTCAACATAAGCTTGTGAAATAAATTACAGGTGTTGTTCCAAAATTCAAGAATACAAAACTAACTGAACAAAAAGCTGATTCTTCAGCTGGGAGTAAGTTGGATGAAAAAACCAGGAAACAGACAAGAATGAGGAGGAGAGAAGGATTTGTAACTGCCAAAAATGTCCAGAATAATCTTCCCTCTTGTGGGGATTTAAACATCATGTTTGTGTAAAACCAACAGCTACAATAAAAAGAAAAAAATAATCTGGTTCTTGTGTTACTGCTGATTGTCCCAATACTCATGGTGCTTTTTTTGTTTTTATTCACATCTAACTGAATTATACCTGAAGGAATGTTAACAGAACTTATTCACACATCAGTCAATACTAATGTGCAGGCAACACTATAAATGCAGGGCATCTATGGGGGATGGAGCAGGCTTGGTTGTGAGATCCCATTTTCTTGCTAAAATGCGGGGGGTTGGGAGGTCTACAGTGACTGGATGGACTTTATAAAGCATTACAGAGTCAGGCCTCAGGATATGTGGGAGCGTTCATATTCCTCAACCTACTGGTGTGCTTTGCAAAGAGAGAGAATTAGCCAAATGGCTTTGTTAATATCAGTATAGAAAACAGATAGAGTTAATACCAGCATGTTATCAATGCTGTAAATTATTCAGAATGGAAAAAAAAAGAAAAGAAAAGAAAACAATACAAACACAATTATCTAAGCTGCACAGAGCAAATCTACTTCCAGTTTTCTGTCTGTCAATCTGCATGTCTGTAGGCTGCATGCTCACTTCGAAAAGGTCGGAACTGCTTTAAGACATAGCTTGCAAAAGTGTCTACTGGTCCATCCATCCCCCATCCCCCCAAATCTCCCTTTTCCTGTTCCATCAGAGTAGGTGTTTCATAAAAACAAGGGAATTCTGTTCTTATAATGTCTATAAAACACAACTGTTTTTCACTATGCAGTTGACAAAAAGCAGAATAAAACAATATTCTGCCCATCTTCTAATCATCTTGCCAACGAGGCTCTCCTCTCCTATTATGGAGCAGTTTGCTTTAATTTGTTCTACCTGTGTTTGCTCATAAGTGTAAAAGGGGCTGAAACTTTCATGCTTCTTTTTAAAGCCGTCATTTAGTAGTCTCCACATTCTTGCAGGGAGTTTGACTGACAAAAATAACCAGTGCTAGCTGTTGGCGAACTGTTTTCATTTTACATTCACCATAAAATTTCACATTCATTTATTCATTTTCTTAACCGCTTGTTCCAATTTAAGATCGTGGGAAGCTGGAGACCATCCCAGCAATCAACGGGTGAGAAGCTCCCTGGACAGGTCACCAGACTATAGACACAGTCCATTTTAATTCAAGTCTATTTCATTGTGTAAATATCATGTATCTGCCACATATTTGTTTGTTCAGTCAGGGCAATGTCATGCAGCTGGGCCACTGCTCTGAGGGCAACAGCGCTGAAGTGATGTCTCTCATCCCCTGTCTCAGGGACATGCATGATGAAATGACAAGCCCCTTCACACTGCATCCAACTAATTGGAGCTATTCCTAGCTACAGTTACACCACCTCCAACTGGGTGATCATGACCGACCGGAGGAAATACAAATTACCAGAATCCAAACCAATGTCACCACAACATCAGTCAGATCAAACCGCTGCAGGAATTAAATATAGCTACATCATTTTTCATCCACCAGCAATGTTTCCTGAACTTCAACACAGATAAGTTTTCATTCATTCGTTCTTTTTTCCCCCTTCCTTTCATTTTCTGTACTGCTTAGTCCAAGTCAGGGTCACAGGGAAGCTGGAGTCTGTTCCAGTATTTAGTAGGCGAGAGGCAGGCTACACCCTGGACATTTCACCTGTCCATCGCAGCAACAGTTATCAATGTCAGATCTATTCAACTTCCCACAAAAAAACACATTCAGACGTATGATAAATGAATCCTTTAAGGTCAAAACCAAGAAAAAATGGGGAGAAAACCCTGAAGTTGTTAGTCTTTAAATAGAAAAATAAATAAAATTCAAAAATTATTGTAGTGCAATATTGTTTCATTTTTGTATCCGTCTGGGCAGAAGACCAGTATCTGACTGTAAAAGAATGATTTCAAACTAAGTTTTTACCATAAAATGTTGCAAAAGGTCACAGAAACTTTGTGTATCAATTATAAAACTTACAGCATTATAGTGTTAAATCCATCCATTTTCTATACCCAGTTATTCCAATGCAGAGTTGTGGGGGGTGGTAGAACTGCTATCAGGCCAGATGCAAGGCACACCCTGAACAGGTCACCAATCAATCACAGGGCCAACACAGAGAGACAAACAACCTTGGAGAGAACTCACACATGCATGGAAAGAGCGCAGGAACTCCAAATGAGGTCTAAACCAGGACATTTCTTGCTGTGTTGTGGTGATGGGTCACCACCGCAGCACCTTGAGCTCCATTTTAATTACAAGTTTTTATTAACTGCTTGTTTTGTCCAACATGGCAAGTGGATTTGTTTAAAACATTTCATGTAAAAGACAATTCAGTGCTTTTCATAAAGCATTAAAAACAAGATCACAAGAATCACAAGAATAAATACGGAACACCATGACATGACACAAAGTTGGATAATAATATACATGATAAGAGGTTATTATCCCAATTGGTCCAGTTCATTAAAACTGTGTCCATGTAAGACTACAAAGTTACCCAGTTAAAGAAATGTAGATGCTTTTCAACAGTTTTTTTTACAGTTTTTTTTGTGGAAAAATGAGGAATTACTACAATTTACTGTTTGTTGTTATTATGTGTCAAAGCAAGATTCACATATGAACCAAGAATCATCCACATATGAGCCAAGAGTAAATGTTCAATGGTCACTAAAAGATATGATATAAAGAATGTTATAGATTCATATATAGTTAATCAGCTTGCACTTTCTGCCTCCTAAAACAGAAAGTTAATTACTTAACTAGCATGGAAAAACAAAACCTAACCCTGAATAAAACCAAAATAAAAAAATAGAAAGTTTACAAGATCTTAAAACACTACAACATAATTCCTGACAAAGTTTTATCTACTGTCTTTAAATCAAATTTCCAACTTGGCTGAAGTCATTTGGAGGCTGAAGGTTTTTTGTTCTTTTTAGATGTAATTTGTAAATGTAATTAACCCCATTCTATAAAATGAATGAATAAGATCTGCAGCTTCAGGGAGCGGCTCCTCTTTCTGCCAGCGGCATCAAGGTGTCGATCGGACAAGCTGTGCTGATAGGAGGAAGCTGTGATCACTTTCATTTTCCCAAGGCTTTGTTGCCCCCCTACGAGTTTGATATCAAATGATACTTCTGAAATCCTTCTTGAAACAAATGATCGATTCGTCTTTGATGTCAACTTGCAGCATGAGCTCTGTGTGGAAAAGAAAATGGAGAAATATATTGGACTTTTTCTTTCATAATACAATTTTCTCTGTTTCTAAATATTCATAAAGCAAACCGTCTCAGTTAATTAAATTTCTTATGCTGACCAAATCTCTCTCTCTCTCTCTCACACACACACACACACACACACACACACACACACACACACACACACACACACACACACACACACACACACACACACACACACACACACACAGAAAATGGACAAGAAAAAAGAAAACTTCAACAAATGCTAATAATTTAAGAATGGTAATGGAATGGGTGTGTTAAGTTGATTTTATAGCATGGATATGAATGTTTTACCATAAAATATAAAATAACAAAAAGTTTCTCTCATCAATATTAATATTATTTTCTAGAAGGAAGCATTTCTATTGGGAATGAATAACGCTGTAGACATTCGTATTGTGCACTGGGCTGTTAGGAAAACCTGCTTCCTGTTTTTTACATGAAGTTACTTTGAAACTTGTCACATTCTTTAGCATTTTCAAGAGACCAAGGACACACTGCATAGCAACAATTTCTTAGCAGTGGGCTCCACAAATCTTCCTCAGAAGGGGTCAAAGAGCATTACAAAGAGGGTCCTTTCTACCTAAATCTACTCCACCATGAAATTCCCCCCATATTAAGTTACCTTCACAGTTGATTCAAGTTCCCTTCGTTAGTGCGAAAGGAATAAATACAGCAGCCAGCTTTTGGATAAACTTCCGTCTCCTGAAGGGAAATTGGATCTGATGTGACCAAACATCCCCATGGTTACAAATAAACATTTTGCAGGAGCAGAAACAGCTGCAATAATTATCCAGATGCTGCAGAATTAAAGAATAGAAAAGTTGA
This sequence comes from Telmatherina bonti, assembly GCF_933228915.1. Taxonomy (NCBI): domain Eukaryota; kingdom Metazoa; phylum Chordata; class Actinopteri; order Atheriniformes; family Telmatherinidae; genus Telmatherina; species Telmatherina bonti. The sequence goes on along the minus strand of NC_136625.1, from coordinate 21,542,527 downwards.
AAGTTTAATTTTGACATTGGTAGAAACATAAATTGTCCCACAGAGATTGTTGAAAGACAAGTGCCTTTTTGCATCTACGCTATATGTTTATTTGCAATATTATGTCACTGAATGGACAAGTCATCTAAACAAGCTGAAGTTTTTATTACAAACCTGTTTTTTGGTCAAACTGAATACATTTAATGATGTCTGTCAGTAGAAGATGTTGGGGCACCACAGAACCAAGCATTCATTTGTGAATTAGAAACAACACTTGCATTGTGAAAATGTAAATGCTTTACATCATAATACCAAGTCATTAAAATAAAACAAGCCTCACACACCAAAATTGACATAACAATTTAAAAACACTCTCATTTTCTCTTTCACAGTTAAACAACCCCAACAATGACTCCCTAACTACTGTCTCTTTAACTGAATATAGGTGCAGATGAATAAACAAAATAAAATCTAAAACTAAGTAATAAACATCTGTCTTGATACTGATGTGAGGAATTAGTATCTTTGGGATCCATCCACACCAGGAGCCAGTCCCCCATGTTCATAGGGCCGCCACCATGGCAACCAGCCAGGCCAGGGTCCACCTCACAGTAATGTTGCAGTGTTGGACCCCCTGCCATCCAGACAGATTCAATCACCATGGCAACAACCCCCAGACCAAGCAGACAGGGCCCCAGCTTTTAGGATCTCCATGAGGCAAACACTGCTGTTAAAGCAAAAATGAAGTAACCTTAAGAATCAATAAGAACAAAAAATAAGAGCAGCAGTGATAAAATACATTTAAAGGACTTCACAAAACAATAAGCAAATATGCAGACAGAGCAGACGCAGACATGGAGAGGGCATAGAGAGCAGTTTCGGAAAGGCCCAGAGTTTGAGGTGTTAACATGAACACCAAAAGACCAATTTAATGGCATTTTATGGCAGCAGTGCATCTACAAAGATTGCTAACTACACTCCAGGACAACCTCAGATTGTTTTGTCCAGTTTTCTGACTGGTCCCATCTCTTTGGCAGCATGAGGAGAAGTTGCTCAACATTTAGGGGGCAGTAATAATGTCTAGTTTTTAAGATTTGCCACACATTTATGGAGTTCAGTGATTTTTTTTGGGAAATGTCCACAGAGGCAATCAAACATCCTTTAGATAAATGTAATTTGGTTTGAAACAAATGTTTAGACAAACTGTGTGATTAATATGATACACAGCTGGAACCAAAGAAAAACTCTGACAGAGCAGCCTGTAAAGCCCCCATACAGGAAGATCCCATGGATTCATGCAGTTTATGCAGAATGTCTCCCTGCCGTGACTGTGCTGCAACAAAGACCTTTATCCCTTTGGCAAAGTTCCCACTGAGCAGTGGCGATGACATCCCCACTACGGCTTCTTCTCATTCGTTGAGTCGACAGAGTGGAAACTGGAATAAGGTCTTGCTGCGGTGGTCCATCCATTTCAAGATTTGACTAGTTGTCTGATTTAAGATGCCCTTCTGTTTATCACTGGGGTGCTGAACTGTGTTCAATTTGTCAGCTTCAAGAAAATCCTGTCATTTTACCGTCACCTCTCCTGGCAACAAGGTGTTATTGTGCATTTGTTTTGCCCATGGCGCCATGCTGATTAAACTAAAATCACTGCAATGAGTAAATGTTTCTGTATGGGGTTTATGTTGAAATTAGTACGTCTTCGATCAGACATCGTAATAAATTCAAAGTTTCTCCGAACATATCCTGGCCATTTTATTATTTAGTCAGTTGTAAACCTGCATGGTCTACTACACTAATGTGAGATTTTAGTGTAACTCACTTGTGCAATAAGCTGTTTATGTAAATGCAAACAGCTGGGAAACTTTTACACGAACGACCTCAGAATAAAGTTACAAAGTTAACTTCGGATTCCACCTTATAAACTTTTGTTTGTTTTGTTTTCTACACTTTCAGATATATAAGTTTTAGACGTTCCAAGAAAGCTGAGATTTTTCTTTATCTGACACAAAAATTAGTTTGTTAAAGCTTGACCTTTTCTAAAATCATATCATGTCTTTTAGCTGCAGTTTGGCTTAACTGTTAATGTATTTCACATCTACCATTTTATTAACTTGTATTTATATATATTTTTTTTTCAATGATTCTGGACATTATCGATTAGGTTAAAAACTTCAATGGAAAAAAGATCCCAAAACTCCATTAATAAAGAATCAATTTGAAAACTTCTGCATCCAGATGGTGATCCAGATCACGCCCAAAATGTAATCATTTGTTCCTTATTATATGGCTGACATTTACTAAAAAATTTTTATTGAAAATCCATCCCTAATTATGAAATTTTGCTAATAGGCAGACAGAAAAATCAATGCTTATAAAAAACAGAACCTCCACCTTTGGGGAGGTAATGAAATAAAGTAAAATATTAAAAAATCATGACAAGAACATTTCAAAATGTTGCTTGATTCAATTCAGGTCATAGGGGGCTGAAGCCTAACCCAGCAATTAACAGGCATGAGGTAGGGTACACCATGGACAGGTCACTGGTCCATTGCAGGTTGACTTTAAGAACCTAGACATAGAGGTCCAGTTTGTCTTTATTCAAGCTTTGACAATTACTTTGACTGAAAATCCACACCAACACTCTTTTTGGCATTTTGCCAACATGTATTGTAGGTTTATTTTGACAACACTTATAAAAAAAATGTTAAAAAAATACATTGAAGCTGTGTTGCAAGAGGGATTCTCCACAGTACCGGTCCACTCCTGTTGGTCAGACATTTTGCTAAATGATCAACTTTTTGGCATCTGTGTCAGGAATGGATCTTGAAACAGAAGTGCTCTGACTCAGCCACTGATGCCTCTAAACGCTGACATCCAGACAAACGGGCAAAGGAAATAAGCCGTGGCATCGAATCAACAAACAGCTGTCAACCATCCCCACGTTACACTGACAGGCTCTGCACGGTGAGAACAACATAGCTTAAATGAGAAAGGACAGATGGACACGCTCGGTTTGGGTGACAGACTGCACAGCCCTGGGAAAGGTGTGGGGACACACAGCCTTTTATTAAGAAATATGTTTGACACAGCAGAGTCTGGCTGCAAAATCACATCAGGCTGCCTAAGGAAGGTTTGCGACTTTGAAGTTGGTGATAAAATATGTAAGTATTAAGGAGATTTACGAACCGCAGAAAGATCCAGACAGAATATTTTTCTTGATGTCTTGTCAATTTGTTGATTAAGCCTTAAAAACAAAGATATTGGTCCTTACTTACAATTAAAGTCATCATCATCCTCGGTTTCTGCATGATAAATGCATTTTACTTTAAGTTTTGAACGTGCAGTTATACTCTGCACGTATTCTCCTCACACACTTTTTCAAAAGTAATTGTCTTGGTAACATTTTTGTAGTTGTTGTTCCTTTGGTGTCCATTGCTTTCACAAACCAGGTTTAACTGGACACAAAATATTTGGATCATAAAACTATTTGTATGACCAGATAAAAATGCTTCATATCAGTCTAACGATTCTGATTTGATCACTCTCATTCAGATTAAAACTTTCCTTCTGATCAAGAGATGTAAGTTAAGCTGATTGTTCTTCTAAGCAGTTTGCATAAAAACACATATTTTGAAAAACTGCCCAATAGAGTTGTATTTTTCTTGCAGACTCCTCTTCTGCTTCTTCATCTAGTTTAATATTCACTCAACAAATACTGAAGACATCCACACGAAGCCTCTACCATCCCAAATACATCTCTGTTTCTTGGATCTTCATCAAATCCTACGATCAAACGGAATCCAGATAAGATGTGAATGAGATTGCAAAGTTCTCCAAGAATCCTCTGATGAAAAGCCTACAGGTTCCCTGTCCAATACATCTCAAGGCATTTTTAAAAAATATATTCTTTACATAATTTTAATTGCTTATCACTGCAAAACTGCTCAAGAAAATAAATAAAGATGAATGTGAATTTTGGCCCCATTTTATTGCATTGTTTTGTAAAACAGTACCACATCTGAAAGAGCTTGTTAAATGCTTCCTGGTTTAAGATGTACTTCCTATCCAGAGAGGAACTTCCTGAAAACAACAGACACCATGATAACGACTAACAAAAAATAAAAAAAAAAGAGGGAGAAAAGAAAAGAGACAAAATGTGTTTTAAAATGTTCATGTGTGGAGAATGTTCAATCAAAATATGTGGTGAGAGAATGAGATTAAATTATGGCTTGTATGGGGCCTCAAATATCTAAATATGTTTTTCTCAGCGTAATATAAGTAGTCCTACAGAATTGCATTGGTGAGGTTGTCACGGCAGACCTTTAAAAGCTCCTGATAACATAGCAACAGTGACTGCATGTGATCTCTGTTGTGATAACTATGTTATTATACTTTTCTGCACTTCTCTTGTGCATTCTGCATCACTTGTTGTTAATGGGATGTGGTCACGTGAATTTGCCAGTGGCAGTGCTATTTGGTTTGTTTGCTAATGCAAAGCTTTGATCAGAAATAGTGTGAGTTGTTATTGTTGTAGAGAAAGATACCAGGCAAATTTTTGTGCACTCCAGCACTTTTGTGTTATCACCGAGACTGTAAGATACTATCTTCCCAAATAGCATCTCTTACCATCAAGCTGTGGAAGCGAAACAGGCCTAAGATTATTTTTCCATTGGGTCTTTTGGGAACAGTGCCCTGTATTTTTTTCCATCGACACCATATATATTCTTAAATTTGACGCCTCCACTCAATTGTCCATGTCTCCATGTCTAATAGTTTGTATTTCAATATTAAAAGGCAGGACAATATGCAGCTGTGTCTCTTACAAAGCTGTTTGAGAAAAATAACTGTGGAATTAGGCTGGTTGGCACTGTGGCTTTACAGCATGAAGGTGGCTGATTTGATCCTCAGCTGGGGTGACGGTGGCCTTTCTGTGTGGAGTTTGCATGTTCTCCCCATGGGTTCTTTATTGTCCAAAGACATGCATGTTAGGTTATGGACTGGCAAGGTGTCCAGGGTGTACCCTGCCTTTGCCCAAAAGACTGCTGATATACGCTCCAGCTTCCCCGCGACCCTTCATCGGACTAAGCGGTGAGGATAGTGAATGAATGAACTGCTGAATTATAAAGTTTGCAGATCACCTTATCGCTCACACATCTCTGACTCTGGTGTGATGAGATGAACTTTGATTTTCAGAATCAAAGAGACACTTTGCTGTTTTGCTGTAATTTTGTTCCTCAAAATGCAGTAAAAAGAAAAAATGAGGACCATTACAATTTCTATGTTTAATATTGAAAGAACAATACACAAACCAAGCAAGCAAACATTAGAAAGGAGCATAAAGTTAGAAAAACCTAAAAAAATTGGCAGTGCTTTCTGTACCTCTGATGTCGCTCTGAGATTAAAGGAAGCCTGGCAGCGATGCTTCAGTTTCAGTGTGTAGAAAAATAAAATACAGCAAAGATCACACAGCCATTCAGCAGATGCTGAGGCTAATGATATTTTAGTTTAAATCTGGCAAATTAGAATAATATTGGCTGTAGATATATCTTTAGGAATTATATGAAAAACATACAAACAAGGGGTGCAATTTGTTCATATAAGCACATATGGCTGACTAAAGCATGATTTATACTGGGACTTGATACGGCCAGACTGAAAGAGATGAAATGTGCTCTCATGCTCATGGTAGGGTTACACCGTTATGGTTCAGTTTCTCTTCCATGTTTACAGCACAAATTCTGCAAGAAGCTTTAGAAATGAAAAAACACATAATCACAAGCTGACCAGTTGCATCCGTGTTGTAACCGTGCTGTAAACAGGGGTACATGTCTGGTCTGGAGAGGTGGGCGTCGAGCCTCCATAGACCTGCACAGAGCATTACAGCAGTGACGTCTTAAATGACCTTAAGCAGACGCTGTGCAAGTATAAATCCTGATCAATGAGTCAAACTTTTTGGAATCTGACATAACTTGAGGTAGCTTGATATTAATTGCTGCTTTAAAAACAAGAAAAAAAAAAAGTAAGGTGATTTCCTCCTGCGGGCTGAACAGCAGTAATTCATGTGCCACCCTCCTGCCAGCAACACAGTTCTGAATTAATCCTGCATGACAAAAGACCTGAAACATTTGCTTCATATTTTACATTTCTTTCAAAGAAGATTTGCAGACATAGCGCAGGGGTTTAAATTAGGGACGGGCATCTTAGATGATTTTTTAAGTCAACCAGTCAGGCCTTTTAAAACCTATTAATTGTGATTTCATCATGAAGAGATCAATAATGACATGAAAAAACACCTAATCAACAAAGGGAAATTGTAAAATGGTTGCTTAGTTATTTGTACAGTGTGTTTATTAGTGTTTTTTTCCTCTGTTATGTTTTAACTGGGTGTGGGCTGTAGTGTCCTTTATTATACAGAAGACAGATGAGAAACTAGGTCAGGGAGACATGCTGCATTTATGAAGTATCTGCTTTGCCAAATGAACTAAACGCTGCTGTAAACAAGTGTTGTCCTATTACAGACACCGTACCCTGTTTGTGATCTTTATTTGCATTAGAGTTAGGTACTATTCCACTTGTTCCTGTGTATGCTGCAGTTACATTCTACTGTATATGTGGTCTTCCAAGGCATTATTAATAATGCAGCCGTGCTGTTCTGCCATTGTTTCACTTTTTTTTTCCCAACATGGAATGGGAAGGCAAGCGTCCCATGTTGGTATCTATTGCAATATCAACAATAGTTTACTCATTCCATTCATAGTGAGTTGGGTAAGTGTTGCTACAAAAAAACGTGCTGAAATGCAAGAAAGGAAAAGGGATTTGCAGGGACTTGCTAACCAATGTGGCCAGAAAAAGTTATCTTCAGAAAATTGGCTAGTTAAGTTAATTAAAAATAAGACATGGTAAACATGGACAAACTACCACAGTTTTGCCATGGCAAAAACATTTAGTCTGTGGTGTGAGTACCTTCATAGATCTGTTCACAACTATAAACCCCTGGAAGCCCACGTCACCTTTAAAAACAGATAGGCACAGGACTTGCATATCTTTTGTCATGTCCTACGCGGTAGGCCGTCCACCACAAAAATATTTCCATTAGCATAAATAAAACAGAAAATACACGGGTGCAGCATGTAATAGTGGAAGTCAGTGGTGTCAAGGGGTTGCAAGTCAGTGTCTGAACAAATAAGCCAAGCTGCAGGAAAGACAGAGAGAAAGAGAGAGAGAGAGAGAAAGCCCACAGCCTTTATAAGCAGGTGTACTACAGCTGCCTATAGCACACCTGCCTACCTATAGCGAAAGAAAAAAAACATTATTATTAACACAAGGCCGTCACCAGTAAAGACAACAACAACATGATTTGTGCACAGCTACTGTTGGGGAAAATTGTTATGAGTTTGGTTTGTATTAAGTATTAGACATATATGCATTGATTTGCTGTGATCCTGCTGTGTTTTGTGTCTATGCACAAAGCTTTCTTTAAGTTATATGATCCTTGTCTGGAATGTGCAGACAAAGTCTGAGACAGGAAGAGTTTCCTGCAGGGCATCGGTTTTTGTCAACTGCTTGGTTGACCAGTTGTCTAAAGGTTAGAGGTTAAAGGTAATAAAGTAATATAGTAAGTGATTGATGCTTAGTGAGTTCAGTTTAGTCTTAAATAAGAGATAATGATTGTTTCATATGGTGTGCTCAGCAACTAGGAGGAGTTAAGCATGGTTTATAATCGGGTGTTACTTCAGCATCTGCAGAGAGAGTTCTCTCTCCAAGCTCCAGCGTGTGCTTGTATTAGTTTATAATAAAATGTTCATTGTAAGAAGACAGTTGACTCTTAGATGTATTACAACTTCTCAAGACCAGAGTATTTTCCACCACAGTTTTTGGGGGCTCGTCTCGGGATCCTGCGTCAGTCCGCCCAGGTTGGGGTTAGACGGGTTGGCCACCTGAATCCACAGATTCATCCTAAGAACCTCAATTAGAGAATTTCAGAGGACAGGACGTCTTTCTCCCACCCGTGGTCGACTACGCCAGGACTCCTTCTGAACCAGTGTGAAAAGACAATGGTGAGAAGTGTTATTCTAAATTTATATTAATTTTCAGACTCAAACTGGAGTCAAACATTACTAGAAATTTATCACAAATTAATAATCAATATCTTAATTAATAATCACAATATTTTTCTGTTTTGTGGTCAATTGTCTTCATTATTCTCATTGTGACAGGGATTCTCCTCCTCACCTCCTCATCGAAAGAATAACTCAAAGGATAAGAGAATAACTTAAGACGAGATCAGGTTGACGTCATAAATAAAATCCTGTGAGTTTAAGTTAAGTTTAAGTTAAAGTTTAAGTTAAAAATCGTGAGTAACAAGACCAAGTCGTAAGTGCTGTGAGCTAGACGTAGCAAGACCAGACCAGTAAATCTTGTGAGTTACAAGACCGAGACCAGTAAATTAGTCAGTAAGTCCTGTGAGCTCGAGAAGCAAGACCAGGCCAACCTTGAGTTAGAAAACTGAGAGGAAAGCCATCTTGAGTGAGGAGGAACAGAGAAGAAACTGTGTGGGCTGGTTTCTGGAGACATTGAGAATTTTGCCTGATAATTCTACAAAGGTGTGGGATTGACCCTCTGTGTACATCCGCTGCAAACAGAACTAGTTCCTTTGCAGTAGGAGGTTGATGTACAGCACCATTAAGAAGTTGAAATCTCTGTCTTCATGTGAGGGGAAACTGGGGTGGTTGTGTAAAATTTCCTGTGTTAAACTTGATTGGACTGATTGCGTGGAGAATTAAAACCACGTCTTGTGAAGCCACACCGGACTCTCGCAGGAGAGCCTAGAAGCTTGTGTGGGGGTAGACAAACGTGGGGGCACGACCCATTCACATGCATTCATCCAACTGTTGAAGTGAATTGTTTGTGTAAAATCTAATTTACTGCAGTAAGAAAAAAAAAAAAAAGAAAAAAAAAACAAACAACAAAAAATGTATGAGAGAAGGAAGTGAGGAAAAGAGTGTGTTCATTAAAGGCCTTCTGCTCACTGAAGGAGATGATGTCATAGCATGTTAGGCAGAAACAAACATATAAATCCTGTGTAAAATAGCTGCTTGTGCTTTTCTTCCTAAAGCTTTTATAAGAGCATAAAAGCCACTCCCTGTATGAATGTGGAAACCTTTTCCTAAGGAAAAGCATTCTTTATTATCACCTGAGAACATTTTAAAGAGCAACAACATATTAAGAATGAAAAATCTGAAATGTGAGAGATTTGATTTATAGTATTAGGAACTTATTATGTTAAATTACTGTACATTGTGTAGGCAATAAGCTTAGGTTTCTGTCTGTTCCCTTTCAGACATTCATAAGGTGATTTTTATTCCTTTACTACTGCAATTATTAATTTATGCCTAGCATGTCTAAATAAATCTAGATAAACTGGAAATAAATAATGCAGCTGAAGGATGCTGAAAATAAGCATAATGTTAGGAAAAAAAGAAAATTCTTGACCTTAAAATAGGAATGGTGAACCAACGTAACTTTGCTAGAGTAAATTTCCCTTGCAATAAGTTCACTTTAGCAAAATATGAGCTAACGGCGAGAAGAGAAGTTCTCAGAACAAGTGTATCTTCTTAGCAAGATCATGTTCAGCTTTCCCAGGAGAGAACTGAGTTATGAATCCACTGACAATATAGTCTCACACACACAATTACAATGTAATATTCAAGTTACAGGATGTTCACAGCACAGAACATGGTCCACATAATATGTTTGCCTCAGGATTCAGAAGAAAACTATTATAATTATGAGGCTATGATCTTTATTTTCCCCTTACTGGAGAAGAAAATACACCACATGACCAAATGGTTCAGTCTCAAAAGCTCGTCTGCTGTATGGTGTTGGACACATTGCAGCGTTTCCCTTCTAAACCCTTGTCAGCATGCAGCTTGGACCTCAAATGTCTATCCTGCCTGAGGGGATTCAGAGGAGGGGCTGGGGGAGAGTGAGTTCTTGATCCGGGTCACTGCAGAGTTCTGGGTCACACGCGTGGTCAGTCAGGAGACTGGAGCAGAAACGGTCCCTACAACCTACAGCATCATTCCACCTCCCTTCTGTGTCAGCTCTGAGTCCTGGAGCAGAACCTGATATGCAGATGTGGCTGCATGGACCCGGCCGCTGCTGATGGGGCCTGGGGATCCCAGAACCAGAGGGTCTGGCAGAGCCCTGTTGGTTGTGACTGTGAACAGTGTGGATATGGCTTCTATGGTGGACATTTGAGCTGGATTTTCACCTTTGACCTCTGGAGGTGATGGATCCTCCTTGTCCTCAGACTGTGTTTCAGTTGTGGAATTTTCTGGAAGTAAAAGACTAACAATGTGGCCGGCAGGCAGCACAAGTCCCACCCCGACTACAGAATCAGATGATGTTTTCTGGAATAAGCTGCACCCTGATTCTGTCAGAAAGACTGTTCGGTTCACTCAGTTCTCTGTGGAAAACCTGGATCTCCTTCCTTGAACTTTTGCCTACTTGCCTGCTTACATGTTACTCTTAATTAATTACACATATGAATCTGATTTATCTACCAGGAAGCTTTGATGAACATGTGTCGGGCACTTCCTGGCATGAATTTCTGATTGTATGCTGATTGGAGGAGAGCATGGTGGCTGTGGCGCGTCTGACTCCTGAGCAGATCGAGTGATACGAGCTGAATGATTATCCACAAGACCAGGCCAAGGAATGAGGCCCTACAACCAAACATTTACTCACTGTTTCTGCTTAGCTTTATACCACATTTATGAGCATGTATGAAATTTTGCACTCCTGCAGACTTCTGCAAGTGAACAATGTCACAGACATCTCTGCTCTGCTGCAGGGAAGCTGAACAGTTCATACAGACTAGTCAACTTCTGGCACGCTGTGCCTTATAAAAAACAAAAAAAAGGTGTCATATTCTGCCGCCTTTTCAAAAAAAAAAAAAAAAAAAAAAGTGATGAATACTAAGTTTTTAATGTTTGAGACAGAATAGATGTCAAAAGAGAAAAAATAAGCCGCTATATGACATTAAATAAGAAGGTAGCTTTGTAATTTCCCGACTTCAGCGAATGCAACACAAGTACAACAATCTCCGTGTTTTATTTGCTGACAGCTGGTGTTTTATCCCTAATCTGAATTCATTATTTTGAATTAAAGCAGGTATGCTCAGTGGTTAAAATACACATCAGATGATTTTTGTTTAAAGAGTAGAAGCAACTCTTGCGATGGCTGCCAGTAAACAGACCAGTCTCTTAGTTAACACGCTTAATAAGTAAACAAACAAGTCATTTAAGCCCTGTATGTCCTCAAAATAACATGAATATGAGGCAGATTATTTGAACAGTATTGATACTTCCAAAGTTAAGCTAACTATGCTAAACAGTTAGCCTTGGCCTTTTCTTTGCATTAAAAGCATTAAGGAAGAAATGCTGCTGTGAGTGTGTGCACGTACATGTGTGCGTCGTGTTGTTGTAGATGAAAACAGCTTTACCATCAGTATTAGAAGTTTGTTTCTAAATGCTGCTTAAGTTCAAATGTAGATAGAAAACAAACAGCTTTATTATGACCTGAAGGTCTCTGGCTGTTCAGTACCTGAAGTCCAGCTGTTAAAGATGGGTTTACATCTTGTTGCTTTATGCTTATGCTTATGTTTACAATATATTTGGAATAGAAAGCCAGTCTTATTATGATCTCAGTTTTGTGTGTGTTGCTCCTGAATGGGTCTGTTGGAGTCTAAGAGAGACAAATCAGAGTAAATCATGAGACTAAACTAGACTACATTACTGATTAAATCAACAGTTCTGAATGAGCTTTATTTAACATATGCAGAGATTCTTCAGTGTGGTTCTGCTTCTGTCATTTAGCAGACATGACATAAACAACACGAGCAGTAAATCAGAAAGGAAATTCCAGCATGGATAAGTGTTGGTCAGACTGCTGGGAGTCCAGTTTGACACATGTTCTGCTATGCAGTACTAGAGGATTTTTCTGGTTGTTGGTTAAGATGAGACTACCTGATAGGAACTTTGCAATAAGTAATTAAATGAATTTGGTTACTTTGAATGATTACCTACCAGATAACTGAGTGGCCCTAACTGTTGTTTTGTATTGTTCATGTTTTACTCCATGGCTGTTTAGCTTAAACTGACTATCCTCTGCACCCCCCAGGCCTGGCCCCTGACCGACCTCTAGTTGACCCTGACTTGATTTTCCTTTTGATGCTGTTTGCTCTGACTGTGACATGGTGGAGGCTGCAGCTCTCCCGTCTCAGTTCTCATTACTTGAGCTTACTCTTTAGCTGAAAACGAGTCCATGTTTTGGCGCTGTCTTATGAATGACTTTCTGGATGCCATTTTCCTGAATGTTTTCCTCCCACAGGTTGCAGACGGGGAAATTTCCTTCTGGCTCTCTTTTCAGGTCTTCCTTGGACCAAAAGTACTTTTTCTGGTTCTGATGTACATGCGCATGCGTAACATGGAAACATGGGCCTTTTTGTGATTCTTTTTGCAGGACCCTCACCCAAGTGGGCATGGTTCCTTCCAAGACTGCCTGTTCAGACACAGCTCTGTGTGAAAGTAATGTTTTAACATATTGTCCTAACCTCATAAGAACCCTTTTCAGGCATTTGCACACAGGTGAAAGCTGCCCTTCATGAATCAGCATCTATGCAGCTCTATTCACTTCATTTTGTCCTGATGAGAAGCTTTAAACATCAGCGCTGGAACCAACATCGATGGTTTAGGCCATTTCAGGTTTTCCTGACGACCCAGACAGCGGTAAAGGTCGCAGAGTGAGCTGCTTGGCACTACAGATTGCTTGAACCTCCTGAAGCTCTTCAGTCTGAAATTACAGAAGAATAACGCACCACCCAACAAAGGGCAGAATAATCCCTGTGGTTGCGTGGGTAAGTGAGATAGTCTACTCTCACGCCTGAAGACCAGCCTTCGCTCTCAAGCAAGATCAGTGTGAGGTGAAGACAAAAAAGCGCTCCACTGCAACTGTGATATGCCAAGTCCCACCAGAACGCCGACAGTGTCTTCACTGCACCTCTGTCACCCCCTAAGAGGAATGATTTGTTTCCACTTTTCTTACATTTATTGTTAGACTCAGATTTTGAAGCTGAAGCAAATGGCTCCTCACTATTGTCATTTCTGAAAGATTCTTTTAAAACCTTATAGGCATGAGGCTCCTGATGTTTTGAGAATGTTGTCTTCTGTATGTATTTTTGCATTCTGATAACAATTTCTCTTCTTATTGTTGGTCCTGTAGGACCAAGAGGAGGGAGTGTGTTGGGGAAAATTGTTATGAGTTTGGTTTGTATTAAGTATTAGACATATATGCATTGATTTGCTGTGATCCTGCTGTGTTTTGTGTCTATGCACAAAGCTTTCTTTAAGTTATATGATCCTTGTCTGGAATGTGCAGACAAAGTCTGAGACAGGAAGAGTTTCCTGCAGGGCATCGGTTTTTGTCAACTGCTTGGTTGACCAGTTGTCTAAAGGTTAGAGGTTAAAGGTAATAAAGTAATATAGTAAGTGATTGATGCTTAGTGAGTTCAGTTTAGTCTTAAATAAGAGATAATGATTGTTTCATATGGTGTGCTCAGCAACTAGGAGGAGTTAAGCATGGTTTATAATCGGGTGTTACTTCAGCATCTGCAGAGAGAGTTCTCTCTCCAAGCTCCAGCGTGTGCTTGTATTAGTTTATAATAAAATGTTCATTGTAAGAAGACAGTTGACTCTTAGATGTATTACAACTTCTCAAGACCAGAGTATTTTCCACCACACTACACAAAGCTAAACTTAAGAGGAGCTAAATGTAGGTAGCTGACACCGGCTGTAGCAGAAGTTGTTTCTAATTCTGATTATTTGATTTTTACCATTGCAGAAACAGCATCAGCTATGCAAAGATGCAGTGTACTGGATCATTTTCATTTATTTATTAGACAGTAACATATACAAAGTGCTGGAGACTAATAAAACAGACAAATATCAGAATATGTAAAGTGTCCTAATTATAAAAATTATTCCCTTGTTGGTTCCAAACTTAAACTTTAGATAAGTTACATGAAGTATTATTCAGATATTACACAGGTCTAGATAACACAAGTATACTAAGCTACTGATACTTAGCCACTGATATTTGGCAACTATCTCTTCCTTTAAACAGAAAGGTCACCGCAGGTCTTTCCTCCCTTTTTGTATTATGCAAAGCATTTGATAATATAGCAACATAAGGCCATTTTTGGTTTGAATTATCAACAAAACAAACACTGGAACTGATCATAGTAGGATCAGAGATCTGCCAAATGTTACTGGAGGTTATCGTAGTTGATGACATGTTGGAGATATCTCATAATGCTCTGCCAATAATGAGAAATTCCTATTACCCATTATGGTGAGCATAAAAAAAAACTGTGTACACAGTAGCATTCAGTAACAACAAAACCAGTTATTTTCCTCCTTCCTTCTGATCGCTTTGATCCTGAAGAGCAACGCTTTTTGACAGTTTAGTAATTGTGTATCTCTGGTCTTTTGTCTCTCCCATCTGTGAAAACTTTAAGAACCAGCCGTTAAACTATCCTGCTTCCGCCTCCACACCAAGGTTGGGAGTAGGAGGCGAGGGGTTGTTCCTGTGCTGAAGCTTCAGGGTAAACTCCCTGCACTTTACTCTGCAGGGGTGAAGTAGACACTGGACTCTGCTGTAACTAAAGCTTGCAGCAAAAACATTCACAGGCAAACAGGCACTTTCTCACAGTGAAGGTTCTCTGTTCCAGCATCTTCTTTGTCTGACTCCGACCTGCCTGTGCATCAAACCAGTCAGCATGCTGTTCATGTCTCTCTTTCGCCCCCTTTATAGCTTGACTGCAAAGGGGCCAAGCTGCTCTTTTAACACAGCACTGTAAACAGGACCATTTCTCTGCAATAAGATATAACTCTCATCCAAACATTAAACAACTGACTTTTTTTAAAAACAAAAAGCAAGTGAGATTGTGCACCATTTCAACTAATCAGTTAGTCATGCACATCCATAGCTTAAATGCTGTGCTCTATTCATTTCTGTAAAATTAGTGTGTTTTTTTCTGCTGACAAAACATTTTCTATGTAAACATCTATTTCTAGGATTTCTGATTGCCAACTTATCAAACTTTTTATTTGATAAACATTTTGTTCATACTAAGTGACACATTTACAAATACTGCTTCATAACTGTTCTTCTGACAACTAGTTATGTTCCACATGGTGTGTCAGACCCCTGCCAGGTCCAGAAGAGAATTAGATTTCACAAGCAGGGAATACAGCAGTTAATGGAAACATTTCATGTTTTAATATCCTATAAAATGTTAAATGTTTTCATTTCACCTTGTGTTAAAGAAGTGTCTGCTCTTGCTCATCTAAAGTCAACTTTTCTCAAAGAAACTTTAGTTGTGGCTTTTTGTTGTTTTTCTTTGACTTTACTTTCAAGGTTGTGCCTTTGTTTCGTTTTATTTCTTTGTCCAGGATGATACGCAGAAACTCAGATAAGCATTCCAAAGACCCAATCACAAAAACAAAATTCCCAAATATCTACCTCTGAAATTTTCTTTCTTTTTTCGTAAAAATAGTCACTGTTTTGTCTCTGTTGTTTATCAGTGTCTGCCAGAAGAAGCCATTTGCTACTGGTTCACATTTTTGAGTTATCAGTTTTCCATAACCATCCTGTCATGATGATTGACCCCCCCTAACAATTCAGTCACACCTTTTCTTAATCCAGCATGAGGTTAGACATTACTGGTTAAGCTGTGTTTTTCAACCAAAACGGAGGAATTTCTATAAACCTTTAAACTGTGGTTTACTTTTACTTTCATGGATCCACTTGGTTGGTATTTTCTGCTTCTGCCTTTTTCTGCAGCACTTTATTAGTTCTCCTGTACATTTTATTTTTCTGTCACCTTTTGTTGTTACCTTTATTTGTGCATTTTTTCTAGTGGTGGGACTTTAACACATTAATAATAATTAATTAAATAATTAAAAAAATTAAGTAATAATTAAAAAGTTAAGTATTTAATTGTTGTTTGTACTCAAAACAGCGTGGACACAAAGCACAAATTTCTGGTGCATACTAGAGCACAGCTAACAACTTTTTTTTCCCTTTTTTTTTTTTTTAAAGCAACCAGTGACAAATGTAGAGACTTTTCTAAGTGTTAGTGGTGACTTTTGGAGACTGACGTGAAACTACCTAAAGCTCCCTCCTCTCACTCTTGAGCACTGGGTCCTGTTACAGGCCCCTGCCTCGTACATAGCACTAAGAGAGCCTTGTCATCCCACAGCATCAGTCTCAGCATCAGTCTTAGCTCCCAGGTGCAGTCCGTCCGAGCAAGAGATGTTCATTTGCCACTGACTGATTCCTGCCTGGCTTAGCGTCATATATTATTGGTTATCAGCGATGAGTGTGGATATAAACATTTGAAATGTTAAAACTAACATGCTGTAGAACAGCTGAATCTGTGGGTTAAAGTAATCAAAATGACACTTTAACTTCAGGATTGTTCAATTTTTATATATTTGTATTTCTTTTTCTACTGTTTGAAACGCAATTTTAGTGATTTTTTTTTTTAGACATGGACATAAGAGTTTGAGGTTACAACATTAACATCTGTGTCTATTATTGGATTCAGTCATCCACCAAAATCCATTTGAATGAAAAAAAAAAAGTTGTTTTTTTTGGGCAAATAATTATGCGATTGAAATACGATTAATCAAGATTAACTGATTGCAAAGCCTCTAATTACTTATTTTATGATTTTCTTTTTAAAATAGAGTCTTACCCCGAATCTTTAACCATGTTTCATTATTTAGGATTATATTTATTTGCTTCATTATTCTTTTGTCTTCTTAGACTTTGCTTGATATTTACCTGTTTTATCTTGATTCTCCTGCCATTGATTTCCTTTATCACCTTCATAACATTTTACTAAGGGTTTGTTTGATCATCCTGCCTTTGTGCACAGTATCATGCATTTGGACACCATGACACACCAGTTTTCCTAAATGGGAAACCATCATACAAACAGCTGAAATTGAGAAGATGTGAATTTTTACTTGTCTCATGATTCAATTTTATAACAGTTTCTCTCTTAATTATTAGATGCATCTACAGAAGCATCATAGTAACTTGCATCTTCAAATTGCTTTTTAAATAATATACTTATACTGCATGAATAAAACAGCAGTCCACTACAGTGTCAGTGACTCACCTCAGTCGTTTAGATGGGCTGTTGTTTGTCTGTACATTGCAGGTATGAATGTTGTCCAGATCCATTTAATTCCTTCAGTATAAGGAGACTGATTTGTCTGGCACTGTGACGGAAAATGGCAATTTCTTCGCTCAGCAAAAGAAGTTCCACAGTCAGTTTGGAGACGACCAAGCCAGTCGGCAGCGTTGGCAGAACTAAAGGTCTTGTCAAGCTTTTGTCAAACTGTTGTGAAGCCTGATGTCTGAATCCCTTTTTCTTCATTTTCTAAACTAATTATTTATAGAGCAAAATGATCAGTAACATAAATAAATACAACATTTAAAAAAAAAAAAAAAATTCTTGCTGCCTTTTTTTTCTCATACATGACCAAAACAACAATCTTTGCTTGTGACGTCTTCCTTTATATTTAATTTCCAGTTGGAGACCTTCTCTAGTTCACTATTTATTACAGCCATGGCTAATACCTTGAATGCTAACTACATGCCTCAACCCTTTCACAGCTTAGCTCCACTCTACACTTAAGCAGTATAGTTTTTGAACTACTAATAATACATAGACAATTTTTATGATGGGCAAAAGCTGATGTGTCAAAAAAAGATATTTCAACAACCCCCCCAAAAAAAGACAGGGCATATCTTGCCCTAGTCTTGACCAGTTATGATCAATTAATGACTATGGTAGTGATCCATGGGTAACTAGAAAAGCACTGACAATATGAAAACAAACAATGCCACTGAGACACTTCTCATCCTGAATACAAAAAAAAAAGTTGATTACTTTCGAAATAAACTACTGAACTATTGCAAATTGCAGAATTATATACAAATATCATCTGTCTCATCAAATGCTCAACTTACCTCGTATCAAGTGTGCCACCTGCAAATACCTCACATCACCTTAAAACCCTTCTCAAACCCTTTGTTTTTGGTGCTTTTACAGCTAACAAATTTGATTCAGCGAATCAACCTCAAGTTCTTAGAAGTTGTTAGAAGCAAACCTCAAACTTGCCCATTTATCTTACTTTGTTCTAATGGAGTAAATGATTCATATAACAGGTGCAAATAGTTTGTTTTTTTTCTTTTTGGCAATCTATCTGTGATTTGTTGATGTTTATGTTTATGGAAAGTGTTTATGAATTTTCCTTGCTTATATTATCTGTATTGTTCCTTTGTGAAGATTTAGACAATGCCCTTTGCTCCACTCTTAAAACTCAGGGAAAACCAGTATGTTGGCATAGCAACACCTCTGTACCTGTAATGTTGTGTTGTGGATGGGTGGGAGTGAGGGTGGGGAGGGTTAGTTTGAGAATATCAACCCCTTACCTACAACCTTCTATTAGAAATAGATTACATGGGAGACAATGTCAAGTTCAAGGGACAAAAAGAGTTGTCCAGGTTGAGCCTCCTGTTAGATGTATGGCTAATAAAAAAAGGATACAATTGGATTCAATTCGATCATAACTTATATATGAAATAAAATAGTCATGACCATTTTCTCATTGAAAAAAATCCACATTTCTTTACATCCCACCTTATTAGAAATAAAACGAAAGGCAAAAGACACATCCATACACTGTGTTGCTGCTCGCATATTTGACATCAGTAGTGTCAAAACCAACTGCTTCAACTATCCACATTACCAGCAATTTAATGAGGGCTTGGGTTACCTAACACTATAAACGCTCTAATTATTCGCAAAGTGTTTGGTGTGTGAGTATCATCTGATCTTCAGCAGAAACACGCACATGTTCCAGAAGTGAATAAAATCTTAAAGGAGCTCAGCCTCTTCAGGGGATGGAGGCTTAATGAGCTCAACAGCCTTTGAGTTGCCTGGAGACAGTGGCAGTGTTATAAAAGCATTAAGGAAGGAAATCAAGTCCTCCAGAAGACACAAAAAAAAAGAAAACAGCTGCAGAGATTCTGACTAAGCTGTGGGCGGTGGCTGTTTGAGGGCATGAGGATACTGAGGACAAATGGTGAAGAGGAAATAAGATCTGAGATCAAAAACATAATCAACGATCACTAAAGCACTGACATTTAGCTGAAGCAGATTTAATGCCATACGCAGACTTAAACCTTTCCCTATAATATACTGTCAAGGCAGTTGGAGGCTTAACAATGACATTTTGAAGCACAGAGCGACCATGCAGTCCATTTCCTTTGTTAATTACGGAGTGAATCACAGCAGGTTTAATAATATGTGGTGTCAAGTGTTGTCAAGAGTTATATTTCTATCACTAATCTCATTAACCTTTTTCTCCTCTTCTCTCTGTCCTTTACCTTCATTTTCTTTAACAACCACAATTACTGCCTTGTAGTTTTTATGTAACCGGTCAAACTTCAGTTTACAACCAAATGTCCAGACTCACGTACTTGTAAATTAAAGTATGAAGGAAAAAACACACAAAAACACCTGGTGGCAGTTAAAGTGTGTTTGTCATGCTCTTGTGCAACGACACTTTTCAGGGAATGTTCCAACTAGGAAAAAGGACATCGCGCTACAATTTGAAAATTGCACCCACTTTCTTCTAAGGCAGTTTTCTCATAATTTACTTATTTCCTGTGAAACACTGAGAAAAGTGTTCTAATGAAAAAAGTTATTGTTTTAAAAGACAAACTTGTGACCATGACTGTGGAGAACCCTTCAATGCAGCTAGCCTCAAATGTAAAAATGTGATTGTGTGTCACACACTTTTTTTATAACTTGGCAATTTTGAAAATCTCTGCAGATTCAAGGTGAAAATTTCAATCCGCAAAACTATTGTGAGAAATTTATGACCTGAGCAGAGATGGTTAAATGCGATTGAACCAAACATTGCTTTGTATGGATACAAAACCTCAAAACTTTACATTTGGATTTTCTATCATGCTATTTTATATGTTTTCTTTCTTTGTTTTTCTTATTTAGAATGAACTAAACCACAGTAAGGTCACAGGAACCTGGTCTTTTAACAACACAATGAATTCAGTTGAATCAGGGTTTGAATTACAGAGGGGGTAGCCTTGTTTTCAGACATACAACTTATGTGTCTCTGCATGTGACTTCTCAAATCAAAAATACTTTCTGGTACTACTGTATGCAGCTGGTACAATATGTCATGTAGTTACAAATTAAATCTTTGGTTTGTGGCTTTTTGCATTTTTCCTATCAGAAAATGTACCATGCAGAACGGCCATTGATTTTGCACCTCATATGCCGGCATCTGTACTTGCCTTCTCCTTCTTTTTTTTCCTATTTTCAACAATAATAGCATATTACAACAAAGATTGAAAATTGTATTTCAGAAAAATGTTTTAACAACTACAAAAACTTATTGAATTAACTGGTCACCACTGGGATGACAGCACAAATCTGCTGTCCACAGTGAGTTAGTATCATTGAAATGGAATGGATCGCCTTTGTCTTAGTTTAAAAACACACTTGCATCATTATTAAATCATAAAATACACTAATACACAGGTTTAAGGTCAGTACTGATCATCAGCCTGGGCTGAAAACTGTTTTTAATTACAGGTTTTCACTTTTCCTAACCTACTACTGATCCATTCAATAACACACTTCACATGAGGGCTATGGGCAGATATGTAAATAGAATATTTAGAGTGCAGCGCCACTAGCCATGGAAACCATGGAGGAATCAACACAAATCATCTCAAACAGTTAAGAAACATGTTTGTGAAATTTTATGTAATAACTGAAAAAATGATGGTGCTTGTAAATGCTTTTTTTCCTCATTTGACAAAAGTCAGGAACTTTATGGAAAGTTAGATAAAACAGAACCTGAAAGTGGATTCATTTTAGTTTCCCACCTTAGTTTCTCAGGTGAGTGTTTTCAGGGGAGCCAAGACCCACATCGCTTTATAATTTATACCATGAGTTTTTAAAATTATTGTGATGATGATTACCTTGCCTAGTTTTTCATTTCCGTCTCATGTCAGACTGCAGATCCTCTTACATAACATTTAGTGTGTCTTGAGTAGACCTCAAATTAAACAGGGTTTTTTTGGGGTAGCCTCATTTTAAGTGGTTTCAAATATTTCACATATTAGTGCACGGCAGCCTGGATAAAAAGAGGGTTCCTGTCACAAACATTCTGCTACTACCTTATGCAGCTGAAACAATCAAAAACTTCTCATTCAGGGACAGAGAGTTCTTTTAACAATCACAAAAAGCAGCAAATGAAGTGGTCCCTGTTTGAGCAGATCCCACTAAGAAAAACAACACCAGCAGCCACAGCACTGAAAGAACAATTGCCTGCATTATTCATAAAATATCATTTAAATTATTTCATTAAATAAATAAACACACAACATACTGACAAATTCATGCTTTTCTTTTAAAGAAACATTAGGAACTTCATGGAAGACTTGACTATAATCAGGAAGTGCAAGCTCCCCGTGAGGGTATAGGTGAATGTTTTTAGGGGAGATCATCTGGAACTCTGGGCTTGTCATTTATGGTCATTTATTAGGAACCTCATATTTTACAAACATTTATGGTATGTTAGCAAGACATCTCAACAGTATGACACTGCTGCACTATAGCTGTGCAAAATGTGCTTGTATTGCAATTTTACAATTAGCTTAAAGTAAAGTTCTTTTAGTCTCACAGACTACAGACTTTTATTATTGTTGCATTAAATGTTCATTTATATTCAGCATCGCTTAATAATTACAAAAGTGATTTTCATCAGGAATTTTTTTTAACATCTGTTCAGGCCTTCCAGCTGTTGTGTGCGTATGTTTATGTAAGGCCATTATGTAAAGGTGTATTTCTTCATTTAGATATGAATATTTTATAGGGTCAGTTTCGACAACAGCTTATTGCTACAAGCAAATGAAGAACAATAAGTCAGGATGAAGAAACCGTCTTGAGTTGATTACAGTCTTTTGGGAGAAAAACAAGGGAGAAACACAGACCTTGGCTAATTTGATTGGCATCCATTTTGATGGCTGCTGAAGTGTCCAGGTGCCCTCTTATCTAATTCTCTGATCGGTTGGGAGGCTGGAGTCTATAATAGCCTCGTTATGGAGGCTTGTTAAATTCATTATGAAAGAAGGAAGCAGGGGTGTCAGTGGGGGCAAGAGCTCAGTTATTCTGACATTCTTCAGGCACAGACTCTGCAGGGGCAAAAGTGTGTCTCATTTTCATTAGATTTCATTAGGAAACACCTCTTCTTCCACAAGCAGTTTAAAAGATGAAATGCTATTTTGCACTTTTGCTGTGTCCTCCACCCACACAAAGCCATTTCCAAGACTGCACTGCTGCAGAGATGGAAATAAAAGAAAATGATAAAAATGAAGACACAATGGTTTTACTGTTAACGGCAAAATGTATAAAACACAACTCTTATTTAGGTTGTTATAATGTATTTAATGAATGGATTGGAGTGGCACATGCACCAACGTTGTATTAATCAATTTGCACCATCAGTCTGCAGCATCTTCTGTATGAATGATCACGTTTCCACATAAGTGAAGATGGCAAGCTGTCTCGCTATTTTTTTAATTTACTTATTTTATTCCATTTGGCCCTGCAACAGACTGGCCACCTCTCCAGGGTGTACCTGCATCTCATCCAATGATTGCTGGGATAGGCTCCAGCTTCCCCGCAACCCTTAATTGTACTGAGCGGTTAAGAAAATGGATGAATGAATGAATATGTATCCGATCAAAATACATAACTACATTCTTGCATGACCTAAGCATATTTTATTGATTTTACTCATTCAATAAACCTCTAAAACTCTTTGCAGCTTTCTAAATGATGGTGAAACTATTTTGACCATAGTAGATTGCTTCTGAAACCCAATTCTTTAATGTCTCGTATTAGTTTTGTGTAAATTCCCAGTACTTATATAAAATCAAGCATTTGAAAATGTCAAATTCCTGAAAGTTGGAAAAAGAAATCTTTTTTTCTGCTAGAAAAGTAATTAAAATGTATCTTTGAAAAAATAAATATACGTTTTTGTCTGCCATGTTGATATAGTTTCTAAAATAATATAACTTGATAGCCAATGGCAGATCGTTGTTGCTGATATTATCAAACTTTAAATGTGAGTTTTTGATGAGTAACAATATTTAACTAATATTTAGTTTACTTTATGATTGTTCTCTAAATGTATCCAGATGTTTCCAGATTGCTATGCTTTAATAAATAATATTGCAATTACCAGTATTATTTCCTTTTTAAATGTACAATATGAAATGCTTGATTTGATTTTTTTTTTTTAAAATTATTATTATTATTTACTGGTGTGTTCATTCACATTAAATAAAGAGATTTAATTTTGAAATCTGATTAGTGTTTAAGGTATTATGTTACCTCCTTGAATAAACATCATTCATATCAGCCTGGAATTGTAACTCGGTGTGGTAGCTGGAAAAAAACGTCCACACAAGTGTTTATATAAACCCTTATGTTACCTTATTTGTATTTAAAGACTGTTTGTTGTTGGTGTCTTGACTGTAATACACGCTGGTATAAATAGCGATTATGATGTACTTAAAATTCTTGGTTTTTAGACTTTGTCTTTTTCCTCTTAGAAAACATACTATAAGAAAGTATTGATTTTCCATATTATTTATCAGCACTTCATACAAACCTCCACCTTCTTTCTGCCTCTTTTTAACAGCCCATTTTAAGGATTCTCTTAGAAATGTATCTCCGTGTTTGCATGCTCTGCTGTCTCCCCATCCTGCCCTTCAACCACATACTGCTAAATATCAATCAATCTAGCCAAGAAACACATTCTGACTCTTCAAGCCAGCCCCTTCTTCTGCAGGCCAAGCAGTTAGCTGATTGAAATGGTTTAGGGGCTAAGAACAAAGTCACAGCACAGACTTCTGCTGTAACATCAACCAAATTAGCAACCGGCTACCTGCTAACATCCGAGAAACAAAAGCATCCTCGGCCACAGAATAGTTACCTCATGTAGGTATCATCTGTGCAAGCCAAATCGACACTAATAGCCTGAACAAATCCTGGCAAGCTGTTAATGTCAAATGTTTTTTTTAAGTAAAAAAACACTAAAACTACTGTTCAATGATGCCTCTTTCCTCCCAGTCTTTTGTGTGCTACCTGATGACTATACTTTACTTCTATTTGGGGTTTGTTTCTGGTTCTCCCTGCATGTTGTTTACTGTGTTGTGTCTTTGCTTCCATGCTGCTTTGCTCCATTGCCTTAGAAGGAAGCCATTCTGCCAAGTCAAACTGTGTTCATATCAAGGTTTGCAGCATTGCATAAATGCTGCTGACAAGTAAAACTATTGAAGCCATGCAACACCTTAAGGAGGATGCCTTCCTGAAGATTTGGAAAACACCTCCCTGTGTGTTACTGTTACTTATTTTTTCTCATGTTTGGTCTATGGATTGATGACATCTTTATTGGAAAATGAACATATGATGAAATTATACAGTATTCCTCTGAATACGAGTTTGTTGTGTAAAGATGGAAAAGAATATCATAGTCTTTGTCTCCTGAAGTACTTAGCTATGACTGTCAGCCTTTGCTTGGGCTTAGAATAAAGGTTATTTTGTAGGATAGACTCCTCCAATCAGCCGGTAAAGTGGAGCAATTACTGAGGAGTATTCTGCTCTCTGATTCTATGGTAGCCATCGCTACTTACAGTCAAAGAGAAGCTGAATTTTAAGAGAAACTTAAAAGTCATATAAACATAGATTTGAATATGTTTTTCCAAAATTTTGATGTGGTTCTGAGTTACATATTTATAGATGAAAAGGGCATTTTATTACTCACACCCTGGCATCTACAGGTTAAAGCCAAATTAATTTTTCCTCACTACTTGTGGAAATGATTTGGCCACTGTGGCCAGGTGAGATGTTAGGAGCATTCCTGGCAAGCAGCTGTGCATACTGATAAGAGCTGCTGTGTTATACAGTATGTTGCTCTTCACTTGTTGTTGTGAACACATCCAAATATTCACGGTATTGACATTAAACCACCGTCATCAGAAATTCTTATCCAGGTTAATCTGCTGCTGTAAAATGCATGTGTAAACAGCAGCTGTGGTGAAAGTCAGGACCTGATTCATGTGTAAAACTGGTCATATGCACACAGTTTAAACACATGCAGAGCAATTAATTGGAGGCAACATGCACAGAAGGTGAAGGATTAACTTGACTTTGGTTCTCTGAACACAAAAGGAGCAAAAGTGCTCCATATTTGTAGCTCAGGCTGCCTGTGGCACAGATCTTGAAAGAGGTGGGAATGAGGTATCATTACCATTTTAAGCGTTAATGCTATTTCTTGATGGACACAAGGGAAGGTAATTAGCAAACCAAACATCATTGTTGAAATCATCCTTCTACATTTAAATCTGTTGTGATTGTTTTTAATCATCTGCTCCTGCATGTAAGTCTTCATGCTGAATAGAGAAATTCAGTAGAATTGTATTTTAACTCATACTGGCCCGCAGGGATACATTTTCTCTCTTGTCAATGATTATGCCATCATTCTCAAAGGTCCTGTTCAGCCCCCTCAGTATGTCATGTTTAATCAGCAATTCATGCCATGGAAAAGAGGCTGGTGCCTCCTTAAGACAAATGCTGGGTCTTCTCATCAATAATGTCTACGTTCGGCACACAAAGCTGCAATTCCATGTGATCCTATACTTCCCACTCCTGTAAACATTGTTTTCCTTAGACAATTGTTCCCTGCTATATAGTGACTGACAATCTGTCCAGCATTGTGTTCCACAAGCAGCAATTCCTTGACAGGACTCGTTTATGATGACAGCCGTAGTGCATAAAGATCAAAGCTGCTATCAGGATGTAAGTCCACAGTAAGATTGTTTACGCTCCCTTCACAGCACGAAACAAAGCTTTTCATGTTGTGTGTTTCATTGTAAGCTGTTTATTGCTCTTCCTTCATATGAAAATAAAAAAAAGGTGGTGATTTACTGTGACAGCGAACTCAAATCTCAAACACTGTAAACACAAAACCACCCGCCTGTAAAAAGCTAAGCCTTGTATAACTCGCAAGTTTTCATGTGTGTGTAATGCTATTAAAAGTTGAAGAAACAGTAAGCAGAATGAATGAGAACAATGGTTTGCATTGTGTTTTATCACATTTTTTTCCCCCAACAGACAAGTTTCCCCAGAGGAAAAGTTCCAGGTACACAAGTTGAGCTCTGACTTGCAAAAGTTTCATCAAAGCTCTGTTATCTATTTAACCTCAGCACCCTCCATATGCTCTACAGGCATACACTTCATGTCACATATGCATCTAATAATACAACACCCTGCTTTTGTTTACAGGTTCTGTTTAGCAGAGAAGATTTTTCATGATCAATGCACATATGAAATATTTTCCAACTGTTTGCCCATCTTGGTGAATGTATCACATTACACTGGCTTGAATTTTCTCCTGTTTTAAGACCTAAATAACTCAGCTGCTCATGAGTTATCCCTATCTCTTACTGTGAAAAAAGGAACCCAGTAACATTTACCTGAAGGGCACTGTTTAGGAAGAAATGCCAGAAATGTTACAGTGTTGTGTAGGATTGTCATTAAACAAAGATCAACAATGATGGCAGCACAATGAGACATAAAGAGCACAGAATTACTCACACACAAAACCAAGGATTAACTCCAAGACCTGCGTCTGCAGTGTCCTCAAAAGATCCAATTACTTGCTTGAATTTCTAAAAGCCAAAAGATGATGTATCTTTTCATGAACAGTTTTTAAAGGTAGCAGAAGCCTCTTATCTACTAAATGTATCCGGTAGCAATGTCGGGTGTCGGGTCTTGTTGGAAACATAACTCACAAACTTGAAGACAAATTTTTAAATCATTTTTAGGAAATTTCAGAAATGGAATAAGGGATTATATTTTGGGGGTGATCCGAATCACCGCCTGGATAGGCCAGTGGCCTTTCTGAATGGAGTTTGCATGTTCTCCCGATGTATGCTGGGGTTCTCGCCAGGTATTCCAGCTTTCTCCCACCATCCAGAGACATGGACATTGGTTCCTTTAAATTGTCCAGGGGAGTGAGTGTGAATTTCTGTCTCTATGTTGGCACTGTGATGCACTGGTGACCTGTCCAGGGTGTACCCTGCCTCTCGACCCCTGATGGCTGGCATGGGCTCCAGCTTCCCCTCAACCCTTAATTGGGACATGTGGTTAAGAAAATAAATGGATTATCACTGGGAAAAAAAGGAGAAAAAGTAATAAGGCTTGGAGGAGGTATGCGCTCTGCATGCTTCTTGTTATGTTTGGTTTTATGGGACCACCCAAGTTGTATTAGTAGCAATAGTACAGCTTGTTATTGTAACGTAACCATCATGAAAACTGCTTTTGAATCCAGGCAAAATAAAACTTTTGTGTGTTCGTGGGGTAGAAACCAGTGAATATGGTTTGTATTCACCTGTGTTGTCTCCTCAACTCCATCTCTTCAAGCCTGGAAATTGTATCGGGTCCACCATGCTTGTTGCATGCTGATGCAGCCAGAACAGAATAAATAAAATGTTGATAAGAACAAGACAGCTTAAATAAGGTTATTGGATTCATTTGTTGTTGATGTTTGTTTTTGTTGCTGTCATTTGCTTGCTTTGTGCACGTCATGTCCTCTTGAGAATTCACATCCAGGGCAATAAAAATGACACGTTAAATGCTTAAAATGCATAGAAATGACATGTGAAATGGCCCTTCACCAACCTCTCATTTGTACACAGTGCCATCATGTCATGTAAGGTGAAGTGATATTTACTGCCACAATGCCTTGTTTGTCAATGTGTGAATGTCTTCTATTCTCACAAATAAAACCGTACTGAAAGAATGGATTTCCCATTCAGACATTGTGCAGAAAACTATCAAGATGGAAAATTGGCTTTACTACTCTCCTTATTCTCCTAAATAAAAGTATTGTATATATTCTTTCACCAAAACAAAGAGCCTTTGTAAATTCCTGCCAGCGAAGGGATGAATAATTCTGCCGAAAATAAAATTCAGCCATAACAAGTGGTCACTGAGTAGTCTGCACAATTTCATGCTTCAGGCAAATGAAGTTCACAGTAAAGTGATGCAATAAAGAGCAACAATGTTGTCATTATCAGAAAGTGCTGATATCTAATCTACTGTATGGGCGTAGTGTGATTTCCACCAAATAGTTTCCACACAAGAGACCCTAATTAGTAATCAGAACAAGTGTTCAGTGCTGATAAAATAGAAAAAGATGATCTGCAGTGTAAAGTACCTTTGATTCTTTTGTGCTTTTTTTTTCACTTACTCTCAACAAAGTGCTGCTATTTAAATCAATACGTCCCTCATTACAGAATGATGAATATTTCATCAGCAAGACTTTTACTTCAAATGAATAATTTAACTGTATTATATCAGTCAGGGTTGGGGATTTAGTGGTACCCCGGTCCCTAAGCTTTTTAAACCCAATCACTCATTATGAAGCTCTTTAAAACACTGCATAACCCCACCTAAAGGTTTCGGTTTCGGTTCAGAGATTGTTCACTCTCCAAATGCCAGGGTCAAAGTTCAAACCAGTGACAGTGAAGATATCCTCAGCTCCAATTAACCATGATTGGGTATATATAAATATATATATATGTTGTCATGAAAGCATTTCTCTTTATATTAATGAGCTCCATGCTTGGGTACATCTTACTTCAATGTATTGTCTTTGTGCTCATTATAAATGCGCAGCCTGCGTGACCTATAAGAGGTCAATCTATCATATATTGAAAAGAGAAAAAGCAGTGCAAGTATGGAAGAAGTAAAACCAATGTCTGGAGTGTGGTGACAGCTTATTTTTTTAATTCCCTATCTAGTTTGTTGTTTTGGAAACTCATAGAACATTGTCTAATCTATAAAATAATTCTAAAAATACTGTAGTTATTATGATATGACAGTAAAGTAGTGTTCCTAAAGATTATTTTCTCTTAGGTTCAGCCTGACAGTAATGACCAGAATCACTGATCCACCTTGCCAGTCCTCTGCCTGTGCAGCATAAGCTGCTATTGAATTGCCCCATGTTGAAATGAATCTTTAAGGAGAAGATGAATTGTAAAGCCCTAAAATGCTGTGACGGTGCACTAAATTCTGTACGAGTAAAACAGTCTGAGCACAGTAATTCTACAAAAAGGATATCTTTATCATCAGTGACATGAAATTCAGTATCATACATTAAATATCAAGTGGGTAGATTTTAACCTTCTGGATTTCCACTGGGAATAGGGATGAATCCACTTCCCCCTCTGAAATTCATCAAAATGGAGATAAGAGTTCTTTCAAGTGTTGAGCTGTGCTGGGTATTAAGTAACACAAGGTCAAACTGAGTGTACGTGTAAGATTATGGAAATGTCAGTCTATTGGCTTCCTCTCAACTGTGGTTAAGAACACTGAGCACTGTGGTTAAGTGTATCGTACACAGACAGACGTGCTGATTGTATAGGAAGCGCCTATTACAGTCACATGCATGCTCATTTGTACTCTTTCAATCAGACAGGTTATAATTTCTATATAATTACTTCCATTAGGATGAATTGCTCTTCTGAAGCTTGAGTATGTGATGATATACAAATTGTGAATGCTGATATGGGAGCTTGGGCATCAAAAGCTCGACACTGTGTCTTAAAATAGGGCATTTATCGAGTTAACCCTTGTGTGGTGACAGGGTTTATAGGGCCCATTTTTGATGTCTTCACAAAAAAATTATGCAATTACTTCCTTCAAACCCAAAAATCATTGACATGGACTCATTATTTTTTATCGCTAATATACAGAAGACCGCATTTTCATCGCTTCACTGTATATATTTATTTTCTTATATATTGGATGTTGTTCAGCGCCACAAGACATCAGGGTCGTGAGTGCACGGGAACTGCAGGTGGAAGCATAGAGGAAAAAAAAAAAGTTTTTTGTGCACCCTCAAGCTGTCATCCTCCTATTTGGGTATGCTGTTATAGAGAGATAACATGTGTGTTTGTGTGTGTATTTCCAGCCCAGGAATTCTTGCTAGCAGCTGCAATAGCATGGTTGCTGTAGTGCTGGCTTGTGTAATCTATGTGTTATTAAGAAGATGAATGTTATCATGACAAAATGCACTTCTGCAGACAGCCACTGCAGTATGAACCACCACAGAGGTAGTTTGGAGCAATCTGGCTTCTGTTGTGTCTGCTTGTAGTCAGATTCGTCAACACGGCATCGTCACAGTCTTGCAAGATACAGTCAGGAAATTTTGGCCAGTGCTGGATCTGAAGATGTTTAAGCTCTAAAACATAACCAAGCTGTAATATAACAAACATTATTTTAGTATTTCAGGGGTCAGAGAATCGCCAGATTAACCATAATAACCATATTAGGTTTAGTATATATGTGACACATTGACTGGAATACGCTACAGGTCAAAAGTTCATTTGATCTGTGGGACTAAAAACAGACAAAAATGAAGGAATGATGCATCAACTACATGTGGCACAAAGAAAACAGTCAAATTCTTTCTTCTGTCAAAAGTATGGGGTCACTTATTATTCTCATGATTTATTAATTTATTATCCTTCTATTCAACTTGTTCATTTCAAAGCAATAAACATCACGAGTAATAAAAATGTAAATTTATTTAGTCTTTGCTCAGTTTTTGGCAATAGCACCAAAATGCAATATGATTAATTAATTCTGTTTTAAGTTTCATGTTTTATGCTTTCTTAATAATCCATCCACTTAAAAAAAATCATTGTCTTCATTTTAATTAAGAATATTTTTCTTCATCTTTTTTTGCATACAATATCAAACATTCATAAAAAGGAATATTGTTTCAGTATTTGTGTGTGTGTGTGTGTGTGTGTGTGTGTGTGTGTGTGTGTGTTGCCTGTGATTACACTGAATGCATGTCACATTATTATTAAAGTTTTATTACCTGCAACAGCCTCAGGGTTTTCACAGTGGAAAAAAAAAGTATCAAAAGATCAAAACATCCTCCTAAACCTTGCTGCAGCATTACCATGTTTTCAACAGCTCATATGTGGCTTAACATACTCTAAACATGTGCATTATACATGATCTGTGTATAGAAATACAGCTGAAATAACAACTTGAGTTACTCCTGTCCAACATTATCTTTCTTTTTTAAAAAGTTGCTAAAACTATGAATGCTGTTTGTAGCCTTTCCACATAAATTGCGAAATGCTACAGACAGCAGGTAGCTGGTATTTGTATGGTATATTTAAATACAGTTGTGATAGTTGTGAACTGGTGAATCTTTTTAGAAAAAAAACCAGTACCAACACTTTTCCAGCATTATGAATCTAAACTTACACAAATAATTAAACTAGTTTAAAGTAATGTCCATTGCTGTTAGACCAGCAATTCGACTCGGTTTATGATACCGAGCATCTACTAGTTAATTTGGTGTTTCTGTTAAATCCTTCTAGCTGAGAGCCATTAATTTCCTCTCTAACAGCATGTCTTCCCAGACAACACTGATAGCCATGGCAAAAGCAACCTATCTAGAGCTATCTCTCCCTGGACCCTCTCCTATCTCTCCATCTTCCATCCCAGAGACCCACTGAATGACAAACTATACTGTCCTCGGTGGATCAATGGCTCATAAGTATAAACCAATTTCCTTTACAAACTGCACTCTGGGAAATAAACAGACTCACTGCCTTGGGAGCCTGACACTACATGAGCTTCAGCAGCCCATTCTTCATTTTAATGTTGTGAAACTTAGATAAACAGTGCAAAGTTTGGAGATAAGGCTGAACATTTAGCATTGAAAAGGTAAAAACACACCAGAAAATGTTTAATACAGGGGGCATTGGGAAGGAGAAATAACTGTTGATCATCTTAAGACAGCTTCCCTTTCTTTCTTTTTCCTTTTATCTCACCGGATATTACAGTGTCACAATCTTTACAGTGTGTAGCTGGGAACTGTGCATGTTACATTACTGCAAAGCTTTTTTTCCAAATATCTGTTTAAAGACTGAACTGATTTGTCTCCATGCAATTTCAGCACATTACAAAATAAATAAATAAAAGTGTTGATAGCCTCCCCATCACGGGTGTCTGTTCCAAATTTTGAAGCATGAGGGAAAATGTGCCTTTCTGATGCTAATAAATGGAAAATTATCCATTACCTTTCATTTCAGATGAGGGGAAAGTGATGAAGTAAACTATGTGTTTGGTCCACGATGCTTTCATTCTAACAATGCCTCTTTGCAACAAATCTTTTGCCACTGGAAAACCTTTGAAATGGCGCCACATGGAGTTGTGAGTGTGGTTTACTCCCAAATAAGCATCTAGTCAAAATTTCTCTGCAATTCCAAACAGCTTTTTTTGCTATTCAATCCTCCCTTTGGGATTCTGGTCTCTAGATGTTGACAATTGCTACGTTTACATGGGAGTTTTAATTCCTGTTTAATTCCAAATAAAAAATAATTCCGCTTTAAACTGATAAAAAACGACCATGTAAACACTTAATTCCTAATGTAAATTTCTATTCGGAATTAAATTCAATTCTGATGTAAGTAGCTGGTTTATTCGCATTTTAATTCTGAACTATTTAATTCCTCTGTCATGTAAACCTTAATTCCGCTCTAAGTTAATTCCAGTCGTTCTGTGCATGCTCGTTACCTTGTCCTGTCCCGATGACGTGCTTTGTTTTGCCTCCCGTGTTCGATGGTCTATCTTTCTTCTCCTTCTTAGTTGCTGCAAAAACTATAGTAGTATGGTCATATTGAACTGGTACTTCAAAATTCTAATAAAAAAAATAGCAGTGAAACATGTAGTATGTAGTTTTTACAAGTTATGACTGAAGAGATGAGAAGCAGGGAGCAAACTTTGTTTATTTCGTGTTTTACATTAACCTCCATTCAGAATGATTATTTTCATGTAAACTCATAGGAGTTTACTTCTGAATTATTTAATTCTGAATTATTAATTCCAAATTAAAATAACATCATGTAACTGTAGCCAATTAGTTGTCTGACTGGTACTGAGCATGGACCGTGCTATGACGATCTGTAGGTGTTTGTTCCCTGCCATGTTTGAATGATTGATGCTCCCAAAAAAGAAAAGACAAAGAAAGTTAAAGCTATAATTTAAGTGAGCTATATCAGATTCAAATGATTCTAGCATATAAAACATGTTCAATGAAATCTAGACATGGAGAGGAATGTTATTATCATCGATGACTCCATGTTCTGCCTACAGCAGTTGAATCATTGTGTAACGGGACAATACCCAGAGATATCCACATGCTGATTGCTGCACAGATAGGCTGACAGCATGAGGAGGGGGGGGGGGGGGGGGGGGGGCAAGCTGTTGTGGTTATGCATGCTTCATTCACATGCTACTAAAACCCCTGTTTGTTAAAATCAAACAGGATCTTTAGGTAAACTGCCATTTTGTCATTTTTCTTCAGAGTTTAATTATCCACTTAATTAGATAACATCAAACTAACGTCAATAGCAGAATAAGTTGTTTCGTATTGTAAGAAAGGATTTGGCAGGTTTAGTCACAAACTGGGTGGGTGTGAGGATCTTTTCTAGATACCATCCTGGAGTAGCACTGCTTAAGAAGAAGGCACAATGCTCAAATCTGAGTTTACTGAAATGTGTAAGAAAGATAAGAGTGTCCTAAATATGCTTAAAGTGGAACTATTATGTGCATTTCAGGCTAATTTATTTTTATTTCTGAGGCCAGAAGGGCTGGGATTGATCGAGTTATTGTCACAAATCGCTTTATCTACTTCAGACCGACCCTCTCCATAGGCTGTCAGATCAGCCTATGGAGATCTGAGTGGATTGAGACTCTTCCGCATTAAGCCCCGCCTCCCGCCACTGCACTACATCGGGAGCGCGCACTGCAACTGCTTTTGCCATCATTGTAACATCTCATAAACAGAAGGATGAGACTAATATGAACTCAATAAAAAAAACAAAATACAATATCAACACATAGCATACAGCCCTACATGTTGGAACTTGAATCAGACCCTGAAAACAAAGTGGAAAACAGCAACCCACAGCAACGAATGCAGCAGGATGTCTCTCTTTGGTAAACTCACCCGCCATCGTTGGAAATAACTTTATCCGACGTTTTCCACCCACCTGATGTATTTGTACATGCCCTTGTTAACCAGTAGAAGGTAACCAATCACCGAACCTTATCCCCTGGGACAAGGGGGATAAGGTTGCCTTCTCTGTCCTTCCTGTTTGCTACAGGTGTCTTCACTGCATCCTGATCCCCTGCCAGTCAATACTGATACAGAGGACCTCCAAACGTTAGCTGCTGTTAACCTGTAATTAGACTACAGAGTTGTCCCAGGTCATTAATCCGATTTACAAAGAAAGTTTAAACTCACAAAAAATAGTCTTAATATCTCAAGTCAACCCAAGGGTCTAGTCTGTAACTGCTCATTCTGGTTCAGCCATGTTTCCACACCTTGACATGCTGGGCCCATGCACACCACTGCTCATCCCATAAATGGTTTTCTTTACAAATGTGACAACATTTAAAAGGGTTTTTTAATAGCATAAGAGTTACTGCCAAGAAGCATTTTGATACAGAAGAATAGGCTGATCAAAACCAGTTGTTCTTATTTCTTTGCTAAGTCTGTATTTGTTGTCCTGAAACTGAAAGTAACATGATTGTGAGAGGTTTATTTTGCAACTTTTACAGGTGTCACTGATGTCAACTCATGCAGGTTCTTTCAAGGTTACAGCTTAGATATAGACAACAACTCAGCTCAAGATCCATGTAAGCTCTATCAAACCCTGCACTCGCTGCCATCATAAATCAGTTCTCAGACTGATCTGATTACAAGTAGTAACTTTGTATTCAACGCCACCCTTTTAACTAATAAACAAAACAAAAACAGAATTACGACCTTGCAGTTATTCAACTCTATCAGCCAGTCAAGCAGCAATCCACATTTCTTCCTGTTAAATGGTGCTGAATATTGATGGCATTCTTCTTCCTAAACACAGGAATTTAAATCCATTCACCTTAATCAACTTAAATAATTTCTTCTTAAGTCCCAGCTCTTTCCAGTGAGAACTTACTAGATGATAACACACTTGTTCTGGATTCTTGAAAGCAATGCCAAACCCAGTTGTTTTTGTTTGCTGCTACAGTATTTATATGTAGATTCATTTCATTCAGTCTGGTAGCACATAATTGAATCACCACAAGGCTGTTTTATAGAGTGCTCCT
This sequence comes from Telmatherina bonti, assembly GCF_933228915.1. Lineage (NCBI taxonomy): Eukaryota > Metazoa > Chordata > Actinopteri > Atheriniformes > Telmatherinidae > Telmatherina > Telmatherina bonti. Next base: position 21,507,108 of record NC_136625.1, on the reverse strand, counting down.
GCAGAGTCTCTGTTGATTTATTTCTTTTATAAGTCTGTTGAAGTCTCATTGCAATTGCAGAGAGTATATATTTGAATGATGTAAAGGAAAACTTTCTCAACCTGAATAGTGCAACAACTTTGATAAAGTGGCTGAAATGCCTGAAAACATAATAAAATGCTGAAAAGATTGTGCACACTATCAATGCAAAAAAGACAAATGGATTCAGGAGATTTATTTCTGGTGTTTAGATTTAGTTTACCAATGAAATACTCCTGAAACATCACAAAAGACAGCTGGTAAATGCAGGAGATGGTGCCAGGACGCGGGTAGCATTAACAGTGAAGGTATTTGGTTTGTGAATAGATACATGGATTTCCCACAAAACAAAATGTTCTGCAGTTGCTGAAAGAGTATAAGATTTATCAAAATGATCATAAAGCAAGGAGGTGCAGAGAACAAGATTTGACTGACATGGATGTTGGTGTAACAACAATAAGCTAGTCTTTGGCAGGTACAGAATAAAAATAAGTTATAAAGCTTCTCAGGGATGTCGTCACAGCATTGATTTTCAAAGCTATGCTGATGACTAACAGTTTTACACAGCCGTGTCTCCTGATGACCGAAATCCAGTCAACATCCTTATAAACTGTACTTTGGACAAAAAGTCATGGATTCCTACAACTCAACCAGGACAAAACTGAGGTTTTATGTACTGGTACTGAAGACAAGAGAGGGATTTTTTTTTTTTTTAAATTACTTTATTTTTGCTGTCCATTAAATTAAAATGATATTTTATCAAGATCAAATCTGAAAAACTACAACCTGAAAGAAATGAGCACAATAACTCTGGTTTCAGAGTGGATTTCCAAGGGGCCGACATTAAACTGCATGGTGGTGTGGTGGTAAGTACCGCAGCTTCGAATGAAGAAGGTCACTCAGTGAGCCCTGGCTTGGGGGGAGCTTTGTAAAGGGACGTTTTTGTGTTGCATGATGTGTCCATACGTGGGTTTGCTCCAGGTACTCTTGTTTTCATATATGTTAAATTAATTGGTCTTAAGTCTTCCTGGGAGTTTTTTTTTTTTTTTTTTTTTTTTTTTTTTTTTATGTTCTCTTTTCTGTTCTCTTTCTGCCCCTTTCCTGTCCTTTCCGGTCGGGTCCAGTAGCATAAACTCTGTAATACAAGCTATTATCCAAAACAAATTGAAAAATAAAATAAGAATCAAGAAATACAAGGGGATCATTACATCTACAAAAGTTCCCCTTGGCAAAATAAATTTGCTCAGCAGAACACAGCATCCAGAACATCAGTCTGCTTGCTTAAATGCTGGACAAGACAAAAAAAAAAAAAAAGTCTTCCTGGGAGTTAATGTAAGCATGAATGGTTTGTCTGTGTTTTATCCCTGCGATGGACTGGTAACCAGTCTGGTCCAGGGTGTATCCTGCCTCTCGCCTGATGATTGCTGGGGTTGGCTCCAGCTTCCATGCAACCTTGAATTGGACAAAGCGGTATAGAAAGTGATTACTTTAAACCTTTTTACTACAGTTCAAACATATTCATCACCTTCATGAGCAGATAAAAGCTGCAGTTTCACTTTCAGGGAAACAACTGCTTCTACTTTCTCAACAAAAAATATTTTGCACCTTAAGGGGATTGCGTTGAACAAATGATACAATCTCCCCCCAATCTTTCTTCTAGATTGTAAGGTAAGAAAATAAGAAAATACCAAGAGTATTCATGGAGCACTGTGCTGCTGGAATCTGTCCATCCTCCACTGACATTGGTATGTTGGTTTCAGGCAATGGAGGAGATGAATTGAGAATTATTTACCCCCCACTCCACTGCAGTGGACATGGCCCCATGGTAGAATAAAGACCTTTGAATTGGAAATTTACATCAGCAAAAACACATTTCCCTCGGATATGCATAATAAGTGATATTCCACCGTTTGAGGTCAACCACAAGGGAACAAAGAGTGGAGTATTTTACATATCATAGCTGAAAATATACTCAGGTATGCTATTGGATTCCGATAATTTACTGCTGCTGCTGATTTATCTAAATAAAATGGAAAAGAGGTGTTAAAAGCATTATGTTATGTTTTGATGTCCTTGAGATAACTTTATAAAACTATGTTGGCAGATAAAAGTTCTCTTTTTGCTGTCCTCATTCAGACAAACTCTACAGTATAAATGAACATGTTTAGGTGCTTTATGATTACTGTATGACCAAGTCTTTCCTATGTTTAGGATAACATGCTACTGGTAAAGCAAAGCATTTTCACAGACAATTATCTTGCAGAGAAGTAAGTAAGTAAAGTTTATTTATAAAGCGCTTTTCACAGATAAAAATCACAAAATGCTGTACATAAAAATGGGTACAATAACACAATCAACAAAAAAAAGAAAAAAGAAACAAAATTAAAATCATCCAAAAATCAACCAAAAGCTCTTCTAAACAGTAGAGTCTTTAGCTGCATTTTAAAAGAGTCTACAGAGTCAAGCACATGAAGGGACAGAGGCAGCTCATTCCAGAGTCTGGGAGCAACAGACTGGAAAGACAGGTCACCACGAGTTTAAAACGAACCTTCAGGAGGTTCTGGCCAGAAGACCGAAGAGAGCGTCCAGGGGAGTATGGACAAAGCAAGTCGGTGATGTACTGAGGGGCCTGACCATGTAACGCCCGAAAGGTCAACACTAAAATTTGAAATCTATGCGAAATTTAACAGGAAGCCAATGAAGACGTGACAAGACAGGGGTGATGTGGGCTGTTCTGGCTGCACCTGTCAAAAGTCTGGCAGCAGAGTTCTGCACAATTTGAAGCTTATTTAGAGTCGCCTTATTTAAGAAAGTGAAAACAGAGTAACAGTAATCAATGCGACTCGAGATGAAAGCATGGATGATCATTTCAAGATCTGATTTTGACATCAACCTCCTTACTTTAGAGATATTTCTTAGATGATAGAAACAGTTTTTGGTCAGTTGTCGGGTGTGACTCTCCAAAGACACAGCCTGATCAAACACAACCCCAAGGTTTCTGAGACTGGTTTTCACAGACGAGCCCAGAGCACCAAGATAGTTTTTGATCATAGGTATCTTTTTATCAGGGGCAATGATCAGAGTTTCTGTTTTGTTAGAATTTATCTGAAGGTAATTTGAGGAGAGCCAGTTTTTAATGCAAGACACACATTCCAACAACATAGATAAAAAAATGAAACTCTGAGTCATTGAAGGAACAGTACAACTGAATATCATCAGCGTAAAAGTGATAAGATACATTTTCAAAACCACAAATAAGTCGGCCAAGAGGCAATAAGTACAAAAGAAACAAAACAGGTCCCAGAACAGAACCTTGGGCCACTCCACAAGACAGTTTAGACACATGGGACATTACATTGTTTACCGCAACATTAAAGGTTCTACCTTTTATGTATGAGGAAAACCACTGGAGAACAGTCCCAGAAAAACCCATCTCTGAATTAAGTCGATCAATCAATAAGTCATGGTCTACTGTGTCAAAGGCGGACGTTAAATCTAGTAAAACCAAAACTGTGTAGCGACCAGAGTCAGCGGCCATCATCACATCATTTGAAACTCTCAATAAGGCAGTTTCAGTGGAGTGCATTTTGCAGAAACCTGACTGAAATTTGTCGTAAAAATCATTTTCTTCCAAAAATGTAGTTAGCTGTTTAGCCACTACTTTCTCTAAGATCTTAGAAAGGAAAGGACGTTTTGATATGGGCCTATAATTTCTTGGCTCCGCAGGATCTAGATTTGTTTTTTTAAGGATGGGATTTACCACTGCATGTTTGAAGTAGCTGGGGACTGAGCCAGATTCCAATGAAAGATTGATCAATTTAACAACCCAAGGACCAACTACATCAAAAACCTTCACAAACAAAGATGTCGGTAGAATGTCTGCCAGACTTGAGGAAGGTTTCATCTTGTCCACTAAAGTCTTCACATTCTGCAGGCTGACAGGAGTGAACGAGGACCATATCCGAACACTATCTGACACAGGGCATAAGTTATTTAAAGAAGGACTGATGCTGGCTAATGTCTTTCACTTTGGACACAAAGAAGTTTAAAAAGTTATTGCAATCCTCCTGTGTATACACAGGAACATGTGGAGATGAAGGCACAACAAGGTTTTCAATAGTATCAAACAGGACTATAGGGTTTTTCTTATTACATGACACTAGATTTGAGAAGTAAGTTGACCGAGCTACTTTCATCATTTCATTTAGCTCCGACATAATTTCTTTAAGATTGAGTCTATGTACCTCTAATTTTGTGGCTTTCCCCAAACGCTCCACTTTCCGACAGCTTCTTTTAAAGTTACAAATAGCCTCACCCATCCATGGACAGGGCTTTTTATGCACAAGAGTGCTTTTAGAGGGGGCAACAGTGTCCAAAACAGTTAAGCAGTGACTACTGAAATTTGTCACAAAAGTTTCCACATTGTCACACATTGCAAATGAAGAAAAATCAAAAGAAGCAGAGAAACGACTAATGGATGCTTCATTAAGAACGCGTCTCTGGATGTTTACATTAGAGTCATTTGGCACCAATGAAAAAGACAGGTTAAAAAGGATATAGCAGTGGTCACTTATTTGAAAATCCTCAATACTTAGTTCATCAATCTTTAATCCATAAGAAAAAACCAAATCTAACGAATGGCCTTTTTGATGTGTAGGTCCAGAAATGTGCTGTGTAAAATTAAACATGTCCATAAGTGCTAACAGTTCAGACGCCATTGGACACAATGGGTTATCAACGTGGAGATTGAAATCCCCAAGAATTAAAACGCTTTCCAATTTCATGACAGATGATAGAAAGAGTGATAAGCAGCTGAATATGAATGCTTTCATACTTTTTTCAGCTTATTTTTTCAACTGAACTCAACTCAACTGAAAGCTTAATTCATTTTACAAAATTTGATTTGTGATCATAGGATTATAGCAAAGACGTGCAAAAACAGTAAACGCCACTTTTTCAGAATAAAATGGGTGATGTGACTAAATTTACTGCTGGTTAACACAGTTAGAAAGATGCTTATCATTCAGTTGCATCGCCAGCTGGTAAATGAGAATGAATCGCTTCTGATTTATGGAGACGGAGCTGCAGAAAAAGCAGATGTTACTGTTGCGAAAATGTTTGCACTATTTACTTTATGATGCATAGAAACTGTGTGTGTTTCAGATTAAGCTTTATTTTTAATTTTATTTAATTTTATTTTATGTCAGGTGCAACAGAACCAAGAGAACTGAAGTGCATGTTGCTGAATTAATCAACAGACTCTTCAGAAGAGAGAGAAAGCACTGAAGTAAAGTTGGAAAAGAAATTTGGCTTGAAAGACTTGTGGAGATGTAAATGTGCTGGCAGATGCTGAGGTAAATCTATGGAAGCAGACAGCTGCACAAAACCTGAATGAGCTTTGGGAGGCAGGGAAAACAGTGACAACAATCACCATATGGTCAGCTACACACAGTATATCAGAGAACCTTCTTCAGAATTACACTTATTGTGTCATAATATTTTGGCGTCTCAATAATTCTCTGACTTGAAAGTATCTTAAATAGCCATAGAATACGTTCCTACACATCACAGATGTCTTTAGATGCTTCTTTATCCAAGTATTTTTCCCTTGCTGTTTTAACACCCTTTATCCTTTATTAGAAAGACACCTTTGTGTGTTTTTCTTCTTGTAATCAGATAGTCTTTAGACCACTCAAATCAATGGGCAAATAGCAAACTTGTGCAGAGTTTGACATCAAACTCTGCACAAGTTTACTAATCAAGTCTGATGTGTGTCAAGTGTGTTGCTGCACGGAAACTCCCAACACTTGCAGGACTTCAGCTCTGGA